>NC_080190.1:132357902-132660932 GCF_030028045.1 Hippopotamus amphibius kiboko | reverse complement strand
CGCCGCGGGGGGAGGGACTGGGCGCGGAACGAGGCAGGGAGGGACCTGGAAAAACCACCCAGATTGCATTGCAGTGGGCGAGGCCGCCGGAGGAGCCGGTTCCCCTGAGCCACCTCCCCGCGGGGCTTTCTCGGTGTGCCGTTCCCAGGTGCTCCGCCCTGGCGGGCGCGGGAGGCGCCGCCGCAGAGGCGCGCGAGACCAGGTGCGTGGCCCCGCGGGGCGGACCCGAACGCGCGCGGCGGCGGCGAGGAGGCCCCACACCTGGCGGGGGATGGTTGCTGAAAAAGTGGTTAGAACAGTTCAGGAAGTCCTGCCCCGCCCGTCCTTTTAGGCCGTCGGTGTTCGGATGAATCTTTTGAGTAGCGCGTTTGGATAAACTGCGAACTTGATTACCAGCCCATTTGCCAGGGGTTCAGCGGCGGCGTTATCCGCGTTAGAATCGAACCTCAGAGCTGCCCTTTTCTCAGAGCCTTGCCTTCTTCCTCTTTAAGGAAGTCGGATTCCTGGTTTCCGATTTTTTGAATTTAAATTTTAGTTTGTCCAACTAGATTACAAAGACAGGGATTTTTGTTTTGTTTTATTTTGTTCTCGAATGTATTCCGAGGGCTTGGAACAGAACTTGACATACACCAGGTACTCAACAGATATTTGTTGAATGGTTTTAATGAGTAACACCCACCCATTTGTGCAGCTTTGTCTCCTGTGTTCATGACTGCAATGGTGAGATTATGAAAATGGGAGTCTACAGATAATTTGTATCAAACAGTGGTGCTAATTATTCGCAGACAAATCTGCTTCTGTTAAAGAAATCAAACTCTTGTAAAATGCAGGGATGCTGAGAAAACTGTGTAATACAAAAAGATCAGTTCCGAATACAAAGACATTTTATTGTCCATCCTACCATCTACAAACAGTTCTAATACAGTAGGAATAGTCTGTACGAGAGAGAAGAGAGGCTCCTCACCTTTGGTCTTCACTCAGGACCACCCAAAATAGAAGCGAATCTTTGTTAAAAGCAGCAGAGACCCAAATTGAGGGACAGGCAGCAAAATAACTGGCCTGTATTCTTAAATTCTTAAAGTCATGAAAGACCTTAAAATTCTTTTCTGAAAAACGATTCCAGATTAAAGGAATTTATGAGACATTACAACTCAATGCAATATGGATCCTGGCCCAAAACAAACTTTTTTCCCCCTTTAAAGGACGTTATTGGGACAATAGGAAAAAATTGAATAATATCTGATCATTAAATAATAGTACTGTATCAGTGTTAATTTCCTAAAATTTTCATATTAATACTGTTGTTCAACAAGAGAATGTCCTTTGCCTTAGGAAGTACCCAGTATTTAGTGATAATGGGAAATCATTGTCTACAACTTATTCTCAAACGATTCTGACAAAAATAAATATACATAATATACATATGTACATATGTATATACATATACACGCATATATGGAGAGAGAATGATACAGCAAATGTGTAAAATGTTAATGTAGGATCTGAGTGAAGGAATTCTTTATACTATTCTTTGCAATATAAAAAAATTTTTTTTAAGCATTAGAGGATTTTTTGCTGCCACCATCATTTGGTGTTTAATAAGGGTCTGTCCCATGACTTGCTAGGCTAACCTAATCACACTGTAGAATGAATCCATTTTCTTCATCTCTTCCTAAGTGAAAGAAGGAGAAAGAAAAGGTCACTATTTTCTGTATAAAAATCCTGTCATATCCTTTAAGGTTTTCTTAAATAACTTTACTAGACTAAATTACAGTAAACTCTTTAAAGTTGTCATCATGAATCTTACTTTCCTGCTCTTTAATTATCTTCATTACGCTTCTTGGACCCTCTTACCACTTTTAGAGAGCAGCTCTTGAACTAGACAGAAGACATATGTGTCTGCCGTGGCCTGATCATTGACACAGTGGTACCTAGATGTCATATTATTATTACTTGCAATGCAGCTCCCTTTTAAAGACTTAAAGTAGCAGCACTGCATTTGCTCGCTCCAGTTTTGTTTTGAGGTCTCTAGATCTTTCTTGGAGTTCTCACTTGCACATACTCAGTTGTTCTCTTGTGCCTGTAAGAAAAGAGCCTTCAAAAAGGAATCAAATTATGAAAATTTTCTTGAATTAGATAGTGGTGACGATTGCACAAATGTGGATATACTAAAAACCACTGAATTGTACTGTTTAAAAAGTGAATATTATGTGAATTATATCTCAGTTTTTAAAAAATCAAATCAAAGTAAAAGCCTCTATTCTGAGGCTACCATAAGCTATTGATGTTTCTTAGTTATTTGTATTGGATGAAGTTGTAAAAGAGATCACATTTTATACTCCCTAGACAAATCTAGTCTCTCTGAAGTGAAGAGGTAGGAGGAAATTATGGTCAGGATAACTAAGTACATTATAATTTTCTATGAATTACTCTGTGCATTACACATTTAAACAAATTACTGGTCTGAACCTTTATTATAGCAGTTATTATAGATGATCTATGTAGAAAAAGTATGGGTTTAATAAATCAATCCTGCCATGTGCTACCTCGTGGCCACGGGCGTGTTCTTTAGCCTTGCAAGGACTCAGTTTCTCACCTGTAAAAATGGGGATAATGGTAATGTACACTTCATAAGTTTTCAGGGGAGAGAAAAATGTGTAAAGAAGTGGCTTCTTTAAAGAAAAAAACTTGAGAACCAGGAAGGTTACACAAAATAGGAATCTCCCCACAGGGAGCGGGCTCTCCAGACAACAACCACAAAGGCTCTGACCTTAGATTAAAGACACCATCAAGGCAGGATGAAGCATTAAATAAGATTTTACTGACTGTCGGTGGTAGGAAAATACACAGAAAAGCTACACCTAGGGAAATGTGCCATGACTCTGGACAAGATACGACAGAACTGATCCACTTAAACTGGGCATCCAGGGAGAAGATGCCGCCAAGGAAATTCCTCCCTCCTCACTCCTGGCCTCATGTCCTTTGCTCAGGAGTACAGTTGGACTTCTGTGTCTGTGGTTCTGCATCCACAGGCAGATTCAACCAACCGAGGATTGAAAA
This sequence comes from Hippopotamus amphibius kiboko, assembly GCF_030028045.1. Lineage (NCBI taxonomy): Eukaryota > Metazoa > Chordata > Mammalia > Artiodactyla > Hippopotamidae > Hippopotamus > Hippopotamus amphibius. The sequence continues at coordinate 132,657,872 of NC_080190.1, read as the reverse complement.
TATTAGGGAAAAAAAAATTCCAAAAAGTGCAACTATCTACAAAGCATTTACATTGTATTAGGTATTTATAAGTAATCTAAAGATGGTTTAAAGTAAATAGGAGGATGTGCCGTAGGTTATATACAAATACTATCATCATTTTATATAAGGGACTTGAGCATCTTCAGATTTTGGTATGTGGAGGGGTGGCAGGGTGGGGGGAGGTGGCAGAGTTGGAACTAATTATCTGCAGGTACCAAGGAACTAGTGTACATCCCTGCCTCTCCCAAAATCCAGGCAGAGAGGAAAGAACAGCAGCAGACCTTGTATTTTAAGTCAAGGTGGGTTGACAGGAGTGAGTGTTTAAAGATTTTTAGGAAGGAAAAGAAGTTTTGTTACTCTTATTTTCTAAGTTCCTCTGCTTCCCCATACCTTGCCTATTCATCCACCTATTTGGTTGAAAAGGGGCCAATTTTGTTATTCTGGTAAAACGTAACCCAAAGACCAAGCAATCACTGTTGCCCACTTTGTGTCTGTTTGATGTATTTAAAGTGCTGTTGAGAGTTTATTTGGTGGACACTGCCATTTGGAGGCAATGAAGAAAATTTTTGTAACAGGCCTGTATCTCTTTCATTTGCATGTCAGTGCATTCTCACCTAGAGATTCCTAAATGACTGTAAAAGTATACAAAGTGTCTGTCCTGATGGATATATTCAGTCATTTATTTAACAAGTATGTACTGGCACCATACTATGCACCAGGCAAGAAAGGTATTAGGCACTAGAGACACAATATACAGGGAATAAACACAAACATGGTCCTTGCCCTTATTAAGTGGGGGACACAGATAATCACAAAAAGAAATGTATCATCACAAACAGTGATTAATGTCCTAAAGGTACGCATTGCTCTGGGATTGTACAAGGGGACATAAACACTATCAGGGAGAAAGAAAGAGGCCAATAAGCAATAGTATTTGAATTAAAATCCACAAGTGGAAGTGAAATAAGCAGAGGTAGCAGCGGGTAAGGAAGAGGGAAAGAGCTGTCTCAGCAGCAGGGAGTGCAGAGACACTCTATGTGCCTATGATGGGAGGGACCTGGCAATGGAAATAAAGACTGAAGATGCTTGAAAAGAAGGCAAGATCTTGGGCATCACCCTTGACTTCCCCCATGTCCACGTTTTCACCAAGTCCATTGGAGTCTCCCTGTCACTCCCCCTCTGTTCCTCCTGTGACCTTTCTGGGACAAAACTCTGGAATCTTTCCAGTGGCTGAAACTGTCCTCCACTGTGTGCTCTAACCTTTCCCACACATCCAGTGATTTCTAGGAATACTGGATTTCACAGACCTTAAAATTAAACCAGGGCGGGGCTTCCTAGGTGGTCCAGTGGTTGAGAATCCGCCTGCCAATGCAGGGGGACACGGGTTCGAGCCCTGTTCCAGGAAGATCCCACATGCCGTGGACCAACTAAGCCCGTGCGCCACAACAAATGAGCCTGCACTCTAGAGCCCGTGAGCCACAACTGTTGAGCCCACGTGCTGCAACTACTGAAGCCCACGCACCTAGAGCCCGAGCTCCGCAACAAGAGAAGCCACGGCAATGAGGAGCCCGTGCACCACAACGGAGTAGCCCCCACTCACCACAACTGAAAAGAAAGCCTGTGCACAGCAAAAAAAGACCCAACACAAGACAATAAAATAATAAATAAATAAATAATTTTAAAAAAAATTTAAACCAGGGCTTCGTAGGTGGCGCAGTGGTTAAGAATCCGCCTGCCAATGCAGGCAACACGGGTTCAAGCCCTGCTCCAGGAAGATCCCACATGCTGCGGAACAACTTAGCCCCACGAGCCACAGCTATTGAGCCCATGTGCCGCAACTATTGAAGCCCACGTGCCTAGAGCCTGTGGTCCACAACAAGAGAAGCCACGGCAATGAGGAACCCGTGCACCACAACAAAGAGCAGCCTCTGCTCACAGCAACTAGAGAAAGCCCCTGTGCAGCAATGAAGACTCACAACAGCCAATAAATAATGTATTAAAAAATAATTAACTTTAAAAAAAGTAAAAAGGAGGGAAGGGTGACTGCCATAGAAAGTTTCAATTTTTAATTCTGCTAAGAAGGATTTTCTTTTATTTTTTTTAGGCGTACTGTGTGGTTTGTGGGATCTTAGTTCCCTGATCAAACCCAGGCCCATGGCAGCGAAAGCACCAAGTCTTAACCACTGGACCACCAGGGAATTTCCAAGAAGGATATTTTAAAACAAAATTGATTACCATTTACTGCCCCTTTTATTTCATAAAAGAAAGGCTATTTTAACACCAAAAAGAAAGACTAATCTCAGAATAAAGGACAATTTTTGGGACTTGGTGGTCCCTGGTGGTCCAGTGGCTAAGCTTCAGCACTCCCAATGCAGGGAGCCCAAGTTCGATCCCTGGTCAGGGAACTAGATCCCCATGCTGCAACTGAAAAGATTCCGAATGCCCCAACAAAGATCTCGCATGCGGCAATGTAAGACCCGGTGCAGTCAAATAAATATTTTTAAAAAAATAAAAATAAAGGACAATTTTTATATTAGTTGTATGAATCAGCTTTATGAAAAATTTTCAAAGTTGTCCTTTTTTCGTCTCATTCAGCCTCACATTGGAAAAAATTATATGCCAGGGTTTTGGAGCCAGTGCTTTGATCCCTTCTGAAAAGAATCAACAAATTGATTTTCCTAAAACTCACTTGTTTTAAAAATTAATATATATTTATTTAAATCAAAGTAATATAAATACATCATTTCATAAATCTAGTAGTTGTACATGGTTTATAATAAAGAACTGCATTCCCCCTGAACTCTGATTCCTGCTTCCCAGAGGCAGCTACTATCCACTTTCAGCTGTTTTTGTTTTTGGTAGTTATCTCCTCATTTGTAAGTAACGTGAAATTACTACTCATAAACACCATTTTTTAATGTCTAAAAGCCAGATTCAATTATGCTTCTCCCCTATTCAAATTGAACTGGAGCTATGTAATAAAATATATACGCTTTATGTATATATAAAATACATTTATAAAATATATACACAATATATGTGGTATATATATCATACATATAATGTGTATATATATAATCCATCCGTGATGCTTCCCAGATAGTGAAGCCCTTAGTGGTTACCACTATATACTATATACTTAAAATGCTGCCCTGTACTATTTCCGGTAGACAACGACTTGCTTTTATTAGAATTCTAGACTCTCAGTTATTGGTCACTGTCCTTATGGCTGCTTTCATTCCCATTGTTAAATTCTCTTTATATGCACTTTAACAACCACTAGAACTTGCTCGTGCTTAGAACTTGGAAAAGAAACTTGGTGAGGTTATCTTATCAGTTTTGCTGCCCTTAGAGGGAAGAATAAACACTTCTGAAATAGAACTGCTCCCGATAATAGCACATCCCTTTCTTGTCCAAATCAGTATCCTGCTTTAGCTATTAGGGGAAATATCTGATTTTCTTCAGAATTCATGTCTACAAACAATATTTTGAATCACATCTTCATTCTGGAAGGCAACACAAAAAATCATTTGGACTTACTCCCTGGGAGTAAGTTGATGGGAGAGAGAACAGAAAGGAGATCTTTCTCCTCACATACATAAATAACAATAAAATGGCTTTTATTTATTGAATCAACACTACATAGCAAACAGCATTACAAGCATCATCTCATTTAATTCTCACAGGTAGTTAAAAGTACTGTTTTTTACCCCCCACTTTATAGCTGAGGAAACCGGAAGTTAAGAATAACTTGCTGAAAATGACAGGTGGCACTGACAGAGTTGGGACTTACACCTAGGGATTCTGATCCCGGAAATTATGTTTAGTTGCTATACTATACCCAACATGAACCACTTTTACACTCAAAAAAAATTTCTTTTCTTAACAAATGGCTTTTTAAATTTTTATTTATTTATTGGCTGCGTTAGGTCTTCCTTGCTGCATGTGGGCTTTCTCTAGTTGAGGTAAGTGGGGCTAGTCTTCATTGTGGTGCACAGGCTTCTCATTGCAGTGGCTTCTCTTGTTACAGAGTGCGGGCTCTAGGCATACAGGCTTCAGTCGTTGCAGCACTTGGGCTAGTAGTTGTAGTGCACGGGCTTAGTTGCTCCATGGCATGTGGGATCTTCCCGGCCCAGGCACTGAACCCGTGTCCCCTGCATTGGCAGGCAGATTCTTAACCACTGCACCACCAGGGAAGCCCTAGAAATAATAAAATAGGCAAATTGTCACAAAGTAAACCTATCTCTCTATGAGAGTTGAGCTTCAACACATACACATGACCAATAATAAGCCACAAAAGCAAAGCTACAGTAAACTGACTTAATCGTTTAATAATATCATACCTTAAATTTTATAAAATAACCGGCATTTTACACCTCAGGTTGTTGACAAGAAAACCATGAATTATAAAGTATACTTGAGACCCATTAGAAGAAGTAACATTCTAGAATAGTTATAAATAGCATGGTAGTTAAAATAAGTATCAAATGTGTCATCAAAGCTTACTGTTTTCATATTTGAAAGAGACTTTTGTAAATTTTATTCCAACTTCCTTGTTTCAGAAGAGGCCAGAGAAGTTAAGTGACTTGCCCAACCAATGTTACACAGCTAATTAGCAGCAGGACTGTACTTGGCGCTCAGGTCTCCTGGCTCCCAACCCAATGCTCTTTCCCTGTTGTGTCCATGACTACCCAGACAGCGTACTCCCCCTGAGAATATGACAGGATTTCTAGATGGGACTTGGAGATGTGTGTGTAGCTGGTTTTGGATAAAATTATCTCTTTCGGTAGGGAAAAGACATTTGGGTTGCGAGCTCTTCGTTGCAGCCTAGGGGATGGAAATAAGACTTGGGAGTCCACCTCTGATGCTGACGTACTTGTTGCTCTCTTGGAGCTAGTGCCTGACACATTGAGATTTCAGAACAGTTTTGGTGGTGGGGCAGGAGGTAGAAGGTAGACTTTAGATGAGCCATCCTGGTTTTTTAAACTGTCCAAAGAAATTTTAATGGATGCATTCTTTTGATTTTAGTAAATCTCTCTGTAGAAGATACAGACACATAAGACATGATCTCTGCTGTTAAGGAGATTGAGATCTGATAAAAGAGGCAAAGTTCAAAGAGCTTGGTGAGGTGTGGACCCTTCAAGAACGTGGCCCTAGCCCAGAGAAAGCATAAGCGTAAGGATGCTGCAGCAGATGAGCCGCGCAGGAATGCTTTTCTGAACCCCTAAGTCACCAGTATGGCGAACCCATTTTCTGTCCTCACTTTGTTACCTCCTCCAACTTGTTGTACCTACTCTGTCAGTTCTTTATCTTCCTTATTAGACACTTGGGCTTCAACTACATTCTTCCATGTGAAGTGTGATCTTTACTGACTGACAGTCTGGCTAGCTACATTTCTACCAGCATTTGGCCAGTGGCTCTATTCTTTAGTAAAAAACCCCCAAGTAACCTCTGTACCTCCCCCTCCCCTGCCCTCAAAACAATGGCAACAACAACCACATAGGAGAAGTAGCAGATTATGTCTGGTGAGGGTCTGGATCACACAGTCAGTATCCTGCTTCATTGTTTCCAGCCTGTCTTTCCAGACCCTTTCCTCTCATTCGCCTTACCCCTAATTTATCAGCTATATAAATAAACTGTTGTTTCCTCCTTTCCAGCTTCCTTCTTTGTATGCAGAGTTGGTCACTTGCTCCTCCAGCCTCCCACAACTGCTCAAACTTCCTATCATATTAGTATTTAAAGAACCTACCCACCTAGATGGCTCACAGGTGGTTCTACCAAATATTTAAAGAGTGACTAATCCTTAACAAACTCTCCTGAAAAATGGAAGAGGAAGGAACACTTTCCCAACTCATTCTGTGAAATCAGTATTACCCTAATACCAAAACCAGATAAAGACATCACAAGAAGACAAAACTACAGACCAGTATCTCTTAAGAATAAAGAAAATAAAGCAAAGTGAATCCAGCAACATATTAAACAGATTATACACCATGATCAAGTGGAATTGATCCCAGGAATGCAAGGTTGGCTCAACATACAAAAAAATCAATGTAATACACCATATTAATAGAATAAAGGCCAAGAACCACATGATCATCTCAATTAACATGGAAAAAGCATTGGAAAGAATCCAACATGCTTTTATGATAAAAACACTCAACAAACTAGGAATAGAAGGAAACTTCCTCAACCTGGTAAAAAGCATCTATGAAAAACCCACAGCTAACCTCGTACTTAATGGTGAAAGACAGGATGCTTTCTCCCTAAGATTAGTAACAAGACTAGATGTCTGCTCTTGCCATTTCTATTCAACACTATACTGGAAAGTTCTAGCCCAAGAAATTAGGAAAGAAAAGGCATCCAGATGTGAAAAGAATAAATAAAACTCTTCACAGGTGACATATTGTAATAGAAAATCCTAAGGAATCCACGCACAAAAAAAATTGAACTAAAAAACTGTCAACAAGGTTACAGGCCATAAGATTAATATACAAAAGTCAATTGTATTTTTATACAGTAGCAATGAATGACCCAAAAATGAAATTAGAAAACAATTGCATTCACAATCTCATCACAAGGAATAAAATAATTAGAAATTAGTTTAACAAAAGTGTAAGATGAGTACACTGAAAACTATAAAACATTGTTGAAAGAAATTAAAGAAGACCTAAATAAATGGAAAGACACCCCATGTTTGTAGACTGGAAGACTTAATGTTGTTAAAATGGCAGTACTAGTCTAACTGACTTATGGATTCAATCCCTATAAAAATCCCAGTGGCTTTTTTTGCAGAAAATGACGGGCTATTCCTATAATTCATGTGAAAGGCCAAGGAACCAGAGTACTTAAAACAATCTTGAAAAAGAAGAAAATAGTTTGAGTACTCTTACTTCCTAACTTCAAAACTTACTACAAAGCTATAGTAATCAAGACAATGTGGTATGTGGATAGACATACAGATAAATAGAATAGAATTGAGAATCAAAAAAGAAACTCTTAGTTGCCATACAATCCTGCAGTCCCACTCCTGGGCATCTATCTGCAGAAAATGATAATTTGAAAAGATACATGCGCCCCTATGTTCATAGTAGCACTATTTATAATAGTCGAGACATAGAAACATCCTAAATGTCCATCAACAGATGAATGGATAAAGAAGATTATATATATATATATATATATATATATATATATATACACAATGGTATATTAGCCACAAAAAAGAATGATATAATGCCATTTGCAGCAATATGAGTAGACCTAGAGATTATCATACTAAGTGTAGTAAGCCAGACAAACACAAATATCATATGATACTGCTTATACGTGGAATCTAAAATATGACACAAATGAACTTATCTACAAAACAGAAACAGATTCACAGGCATAGAGAACAGACTTGTGGTTGCCAAGGCAGGGGATGTGTGAAGGAGTGATGAATTGGGAGTTTGGGGTTAGCAGATGCAACTATTATATACAGAATGGATAAACAACAAGGTCCTACTGTATAGCACAGGGAACTATATTCAATATCCTACGATAAACTGTAATGGAAAAGAATATGAAAAAGAATGTACCAATATGTGTATCTGAATCCCTTTGCTGTACAGTAAAATTTAACACAACATTGTAAACTACAATAAAAAATTTTTTTTAGATCTTAACCTTATGGTCAATTGACCTTCTACGAGGGTGTCAAGACCATTTAATATGGAAAGAACAAGTCTTTTCAAAAGTGGTTCTGAGACAATGGGATAGCCATATGCAAAAGAATCAAGTTAGACCTCCTCCATAATAGTGTACCCAAAAGTAACTCAAAATGGATCACAGACCTAACTGTAAGAAAAGTAGTATATTTATGCCATGGAATATTATTCAGCTATAAAAAGGAATGAAGTACTGATACATGCTACAACATGGGTGAAACTTGAAAATGTTATGCTAAGGGAAAGAAGCCCGTCACAAAAGGCCACATATTGTATAATTCTGTTTGCATGAAATGTCCAGAACAGGCAAATCCATAGAGACGGAAAGTAGTTTAGTGGTTGCCAAGGGCTGGGAGGAAGAGGGAAATGGGGAATTTCTGCTAATGACCATGGAGTTTCTTTTGGGAGTGACAAAATGCTCTAAATTTAGATAGTGATGTTGGTTTCACAACTCTGTGATATACTGAAAACCACTGAACTGTACACTGTAAAATGATGAATTTTATGGTGTGTGAATTATATGTCAATAAAGCTGTTTTACAAAAAGTTCCTATCATATAGCTTCAAAATCATGTGTTCATATGTATTTCTTCCCCTACTAGAATTAGACTATGAACTCCCTTCATCCTTACACATTGTGGGTGCTCGATGAGCACAGTAAATACTTGTTGATCCAGTACTTAATTCTTTGAAATCTTTGAAAGAAGTTTAAGACTTTAGCAGGCAATTGGAAGGAAAGATTATTGGTGGCAGAGCAGAGGCATAAAGAAGGAAAAATACCAGCTTGGAGCAGCCAGCAACTTCCTAGGCTAGGAGACTCAGGAGAGGAAGCTGTCTAGATGGGGGTTGGGGGTGCTGGGGGATGCGTAAGGCCGGGCGGCACTGCCTACTAAGTGTGTTCCATTTTTAATTGTTCTTAAATATTGTTAATTGATGATGTTTCTGTAACTAAAAATATTCTCAGACAAAATGCTGATTCAACCACCCTCCTCAAGCCTTTTCCTACCTCCTTAGATTAGTCGAAGGTACAAAGGAGTTTGCTTCAACTGGAACAAATGTAGAGATGGAAAATACGCGTAGTTTCATCTTTGCCACAACCAGCTCTGCTCACTCTGGAAATCCTGCTCGAAAAGCCTAAGGTGGGAATTCCCTGGTGGTCCAGTGCTTAGGACTCCGTGCTTTCGCTGGCTGCCGAGGGCACGGGTTCAATCCCTGGTTGGGGAACTAAGATCCTGCAAGCCTCAGGGCGCGGCCAAAACAAAAACAAAAACATTCACACCACTACTCTGTACTGCTTTCACACAGTTTAAAGCCAGAAACCTACTGTTCGTGCCTATCTGCCCAGCTTCATTCCTTCCTTCTTTCATTCGACAAATATTTATCAAGCACTTACTTTTTGCAGGATATTATGCCAGGCATTGGATATGGCAGTGCTCTCAATATATGTCACAGCATCCAGTGTTGAGTTGAAGCATTTTCACTGGACTCTTAGTAGCAACATTTTAGAAAGAGCTTAAAAACCAGAATCTAGTGAATGTGTGAGAATACTGTCTTGCATTTAGATAGAAAACAACTGTGGGGTATTTAAGGAGTTCACATGCAATATTCCATTTGTTACTCAAATCTCTTAAAAAGAAAAAGGGTAGGGCACATATTATCTTCATTTTGCAGACGAGACAAGTGAGATTTGGGTAGGTTAAATGATTCCTTCAATTCACACAGCTCGTAAGCAGCAAAGTCGGCCTGGGAACCCAGCTGTTACTTCTAATTGGTTGCTTTTCTATTACCTCTTCCCGAGATAGGAAGGTCTGACTTTTCAGGGGGCAGCTGTCTCTGCCTGTGTGTAAACAATAAAGCAGCAGAGAACTGTTAGGTTTGCTCTTTTTAAATTTTTAATAAATCACCACTGTGCTTATTATCAATTTTATAAACAGGCAGTGATCAAGAAGCCAAATAATGAACACAGCAGATGGTAACATTGTGAAAATATGTTTCTGGGAGACTTGTAAGTGCACAGTGAATGAGCACAGAAATCAAATCTGTAGACTCTTAGTCTCTAGCAAAGTGCTCAGTTCCTGACCCAAATTTCACTCTTGGAGATCTTTCTCGTTTACCTCAGCCATCCGCCTCTGTGGGAATGACTTCCAAAATCAATTCAGCAAATGTTATGTGAATGACAAAACGCCGGGTGCACTGAGAATATAAACAAGAATGAGGCCCACCCCAGCTCTCCTTTACATTAGGGAAGCAAGTAATTAAAATACAATATGAATACATGCTATAATGGGCAAGTGATGTAATGATATGGAAATTTCCTTAATAAACAAAATTAGAAAACAATTACTTATGTGTAGGAAACAATCTTATACTTAAGAATAATTCTGGGGGGCTTCCCTGCTGGCGCAGTGGATAAGAATCCACCTGCCAATGCAAGGGTCATGGGCTTGATCCCTGGGCCGGGGAGATCCCACATGCCGGGGAGCAGGTAAGCCTGTGCACCACAATTACTGAGCCTGTGCTCTAGAGCCTGCAAGCCACAACTACTGAGCCCACATGCCACAATTACTGAAGGCTGTGTACCTAAAGCCTGTGCACCACAGCAAGAGAAGCCACCACAATGAGAGGCATGTGTACCATCAAGGGAGAGTAGCCCCCGCTGCCTGCAACTAGAGAAAGCCTGTGTGCAGCAACAAAGACCCAACACAGCCAAAATTAAATAAATAAAATAAAAATAAAGAAAGAAAGCTTAACAGTGGTTTAAAAAAAAAAAAGAATAATTCTGCATCCAAAATCTTAAACCTCACACAACCTCCAAGCTTTCCAACTTCCTTAATGAAAATAACATTTTTATTAATCAGTTATTATGTACTAGACATTATGCTAATTGCTTTACAGGCAGTGTATCTCATTTAATCCTCACAACCCTATGATTATTTTTCACTCTACAGAGGAATCTGAGGCTCAGAGAGGTTAGGTGACTTGTTCAAGGCCCCACAGCTGCTGACTGAATAAAGCCAGTTTAGGCTCCAAAGTGCATCCTCTTTATCAGGACCCTATAGGGCCTCTGATCTTACTGAGGCCTTGACCTCCTTTTTCTCCCCATTCTCCTGGCCATCACCCTTCCTTCCTTTATTCTCTGTCCTCTAGCCCTGCCAAACCACACAGTTACCCCACCACCTCTTTTCCTTTGCACACATTGTTCCCACTGCCAGGATGAGCCAAATCACAGAGCCACCAAACCCAAGTGACATCTGGCAGAGTGAAAGATAAAAAGAAACCATAATAGTAGAGGATATTTGAAAAGTTAATATGTCACTCTCCTAATACTGAAAAAGTTCAATTATAGAACTGGAAAATTCATGGTAGACTTTCTGTGAAAAGATCTTACTGGTAGAATATGAGGAACACACTCTCTGCAAGTGCAGTTCTGAGATTCATAGAATTTGATCCTGTATTATAGGACAAAGACAGAGTTAATATCTCAAGATAGTATTTCTATATATGACATTCTTAGACAATGACAAAACAAAAATTTAAATGTTTTTAGTGCTGTGTCTTTTCAAATAAATATATTCATATATGTATGTATAATGTGTGTGCATATGCATGTATACATATAGTCTCAATAAAACCTAAGTTGTAAAGCAAATCCAGATGAAAATATCAGTATTCTAAACAACAAAAATAAAAATATAAGGTATAATACATATCAGATACTGTTAAGTCAGTATTTAGAAGAAAACCTCTTTGCTCTTAAATAATTTTCTAAAATATTTGTAAAAAAATGTTTTTAAGAAAGAAACTAATGGTGAATAAAGTCTCTGCTAAAGATGATAAAAAGAAACAAAGTATCTGTTTCATTTACAACCCAGTTCAGCCATACCTTAACATTTGGCCATATTTTATATAAAATTAGGGATTTGAAAAATTAGTTTTGTTAATTTTTAAAGAACTATCTTGGTTTGCTTATCAATTCTATTTTTTGCCTTTATATAATTGATGACAAACAGTATGGCTTGGAAAAAAAAATTCAAAACCACTAATTTACTTAACAAAATAAAAGGAAAATTCAAATTAACAAAATCATGGACAGAAAAAAGTGATATAACTCAAACATATGTTTTAATGACAGAAATGTTATTTTAAGCCACAAGCTTATAAAATGTGCTAAAGAAGTAGAAGAGGATAACTGCCTATGACAGTATAAGGTTACTAAACTCAGGGTGGCCGAAGAGAACCCATGAAGATCTACACAGCAGAGAAAGCAGTAGGCACTTATCATATGATTAGTAGAACAACAGCAGACAAGCTACCATTTCATGCACTGTTCCTGGGAATGTAAATAGTAGAACTTTTCTGGAGTAACATTTGGAAATATCAAGATTTATTTTTTTTGGGGGGGGCAAATATTTGAACCAGCAATTGTACTTTAAATAGTTACTAAATGTTTAAATATGAATGCTCCAAGGAGAGAAAGAGAGAGTTACCTGTAAATGAAGACACTGCAGCATTTAAACCAATGAGTCATCAATGATTTTAATACCAGGACCTAGTATTATTTTCCAAGTGAGTAATTATTAATGTGAAATTATACCACGAATATTTTTTAATGATAATTCAAAGGATTTTTTAAATTGATGTATAGTTGATTTACGATATTATCATGGATTGTTTTTAAGAATAAAAATTTTAGAAATTTGATGTGGTACAGAAACTGTAATTTTCTACGTATTGATGTAAGTGATGGGCAAAATCTATTGATAAAAGAAAAAAACACAGGTTACAAAAGGTATGTATGTATAATCCAATTTAAAAATTTTCTAAAGACTGGGAGGATGAAATGTATGAAACTGGTAATAGTGTTTATCTCTAATGAATAAGATTTGAAGATTTCCCTTTTACTTAAAACACTTCTAATTGATTTTTTTTACAGTAACTAAAATTGGTAAAATCAGTGAAGATATTTGGGAAAAAATGGTTACTTGACTCAAAAGTCTCTGAGAAGACTTTTCCAAACTCTTAAAAACTGTATAATCTGCATGTTACATTACATTACATATGTTAAATTACATTACAATTTTTAAAAAGATGGGGGCTGGGAGTTCCCTGGTGGCCTGGTGGTTAGGATCCTGCGAATTCACTACCATGGCCTGCCTTCAGTCCCTGGTGGGGACCTGAGATACTGCAAGCCGTGCCGTGGTAGCCAAAAAATAGATGGATGCATGTTTTACAGTTTTACTTATTTTACGAGATTAATGTGTTATTTTTATTTTTTCCAGCTTTACTGAGGTATGATTGATAAATAAATAAAAATATTTAAGGTGGTACAACATGATGTCTTGATATACACCAGACAGACCTTGGAGATATTGTGGGTTCAGTTCCAGATCACCACAATAAAGACAATATCAAATATCGCAATATTAGGGCAAACATTTCCATAACCATAAATATCTCATTAAAACAAACAGATGACCAAGTATCTTTGTTAAACAGTGATCCAAAATGAAGTAAAAATTAGTAAAGTTAACTGTAAATGAAGACACTGCAGCATATAAACCAGTGAGTCATCAATGATTTTAATACCAGGACCTAGTATTATTTTCCAAGTAAGTAACTATTAATGTGAAAAACATAGTTAATACAGATGACACAGATAAGAGTTTTTTTGGTTTCCCAGTGCATGTAAAAGTTATGTTTACACTCTCCTGTGATCTATTACATATGCAAAAGCATTATGTCTAAAAAACACAACATGTATACATTAACTTAAAAATACTTGGATTGGCCAAAACATTCGTTCAGGTTTTTCTGTAACATCTTGCAGAAAAACCCAATCAAAATTTTTGGCCAGCCCAGTACTTTATTCCAGTGTTTGGGACTCTGTGCTTTTACTGCCGAGGGCCTGGGGTTTGATCCACAGTCAGGGAACTAAGATCCCACAAGCTGCTCTGTCAAAAAAAAACACAAAACTTCACTGCTAAAAATGCTAACCATTGTCTGAGCCTTCAGCAAGTCATAGTAATAACATCAAAGATCACTGATCACAGATCACCATAACAAAAATAATAACAAAAAAGTTTGAAATGTTATGAGAATTGGACTTCCTAGGTGGCACAGTGGTTAAGCATCTGCCTGCCAATGCAGGGGACATGGGTTTGATCCCTGTCCCAGGAAGATCCCACATGCCATAGAGCAACTAAGCCCATGTGCCACAATTACTGAGCCTGCACTCTAGAGCCATGCTCCACAACAAGAGAAGCCACCACAATGAGGAGCCCGTGCACCGCAAAGAAGAGTAGCCCCCACTGGCCGCAACTAGTGAAAACCCATGTGCAGCTACGAAGACCCAACACAGCCAATAAGCAAAGTAATTAATTAATTAATTTTTTTAAAAGAAGAAATATTGTGAGTATTAGCAGATGTGACATAGAGACAAGAAGTGAGCAAATGCTGTTGGAAAAATAGTGCTGATAGACTTGCTTGATGCAAGGTTTCCACAAACCTTCAATTTGTAAAATACACAATAACTGCCAGTTGCAATAAAATGAACAAGGTATGCCTGAACATTGTGAAATGATACCACAATCCAATTAACATAGCCATCACCTCACATGGTTACCATCATGAGGACGCTCGGATGTGCATGGGGGCGGGGCTGGGGGTGGTAAAAACAATTTGAGATCTACTCTCTTAGCAAATTTCAAGTATAAATTATTAACTACAGTCACCATGCTGTAAATTAGGTTTCCAGAACTTATATATCTTATAACTGAAAGTTTGTACCCTTTGAGTAACATGAGGTTAATGTGATTTTGATTCTAAAAATTTGACAAAAATGATAACCAGAAAGAAAACACTTACAGGTTAATCCTGTTTTGAATGTGGGTACAACGCAACTCTGTTACACAGAGTCAAGTCTTCCCCACCCTAAATAAACTTGTACCACAGGCATCACACAAGGCAAAGAGCCCCTGCACTTAATGAGTGAAAATAAATCAGATCATTATCTCAACAGACTCTCAGAAGGCAGGCAATAATATTCACCATTTTAAAACAAGCATCATGTGACTAATTTTTTAACATGAAACGTGTACATGTATATAAAATGTGGCAAAACATTAAGATATGACAAATGGTGAGGATGTTCGTTATATAATATCATTGTACTTCTCTTATGCTCAAAAGACTTCATAATACAGAAGTTTAGGGACTTCCCTGGTGGTCCCCTGGTTAAGACTCCAAGCTCCCAATACAGGGGGCCCAGGCTCAAGCCCTGGTCAGGAGAACTAGATCCTGCATGCCTCAGCTAAAGATTCTGCATGCTGCAAAACTAAAGATCCCGAGCACTGCAACTATGACCCAGCGCAGCCAAATAAATAAATATTTAAATAAAACAGAAACAAAAAACTGCTTTCACCTACTTTAAAAAAAAATTAAGGTGCTTATAAATACATATTCATATTTTTAAACTGTATTTTCAAATCTTCCCTCTCATTAAGAAAACCTTTTCTTGGACTCTCCTCTAGATAAAGCCTTTGTTCTTTCCTGCTCTTCAGCCACCGCCTCAGAGAACTTAGTACTATATCTTCCTTCTCTTCCTTTCCTCTGTGCCTCTTTCAACCCATCAATAACCTTCTAGCTTTAGGTCCCCATAATTTTCTGGAACTTACCCTGGCAAAGGTCAGCAATGGGAAGTTGCTAAATCCCATGGCCGCTGCTGTGTCCCTTCCTATATGGCACTTTGTCCCTTCACTTGCTGCATTGCTTCCTTTTGCTTGGCTTTTAAGGAAACGATCTGTCCTGGTCTTGCTCCTACCTCTCCAGCCAGGCCTTCTTGGTGGCCTTTGCAGTTTCCTCGTCCTCTGAACACCCATTTCCCTCCACTTTCTTTCTCTCCCTCATTGCCACTGCTCCAGCTCCATTCCCAAGTCTCAGGCCCTCAGAGCAGACCTCTCCTCCCAGTTCAGGGGCTGGGCTTCAACCCCAGTTCTATCACCCACCTTAGACAATTTATTTAGCATATTGATTAATTCTTTGTCTCATCTGAAAATGAAGTACCTCTCCAAAAGACTTGAGAAATAGGATTTGTGAAGCACTGATCAGAGTATCTTTATCTATCTGTCTGTCTGTCTGTCTGTCTGTCTGTCTGCCTGCCTGTCTAGGCTGTGTTGGGTCTTTGTGCTGCACTCGGGCTATCTCTAGTTGCAGTGAGCGAGAGCTACTCTTCATTGCAGTGTGTGGGCTTTCCACTGCAGTGGCTTCTCTTGTTGTGGAGCACGGGGTCTAGGCGCGGGGGCTCAGTAGTTGTGACTCACGGGCTTACTTCCTCCTCCGCAGATGGGATCTTCCCGGACCGGGCATTGAACCCTGCATTGGCAGGCGGATTCTTAACCATTGTGCCACCAGGGAAGTCCGCACAGTATCTATTTTGATCAGTAAATGTTAGCTACTTGATACGTCCACTCAGCTGTTCCAAACACATGAATACAATTGCATGTGTTCCCAGCTAAAGTCATTATTTTCTCTACCTGTAAACCCACTCCTCTCTCTAAATTCCCTTCTGGGAGTTAGAATCCTGCACCATGCTAGACTCTTCTTCCCTGTCACCCCTCATATTCAACTTATCACTTATTCAGATTCTGTTCCTTAAAATCTCATGCCCAGGACCTCTGCTCCCTGGCTGCCTCTTCTTGCCTTGTTCAGACCCTCTGAACAGGTCTCACTGGCTTCAGGGTTGCCCTCTGAAATCCATCCTCCACCCCCTCCAGTGACCTCGCTAAAATTACTCAGACCCGGTCAGCCTGTGTCTAGATGCTACAGTGCTGCTGAATTAACATGGAAACTGAACAGAGGGAAAGACCCTGCCTGGTGGTATTTCCATAGCTTCTAGCTCAGCTGTCTTTCTCCCCACTGAAAGGCATTTTTATTAGTTCTAGATAGTTCCATCAAATAGTAATTCAATTTGTGATTAACTTCACACACCCTATCAATCTCTTTTATTTTTTATTTTTATTTTTTAAAAAATTTATTTATTTATGATTGGCTGCATTGGGTCTTCGTTGCTGCATGGGCTTTCTCTAGTTGTGGTGAGCGAGTGCTACTCTTTGCTGTGGTGGGCTTCTCATTGCGGTGGCTTCTCTTGTTTTGGAGCGTGGGCTCTAGGCGTGTGGGCTGAGTAGTTGTGGCTCTCGGGCTCTAGAGCACAGGCTCAGTGGTTGTGGTACATGGGCTTAGTTGCTCTCCGGCATGTGGGATCTTCCCTGACCAGGGCTCGAACTACGTCCCTTCCAGATCCAAACAACATCTGGGAAGTCCTGAGTGACAGCAATCTGGAGTCCCAGTTGGGAAGGGTCCTGGGTAGTGCATCCACTCCACGGGTAGGACTTCAGATTGGAGTTCTGGGGGCTTATGCTTATAATTCCTGGCCACAAACTGGTGTCTGGACTTATTGAGGCTCAGGTTCTTGATATCTCATCGCAGAAATAATTCAGTGAGAGACTAAGTGATAGGTAAGACGTGGATTTATTTAGAGAGAAACCCACTCTGCTGACTGAGTATAGGCCATCTCAGAAGGTGAGAAAGGTCTATCAATCTCTTTTAAGTTGGAAATATTCCAGGGAGGGATAACAGAGTAAACCCAGAATGCTTTGTTGTGCAGTTTCAGAGAGAAAGCCATCGTATGTGACTCTCTGAGTGGGCCATTGAAGAGCAGCTGTGCAGAGGGCAGAACGTTTTTGTCTAGCAAGGTATAAGAATTTTAAGAATATTTCCTTTCCTGATGGAACAACCTGTTCTAAATATATTAGGTCTTAGGCCCTTCTTCCAAGTAGGAGATTAGATATTGGATGCCCACTCAATGCCACCTGCAGATCCCAGGCACTTTTAACCACATCTCTCAGCAACTCTGAACAACCTCATTCAACAGGAAAGGAAACCTAGGCTTGGAACACTTTTCTGCTCTTAGAAGCAAATTGTTTGTGAATCTCTGGGGACCTAACCATGATTCCTGGGTGTGGGATTTTAAAGCAAGTGCTTTTTCACCTTTCAGTCCCCTCCACACTTCCTCTAGGCTAGTAGTTCTCAATGCGTGGTCCCTAAACGAACAGCATCACCATTGCCTTGGGAACTTGATAGAAATGCAAATTCTCAGGCCCTGCCCTTGGCATGGCTGGAGGATAGAGAGGAAAGGAAGGAAGGATGATAGTTGAGAGACTGGGAGAAACAAGAGGCCAAGGCCTGCAGTTCTCAGTAAGATCAAAGAATAGTTGCAATAGGAGGAAAAGAGGGCCTACAGGGTCTTGATTAAGAGGATGCCCTTGGGAATCCAAACCAGCTCTGTCCACTTAGCAGCTGTGGTGCCTTGAACAAGTCATCTAATCTCTCAGAGACTCAGATTCCTTTTTTTTCTTTCTTAGCTGCAAGGCACAGTGGCATGCGGGATCTTAGCTCCCCACCAGGGATTGAACCTGTGCCCCATCCCAATCTCCACCCCTCCCCCACCGCACCCCACCCCCACCCCCGCAGTGGAAGCACAGTCTTAACCATTGGACCACCAGGGAAGTCCATCAAATTCCTCATTTGTAAAGTGAAAAATAATCATAGGGTTGTTGTGAGAATTTAATGAGATACACTACCTGTAAAGCAGTTAGTATAATGTCTGCACAAAATAGCTAGTCAATAAAAGTGTTATTTTCATGAAAGAAGTTGGAAAGCTTGGAGGTTGTCTGAAAGATTTCAGATTTCAGATGTAGAATCTGGGGATGGGGCCTGGAAAACTGTTTCAACACGCCCTCCAGGTGATCCTGAAGCATGCTCTGAAGTCTTGAGAGCCACAGAAGAATCACCTGTAAGGTCTGTAAAACTCCCAAACCCAGACTGCGCTGCAGACTTATTAAGCCAGACTCTCCGGGGGTGGAGGCAGCACAGGCCTTGTTCTTTCCAGAGCTCCCGGGTGATGCTGATATGCAGCCAAGCCTGAGAACCACTGCTTAGACTCAGGCTCATATAATTTAATAGCCCTCATTTATTAAGCATTTATAATGTGCCAAGCATGGAGCTTCTCATTACATTTACATCTAATTCTCACAACAAGTCTAGAACTTCAATATTATCATTCCCACTTTACATAAATGAATGTTGAGGCTTAATAAATTTTTGTATCTTGTCCAGAGGCACCAAGTCAGCAGAGTCAGGATTCAAACTCAGGATTTTCTGACTCAAAATCTGGGCCACAGCTCCCTGCCCACTGCCAGAAAATACGGCATTCTTAGAGCTATCATTGCTGTATGAGCAAATACAGCCAGTGGCAAGGTGAGAGGAGCCACTCCAGAGTAGGTGGTGGCCCGGTCGCTGCTAAAAAGGACCTAAAAAGAAGTATCCAGCTCTCCCTGGGGAAGAGCTCAGGGTTAGCACTCAGATAAACCCAGTTTCAGTGCTGGCCCTACCCAAGGTCCTACTTTGTGACAACCACCTGAGTGTCAGTTCCTTCAGATACAAAGTGGAGATATTATTCCTTTGTAGAACTGCTATGAGGATTAAATGAGGGAACACCCACGAAAGTGCCTGGCACAGACTAAGAGCACAGTAAATGTTTGTATACCCCGCCCCCAGTGATCAATTTCTCCTCCATTTTGCTCCTAACCTGTGAGGGCCTAGGGGTTGGGGGTTGCTGTTGCCATGGGAATCAGCCTGGGGACTAGCCATTTCTCTTTCTTCAGCGTTTTCCATGAGTTGACTCTGTTTTCTGTTCTTCACTCAGTCCCTAAGGAGAGCCAATTCTTCTTTCTCCCTGCCATTGTTTGAATTACCCCACCCAAACTTTTGCCTGGATGCATAAAATGAATCACCTGCCTTTTCTAGTTGGACAGTCATTCTGCGCAGGGCAGACCCCGCTTCCTCTCCTGATGACCCGCCCCCTTTCTGTGGCCCAGTGCCTCCAGGTCTTGCCCGCCGTCAGGTCCGAAGGGTAATTACAGCGTTGCCTGCACAGCCGTGGGTTGATGGCACAGGGTTTGATCATAGCTTTCTGGCGCGTGAGAACACCCAGCCTCTAGGAAAGGCTCCAGAGGAAGTGACCTCCTAACTTCTCACCGCCCCCCCTGCATTCGCCAGTCTTTTTTCAGCATTTCACCACTCCTGACCAGAAAGGCTTGTTTCTTGAAACAAAACTTAAAGAGACTTTTAGAGAGGGAGCTTTGAGTGTGTCCCTTTTGTTTTGTAGGTGAGGAAACAAACTGCTCTAGGTCAAGTGGCCAATGAGTGGTGTGGCCCAGACGGTAACTCAGGTTTTCTTTCCCACAACGAAGCACACCTGTGTCAGGAAGCTGTTTCACAGTGGAGACCACTCTGGACTGGAGTTGCAATTATGACCTCACGGCAGGAGATGTACCAGGCTTCAGCCACTCTCTTCTGATCTTTTTGGTTAATATTTTAAAATTGTGTATTAATTAAAACATGGTCATAGGAGAAAAATGTAGCAAAAAAGAAAAAGAAAAAGAAAAATCAAGACAAAGAGACAGACAAGAAGGTGCAGTGGGGAGAGGGGAGAGAAAAGCACCTAAATTTATACGACAAGAAGAGAAGAGAAAGAAAATGGCAAATAAAATCCAAGGCATGGAACAGGTGAGCATCCTGCCTTGTTGGTCAGAGACTGACCCTTAGCTTCTGGTTCTGTCACACAAATAATCACTTAGACAGCATCACCGTTCCCAACACCTACCCCTATCGCAGCACCCCACAGATCTAAGGCTCTATTACTATTCTTTCCTTTCTGCCCTTAACACTGTCTGTCTCCATCCATAGCTGAGCTCCCAAAGTCAGGGAAAACTCAGGGTGTATGTATTGGAATAGCTAGCTCAGAAAAATTAAAATAATGCAATGCTTAGTATAAAATCTGACTTCTCCTGGCTCCCAGGAATTCCCTGGCAGTCCAGTAGTTTGGACTTGGTGCTTTCACTGTCGTGACCCAGGTTCAATCCCTGGTCAGGAAACTAAGATCCTGTGAGTCAGGAACGAAAAAAAAAACATACTTTCAAAAAAAAAGAAATCTAAGTTCTTCTGGCTCTCAGTGTAGAAGACACTCTGGGAGTTTATTTTTTTCTATTAAATTATTCTTTTAATTGAAGCGTAGTTGATTTACAATATTGTGTTTGTTTCCAGTGTACAGCAAAGTGATTCCATTATATATGTGTGTGTATATATCTATATTCTTTTTAAAAATTCCTTTCCAATATCTTTATTGCAAGATATTGAATATAGTTCCCTGTGCTATACAGTAAATCCTTGTTGTTGAGTTTAATTATTTAGGGAAACTATTTCCTTGCCTGATTTAACAATACCTTCCAGGGTCAAATTTGGATATGCTCCCTCTTTCAC
The DNA here is from genome assembly GCF_030028045.1 of Hippopotamus amphibius kiboko. Classification (NCBI taxonomy): domain Eukaryota; kingdom Metazoa; phylum Chordata; class Mammalia; order Artiodactyla; family Hippopotamidae; genus Hippopotamus; species Hippopotamus amphibius. The sequence continues at coordinate 132,636,765 of NC_080190.1, read as the reverse complement.
TCACTCCGAGGGCACTGAGTCAAACTGGGGCTTCCAAGAGGAAGGCCATATCTTGTTTCATTACATTTGGAGAAGGTAAATAATGCACAGGCAAGAGCCAGGAGCCAGGGACACACCCTGACTCATTTCTTTCTTTTAATTGAAGATTTTATTTGGATAATTGCAGATTCATATGCTGTTGTGAGAAATTAAACAGAAATATAGTGTACCCTTTACCTAGTTTCTCCCAATGGTAATCTTTTGCAAAACCAAAGTACAATATCATAACCAGGAGGTTGACATTGAAATAATCCATTAATGAGATTTCTCCACGTGTGTGTGTGTGTGTGTGTGTGTGTATTTAGATCTATGCACTTTTATCACACATGTAGGTTCAAGCATCCACCATCTCAGTGTAGGTACTGAACAGTTCCATCACCACAAAGATCCCTTGTGTTGCTCTCCTACGATCACACCCACCTCCTCCTGCCCCACCTCCTTCCACCATACCTGACCCCTGGCAAAGCTAAGGCTGGCTTTTTTCACTCAGCGTAATTCTCTGGAGAGTCACCCAAACTGTTGGATGTATCAATAGTTTGTTCCTTTTCATTGCTGATTTCATTCACTTTTTCACTCTGATTGTGAACAAGTAACTTTGAAGTTTGTACTTTCCTACCTGAAGGCCCCCAGAACTGCCTTCACCCATCTAAGCCTCCATTTATTCATCTGTTATTTATTTATTTATTTATTTATTTATTATCACTCTTTTTTTTAAATTTTAATTTAAAAAAATTTTTTTGGCTGTGTTGGGTCTTTGTTGCTGTGTGCGGGCTTTCTCTAGTTGTGGCGAGCGGGGGCTACTCTTTGTTGTGGTGCTCGGGCTTCTCAGTGCAGTGGCTTCTCTCTTATTGCGGAGCATGGGCTCTAGGTGCACAGGATTCAGTAGTTGCAGCACATGGGCTCAGTAGTTGTGGCTCTCAGGCTCTAGAGTGCAGGCGCAGTAGTTGTGGTGCACGAGCTTAGTTGATCCGCGGCATGTGAGATCTTCCCAGACGAGGGATGAAACTCGTGTCCCCTGCATTGGCAGGAGGATTCTTAACGACCGTGCCACTAGGGAAGTCCTGTTTTGTTTTGTTTTAAATGGTGGGAAGTTGATAAGAGCTTAGTTTCTCCCAGGATTGATCAAACGCGGTAATAGACATAGTGATGCACTGAGACGAGAACCGTGAAGTGATGCACATAGACATTATACTGGCCTCTTTGAGGGAAGCTCCTAGTTTGAATCTTGTTTTTCCTGCTTCTTTCAGACATATCAAATTACTCCCATTTTGGGATTTTCTTCCAGTCAGCCAAACTCAAGGGGACAAGAATTTAACTTTCAGGCTTTCCTCCCATGAGGAAACTGCTTACCTGAGCAGAGAGAGTGAGAGAAAAGTGGTGGGGTGAGGAGAGAGAATGGGGGAGGGGGAGAGAGAGATTTAGAGAGAGAGGGGAAAAGGGAGAGAGAGCATGAATAGATTTCAGGGCTCTTTTCAACAATTCTCAAACCCTTTCTGATGGCAATTTGCATAACACTGTCAAAATTGCTAAAAACAATGCCACTATTAAGTACAAAACACAATTTCAATGGCAGAAAAAAATACCTCTAATTCTATGTATGCAGTATAAAATCACAGTCCTGAGCAGACATATCCATGAAAAAGAGCAGGATGCCTAAGCATGGTTACCTGTTCCTGAGTTTTTCTGTGAATATTCATTTTGCTTTCTGCTAAAGTTCATCAAAAGACAAGTGACAGCAATCTCTAAATGTAGAAGAAATATTTAGGGGAGATAAACAAATTTGAAAGTTCTACCAAAAGGTTTATAGGTTAATAAACCTTTTTCCCCCCCACAAACCAAGAGAAGATATTTATTCTGTTTTGGTGGAAATATTCCTGCCTTGCTCACCTTCTACTCGAATCAGCTAAATCAGAATTACCCGAGGAGCATTGTGGTAGCCTGAATGGGAGGGAAGTCCAAAAGGGAGGGGCTATCTGTATGTGCATGGCTGATTCATTGTTGTGCAGTGGAGGCTATACAACATTGTAAAGCAACCATACTCCAATAAAAATTAATTAAAAAAAAAAAAAGAATTACCCGAGCAGCTTTTAAAACAATATAGATTCAATTAGTAAAAACTAAGTTCAAAACTAATGACAATAAAAATCATAATTTACAAATATATTCCAATTCCCACTCCTACTAAGTCAGTAGATTTGGGAGGGGACCAGGAAACTTGTGTATATATTCTTGAGCTCCTGGGATGATTCTGACATTCAGCCAGGCTGGGAACCTCTTCTATTTGGGACTTGCCTACAGTGCCCCCAATAGATTTTTTTCTGACAAGTCTGTGTATTCCTCTCTCCTGGAAGCTCTGTCCTCAAAAAGTTTTCCTTTTATCACAACCTGGTTTCCAGTGGATTTTCAACCTCCTTTCTCCCTGGAACTACCCTTGCCAGGGTCATCATCACTTCTTTCTCATTTGCTCAGCAGCTTGGCAGCATTAGACAGGGCGCACACCCTTTGGGATTGAAATATGTCCAACTCTTGATTTCCACATGCTGGGCTGTCCTACCTCTCAGATTCTTCCTTCTCAGCTCCTTAGCTGGCTCCCTGGCCTCACTCCTCCAGGTCCTGTGCCTGGACCACTGGCTGGTCTCGCTTTTCTGCCAGATCTGCACTCTGTTGCTAGGTGATCCCATTTAAGCAGATGGCTTTAAATGCTATCCAAACGCTAGCACCTCTACTATCCATATGCCAACGGCATTTACAGTTCTGCCCCGACCATCCTCCAGAGCTGCCTACTTGACACCTCTATTGGATATCAGGCATCTCAAACTCAACGTGTCCAAAACAGAACCCTTGATCCCCCCAACCGACACCACCAACTGGTTCTGCAGCCTTCATCCTTTCATTTAATAGCATCATCACTCATGCAGTTGTTCAGGCTAAACATTTAGCCATCATCTGTGCTTCCGCAGACCTCCCTCATCCACTTACAAAACGGTCAAAACCCCTCCACCCCCTCCGTCCCTTAGCTTCTTTCCTAGTTCAGCCGCCATCATCTCTTATTGAAACTATTGCACTTGATCCTTAATTGGTCTCTCTGCTTCCATTCTGGCCTCCTTAGAGTTGATGCCTCACTGAGCACTATTAAAAATGTAAATGAGGTCAGACCACTCTTCTGTTTACAACTCTCCAATGACTTTTTTTTTTTTAATTTATTTATTATTTTTGGGGGGGTACACCAAGTTCAATCATCTGTTTGTTTTTTTTTTTTTTCCAATGACTTTTCATTGCAAGTAGAATAAAATCCAACCCCTTATTTTGGAGCTTACAGAATCTGAACCCTTGAACTGCTAGCCCCTCTTACCTAGAAAGTTCTTCCCACAGATCTTTGCATTGCAGACTCCTCAGCACATAGATCTGGACTCAGATATCACACTTGAGACTCTTCTGAGCATCTTAACTGAAGGTTCTTCCAACCTGCCTCGTCTCCCTCTTTCTCAGTGTCTGATTCATTTTCTCCTTTGCCATTTCATGGTGTGAAATTTTTATTTATGTACTTGTTTACTTGTTTATTGCTGGTACAACTCCACTAGAATGCAAGCTCTAGTTCCACCAAGCAGATTCGCAATTAACATTTGTTTAATAAATCACTCATTTGCACCATAGTATATACGACTAACAAGTACTCCAATTATTCCATTTTTGGGGGGCATTGCATTTCACCTGAGATCGAAACTTTAAGATCAAGAAGAAGTGAGCTAGTGAGATTTCAACCATCAATTTACTGACCGAGGAGAACTTCTCCACCACTGTCCACCTCGATTTTCACAGAGGTCACCCCCATTTTCTGTCTGTACTTGCTTCTAGATTCCTTCCAATTTTCCTGGGAGGTTCCCTCTGAAAACTGTTCCTCTCTAGTTGGACCCTCCCTCCCCTTAATATACGCTTAAGCATTCAGGCTTACAGATTCTTGCTTACAGTGGCTACACCTTGAATACCCTTGTCAGAGGCAGTGCCAGCTTCAGGAGGTTGGTTGGGCCCTTCTCGCCCTGAATCTCGGCAGTTTTCAGTAGCTTACTGCCACCTCAGCAGTATGCTCCTGGTGCATCCACACCCTCTACCAGCTCTGCTGAGCCTGTGCTTCCTGTGCCTTTTCTGGCCTGTAACTTTTCTTGCTTTTTCACTGGCTAGGTAGCTAATTTGGCCTCCAGCCTCTCCAGTTCTGGAAGCAGTCCACCATTACTGCTGCTGCAATTCTGCCCCCTGGTAGCTGAAACTGAAAACACACGTGCAATGAGAGCATTCCCTCTTTCTAAAGCTTCTGCCATCATGGCCTTCTGTTCCCAGAAGGACCCAAGCAGTAGAGAATTCCTCAACTCAGGGTTCAGGAGAACTGGCTTTTTCTGTGGGCTGCTGAAGGCCAAGGTATTTCTGTATTCAGAGTCTCCCCCTTACCACCTCAATGGTATGTTTCCTTTTCTTCTCCATGTCCCTATGCACGATAGAGATGGCAGTTACTCCCAGGGCTGGACAGAGAATTTGGTATCCCTTCAAATAACAGATATTTTGCAAATGTTCAACATTTATTTAGTGAGGGGGAGAGAAGCTAGTTTTCTGTTAATAAAAATGACTCAAACTAAAGGATTTATAACATGTAATTTGCCAAACTTCCTGGTAAGAATAATTTTTTGCCCTCCTGAGATAACCACTATTCTAACTTCTATTACCATACATTAGATTTGCCTGTTGTTGAACTTCATATAAATGGAATCAGACAATATGTGATTTTTTGTTGTTATTGTTATAACTTTTTTCGCTCAGCATGTTTTTGAGATTTACCCATGCTGTTACATGGAATAGTTCTTTTTATTGCTGAATGGTATTCCATTTTATGCATATACCAAATTTGTTTATCCATTCCCCTATTTTTCTTTTTTTTGGCTGTGCTGCACAGCATGCGAGATCTTAGTTCCCCGACCAGGGATTGAACTTGTGACCCCTGCAGTGGTCCTAACCACTGGACAGCCAGGGAATTCCTCCATTCCCCTATTGATGGAAATTTAGACTGTTTCCAGATCTCTTCAGGCTACTGTGAATAAAGCTACTCTGACCATTTTTTTTTATTTAACTAACTAATTAATTAATTTTTTGATTGCCTCGGGTCTTAGTTGCGGCATGCAGGATCTTTCCTTGTGGTGTGCGGGCTTCTCTCTAGTTAAGTTGCAACGGCTTCGTTGCCCCAAGGCATGTGGAATCTTAGTTCCTCTACCAGGGACTGAACCTGCATCTCCTGCATTGCAGGCCAGGTTCTTTACCACCAGACCACCAGGGAAGTCCCTGAACATTTGTATAAACTCTTTTCATGGATGTATGTTTTAATTTGTTTTGGGAAGTTACTAAGAAGCAGAATTGCTGGGTCATAGGACATATATATAAGTTTATCAGAAACTTCCAGTTTTCCAAAGTGGTTGTGTCATGTTACATTTTGGGAGACATGTAAAACCATTTACAATTTAGGTAGTAAAATAACTTGCCCTCAGTGACTAGCCCTGCACTATGCTTTATTCAGTGTAAGAATTTCATTAGTTGTAACCACTAGACTCCAGGAAGCTGTCAGCTGGAAAGTCTTGGGGCTGAGGCTCCTCTTTGAATCGTATCATACAAATCATACATTCAGGTCTTGAAATTAATCACCCAGAATCAGTCAAGTAAACCGCAATTAAAAAAAAAGTAAAGAAAGATTCGTCAGTTCTAAGAAGGCATGGCTTTTTGTTTCTCTAAAAAACATTTCTGTTTTTTATCAGTTCTGTAAGGATTCAGGTGGAAAACCAAGTTAATCTGTACAATATTTCAAATTTATTCTAGTAATGTGTTTAGTGCCCCTTACAATTCACTGCTTGGAAAATTCAGGGCATATGAGTGTTTTTCTGTTATTGTTATTATTGTTTTAGGAGAAGAGAATGGAAACATCTTTACTGCACCATCTAAAACCTAAAATCTTGTATGAAATCTGGTTATAGCAAATATTTTTAAAAGCAAAATATAACATGTATTTTAATAAATAGTTACAAGGCTAACGCCCTGTAACCCCCCTCCATAAAGGCAGATACCTGGCTGGTCACTCCAGAAGCCATTCCTGTGCCCACCCCAAACACAAATCCTCCCCCTCTCCACAAAGAATAACCACCATCCTGACTTTTATGTTCATTGTTACCTTCTTTTATTTGCAATTTTACTATCCAACTATGCATCCCCAAACACTGTAGTATGTGGGTTTTGCTTTTGTTTTTGTAAAATATGTATTTCAGGTCTCTATAGATTCCTCTTTTTCCTCTTTTTTTTCCCTTGCGATTTATTTGTTGAAGAAACTGGATCATTTGCCCTATAGATTTCCCACAGTCATGATTTTGTTGACTGCAAACTTTTTGTTTTTTGACGTACAATAAACTGCATATATTTAAAGTGTACAATTTGATTTTTTTTATTAGTCATCTGTTTTACACATGTTAATGTATATATGTCAATCCCAACCTCCCAATTCATCCCACCCCAACCCCACTGTTGATTGCAACCTTATAACACAGTTTATTTATCATTATGCCCTGTCCTCTGTACTTCCTGCAAATTAATGGTTGAATCTATAGGCTTTATCAGATTCAGGTTTGACTGGGGGGAGAGTGGGGAGACTCCTTCGTAGGTGGTGTTGTCTTCTTTGTCAAGAAGCACATGGCTCTTTTTGTGTTGCTAGCAGCCACTGAGGCTTAATTCATCAGGGGTTGCAAAATGATGATATCCCAATTTGAGCATCCCTTCTACGGGTATTTTTGAAATGCTTCCATAAGGAGAAACTTCTCTTCATCAGTATTGTGGCTACCCAGTGGTATATTCATGGGAAAGGAAGATAATTCTTGAGTCTTTTGCTTTATTTAACAGTTTTCAAAATAAAGAGTTGGTTCCCAGTCATCCTCCCAAGATGACTGAACTTTTGTTTTTCATTATTATTTTATTAATTTATTATTTTAAAATTATTATTATTATTTTATATTATATTGTTTATATTATAATATTATATAACATTACATTTTATATTATTTTTATAATATTGTTTTATAATATTTATATTGTTAAATTATTATTATTTTATTATTATTAGGAAACACATGGATTTAAACATATTTTTATCTTTATTGATACTCAGACTGCCCCATGTTTGGCCAATGAGGACCTTTTCACATTAGCTCTCAATCCTTTTAACATGACTATCAGTTTTTGATAGATCTGGTTTTTTTTCTCTCCGGTATGATGTGATTTTCCAGGCTCATCTTATACATTTCCTACCTTAGTCCTAGAATCAGCTTTTTTGTCAAGAAGCTTTTTCAAGACCACATTTGAGGATTAGAGCTGTTAATTGCTTTTGAGTTTATCATAATTTCTTTTCTGTTTTTTCTTTATCTCTTTTTTTCTTCCTTTGAATCTTTTCGATAAAATACTTCATGGTTCATATGAATTCTAATTCAGGACTATAAGATTTTTTATATAGCCTTCTGTATTACATCTGTGCCTTATTTTCTCCTCACCAAAAATCCTGGTTCTCAAGGACACTGGAGATAATAGAACTAGAATATCATTCTCTTTGCTTTATTCCTCTTCTCAATTAAAAAAAATTGAAGTATAATTGACATATAGTAAAATTCACCCATTTTAGGTGTACAATTTTATGAGTTTTGGCAGATGCATGTAGTTGTGTAGCCATGACGACCATCAAGATATAGAACATTAGGACAGGGAGGGTGGGAGGGAGTCGCAGGAGGGAGGGGATATAGGGATACATGTATAAATACAGCTGATTCACTTTCGTGTAGCTTAAAAATTGGCACAGCAGTGTAAAGCAATTATAGTCCAATACAGAGCTTTAAAAAAAAAAAGATATAGAACATTGCCAGGTCAGACTCTGTGGAGAAAGGACTACACAAGGGCATGGATGACGAGGGCGTGGTTCACTGGGGGCGTCTTTGGAGACTTGCTACATACCAAGCTTCCATTTGGGGCCGCCTTCTTTCCTTCTCATTCCACATGCTCTCTCAGGTAATTTCATCTACTTGCATGTCTTTAATTACTGGTTCATGGTGACTCCCACATCCGTATATCCTGAAATCTGGACCTGACATGCAGACATAAACTCCTGAAGGTGCCACATCATCTTGTCCTAAACCTACTTCTCCTCTGTATGCCTTATCTTAGTTGCTACAATTACCCAGTGATTTCTCCTTTATCTTCGACCGTGCTACCTTTCCCTCAGCTCTCCTTCAATTCCCACAGCCAGTAAGTTTCAAGTCTGTCAAATACCTTTTGAAATATTTCTAGACTCAGTCCTTCCCACTATAATTTTTAGACTTGAGTGCTTGTCATCTCTCATCTAAAAAGCTTTTTGTTTCTGTAGATGATTTCTTATTCCAGGCTAACATTTCCCACCTCTCCATCCCACGCCTCCTACTCACACTCACAATTCTTCCTCCTTCCCATCTCTTACCTTCTTTTAGTTTATTCTCAATACTCTGCAGAGTTATATTTCTAAATATAAATCATGTCATATAATTCTACTGCCTACAGTTTCTTGAATGACTTGTCACTGTTTGTAGGATAAAATGCAAACCTTTTTGCATCCTATACAAGGTCTTTTTCACATTCTAAAATACACTTGTATTTCGCCCAAATAAGCCACGATTTTTCCTTCCTGCATAAGGTTCTCTTTTCTTGGTATGTCCTTCCACACTTCTCTATCCATAAATTCCTTCCTCTCCTTCAGGAGATAGAGCAAGAGCTTCCTTTTCTATGACATCTGCCTTGATTTTCCCGGACAGACGTAGGGTTGCTCTCCTTATGCTCTCATTATATCATTTACATAACTCAATTATGTTTCTTTATATAATCCTCATTACAACCCCAACCCCCTTCTGGAAAATACCCTTCTTCAGAGTAAGAACCACCACTTTCTTAGTTGTATATTCTCGTTGCTAACATAGGCAATAGCTGTATTAGTTAAGAGTCTTCTGCTATTAACAGTGAAAGCCTGACTCTAACCTAAACCGAAGGGAATTTACAGGACGTATATCAGCCCATTGAATCAATGGGAAGGATGGAGAGCCAGATTCGGGAGTAGGAAGGGTCCAGGGCTGTTCTTGAGAAATAGGAAGCAGAATTGCACAGAAGAGTCCTGTAGCTGGAGCACACTGGAAGAACGTCAATCATTTTCAGTCTCTTTGGCTGGGCAAAGTTCAAGAAAGGAATATCCAGTTGTCCTAGCTATGCCCATCCCTAGCCATGAAGGTAGGGCCCCCGATGAACTGCCATCTAACTGGTGAATGGGGATGAGGCAACTTCTTGAAAGGAAATAAGATGATTTGGGGAAGAGAAAACAGATACCTGGTAGCTAAAAAGACAAGAAACATTCATTATACTAGCACATAGGAAGCACTCAATAAATATTTTAATATGAATCAATGAATGAATATTTGAAATTTTTATTTCCTGCCATGTTAAACTGCAGCCATTCCCTGGATGCCTCAAATAACCTCTCACTTTCCCTTCTCACCTTTGCAGGGGCTGCCACCTCCATTGGGATGGTCCTTTCTCTTCTTTTCTGCCTGGAAATGTGTTTGTGCCTCCAAGATTCACCTTAAGTCAGTGGTCCTCAACCTTTTTGGCACCAGGGGCCGGTTTCGTGGAAGACAATTTTTCTATGGGGTGGTGTGGGGGGATGGTTCAGGTGGTCATGCGAACAGTGATGGGGAGGGATGGGGAGTGGCAGACGAAGCTTCGCTCACCTGCCAATCACCTCCTGCTGTGTGGCCTGGCTCCCAACAGGCCGTGGTCTGGGACCCGTCCACAGCCCGGGGGTCGGGGACCCCTGCCTTAAATGAAACAACCTTTTGGAAACTTTCCACGACTCTTCTCTATCCTTCTCTATTGTGTGCTCTTGTAGTCCACTTTGTTTCTCTGTCATATGCTTCGTTGATCATGATTCTTTACAAGTCAGGCTCTGCTAGAGTTGATTCATATTGCTTTGTAGCAAAAGTATCCTTACTGATACACCAAGATAGACACATTTCCTGCTCTCCTACACCTTACCTACTAGAATACAGTATCAAAAGTCAACTTTCAGTGTTGTGGGTTTGGCCACTGAACTCCCATTTTTACCAGTTTGGTCATTGAACCACCAATTTTTAAAGTTTCCATGGGAAATCTTGTGCTGGGTTCCTGAAACTAACTAATACATGATAGAAACACATGATATTGTAAATTGTGGCCCATCTGTTTATATATTTCAATAAATATTTATTGTACTGTGATGGATCCATGGAATAATAAAACCTGATTCCTGGATAGTTTTTATGTCTATCTTCAGGAATTTACATGTAGAGTCTATTGGGAGAGACAGATATTTAAATAACTAATTATATCAGAAGCAAAACATACATACACAAAGACAGGCTACACAGCTCTTGTGAAATCTTAAAAAAAAAAGTCATTTCTTTTAAGGACCAAGAATTATGCTTTACCTCATTCTGTCTGCTAGTGTGGTGCATACAAGAGGCTCAATGAACAGTGTTTGATTGTTTCTCTGATATAGAAAAATTGAATGATAGTATAAAAAAGGAACCTCAGCAGACAAAAAAGAAAAAGAAGATAAGTTGTAAATAAATATATTCTTGAAATGGCACACAGTAATAGATGAGATAATGCCCACTTGGCACCTTAAAATTTCAGCCTGAAATTCCTGTTTATGCCTTACATGTCATTTTAAGTATAAACAATACTGTCCCAGTGCTGACTCAAGAGGAAATTTTTTTAAATTAATTAATTTATTTATTTATTGGCTGTGTTGGGTCTTCGTTGCTGCACATGGGCTTTCTCTAGTTCCTGAGAGCAGGGGCTACTCTTCATTGCGGTGCGCAGGGCTTCTCATTGTAGTGGCTTCTCTTGTTGTGGAGCACGGGCCCTAGGTGCGTGGGCTTCAATAGTTGTGGCACATGGGCTCAGTAGTTGTGGCTCACGGGCTCCAGAGCACAGTCTCAGTAGTTGTGGCACGTGGGCTTAGTTGCTTCGTGACATGTGGGATCTTCCCAGGGCAGGGTTCGAACCCGTGTCCTCTACATTGGCAGGCAGATTCTTTACCACTGCGCCACCTAGGAAGTCCCGGAAATTTTGTTTTACTAAATCACCTGTATTATGTCCCTGAGCACAGTAGGTTTCCCCTGATGGTCTCCAAAGATGTCCAGTTAATCACACCTAGAAATGAAATTAGTTTGGGAGAGAAGCATAATAGATAAGGTTCCATTTATACTTTTTTTGTGTGTTTTTTTAAAAAATTTATTGTCTATTTTTTGGCTGCATCGGGTCTTAGTTGCAGCATGTGGGATCTTCACTGAGGCATGTGGGATCTTTTTGTTGTGGGGTGAGGGCTTCTCTCTAGTTGTGGCACGCAGGTTCCAGGGTGTGTGGGCTCTGTAGTTTGCATGTGGCACTCGGGCTGTCTCGTTGAGGCGCGCAAGCTCAGTAGTTGTGGTGCATGGTCTTAGTTGCCTTGTGGCATGTGGGATCTTAGTTCTCTGACCAGGGATTGAACCTGTGTCCCCTGCATTGGAAGGCAGATTCTTTACCACTGGACCACCAGGGAAGTCCCTAGAAGTTTTCTATTTTTCATTTAGGTTTTTTTCCTATGACAAACATTTCAAGAGAATATTTTTTTTTAAATATTTATTTATTTTGGCTACATCGGGTCTTATTTGCAGCCCTCGGAATCTTCACTGTGGCATGTTTAGTTGTGGCATGTGTGATCTTTAGTTGCGGCATGTGGACTTAGTTGCAAAATGCATGTGGGATCTAGTTCTTTGGACAGGGATGGAACCTGGGCTCCCTGCATTTGGAGCACAGTCACCCAGTGGACCACCAGGGAAGTCCCTCAAGAGTGTATTTAAAATATTTTTCAGGAAGAATATTTTTCAGAAGTGTTGTTTTTAATTTTAAGATTTAAAAAAAATCTCTCTCTTCAGACCAGCAAGTTCTGGTGTGAAATTGAGGAAATGAGTCAATGATTGCAACCAAAAATATTATATATACTTTAAAATGTTTTATTCGAGGTTTAGAGGTTAATTCTTTACAGTTAAGATAGAAGGCTTCTATTAAAATCTAACAACTCTAACAAAACATAGGAATTTTTTTTTAGATATAAAGTATGTTGTCAATCCTCAAAATGCTTTTGTGGGATAGGATGGTGTATGAGACGCGCGTCTGCTAATTACCTGATTGTACACACCCAGACATCTATTTTTGAAAACTGGTGAAAGGAGTTTCATTGCAATGAAAGGAGTTTCATTGCAGATGCTTGAATAATTTTGTGATTATGTAATGCCCAGGTTAATTTCAGAAATCACTTGAAGCAAGGTGGGGATTAACGAAGTAACCGAAAAAGATAAAAAATGTGAAAGGGTCATGTCCAGATATGTTTTTTAACGCTCAAATCAGAAGCTTTGGTTTTTACCCTCTTCTTTTTTCAAGCTGCCAAACTGGCTTTTCTGGAGGCAAGCTTAATCTGGATGAGCAGCAGTTGGTGATATTTCTGTTTGGGTAAAATCTCCTTTGAATTCTTGGTCTCCTACTCCCTCCCCTTAACTCTTTAATCTTTCTCCTTTTTTCTTCTTTTATCTCTTTGTCGTGTGCTTTTGGCTTTGCTTGGTTTCCTCTGGGCTCTGGCTGCCTCTCCAGTATTTCCCTCAGAAGCCCTCCTGCCCCTCTCTGGTCCTGCTTTCCAGTGGCGGCTTAGTCTTGTGTCTGTTTTCTGACACACTGTCCTGGGGATGGGACAGTAAACAGCAAACTTTGCTTTTCAGCTGTTCTGGGTCAATTATTAATCAGTGTGACACATTTTAACAAACAAGTATAATTGTTTGTTGGTAGTGTGCTTGCTAAGAATACACAGGACATATAAAGTGTGCGTGGCTCTCACACGCAGTAGGATAACCGTGATACAACAGAGCAAAACAAAAACAGAAAATAACAAGCATTGGTGCAGGTGTGGAGAAATCGGAACCCTTCCTTGTGCACTGCTGGCGGGGATGTGAAATGCTGCAGCTGCTGTGGAAAACAGGTTGGCGGCTCCTCAAAAAGTTGAACATAGAATTACCTTATGACCCAATAATTCCACTCCTAGAATTGTTGGTATTATATACCCTAAAGACTTAAAAGCAGAGACTTGAACAGATACTTGTACACCAATGTTCATAGAGCATTATTCACAATGGCCAAAAGGTGGAAACAACCGAAATGTCCATCAGCTGAGTGATGGGAAAACAAAATGTGATGTGTACATACAGTGAAATATTATTCAGTCATAAAAAGGAGTGAAATTCCGACACAAGTTACAACATAGATAAACCTTGAAAACATTTGCTAAAGTGGAATAAGCTAGACACACAAGGACAAATATTGTATAATTCTACTTACATGAAATACCTAAAGTAATTCAATTCATGGAGACAAAAAGTGAAAAAGGGGTTGCCACGGGCTGGGGGTAAAGAGATATGAGGAGTTAGTGTTTAAGGGGTATAGAGTTTCCGTTTGGGATGATGAAAAAGTTCTGGAAATGGATAGCGGTTTTGATTATACAACATTGCTAATGTACTTACCTGATGCCACTGAATTGTATACTTAAAAATGATTGCAATGATAAATTTTATGTTATGTAAAAGACTAGTACTTTTTCCCAATGAGAGCCGTCTTTGGGCTTTCTAACCTAGCTCTGTATCTGCCCCGACTTCAAGGACCTAGAGGAGATTGAATCTGCCCTCTCTGACCTCTGCCTGGAGTGAAATTACTGTCAGTAAGTGGAGCACTTCCTAGAAAGCACTATTTAATAAGAATCAGAACTTTGGAAAAAGCCCAGAGCTGTGCGTTACAACTGACCATGATATGGTACCTCTCTAGAGTTATATTGGAGAACATTAAATTGGAAAAAAAAAAAAAAAAAACCTCTTTCATTACTAAAATAACACCTACTTATTATAGAAAATTTAAAAAATAAAGGTAACCAGGAACCAAAAAATCACCTATAATCCCATCTTCTGAAGAGAGATAACTGTAACATTTTGTATACATATATCTTTTCAATTACTTGTATTTCATCTATATTATACATATAAAACTGTTTTATAATATCATTTTAAAAATATTTGACAGTTTTTTTAAAAAAAAGCTTTTGATGGGAAACATTTAGATACAGTATTTAATGGTTATTTAATTAAATTTGTTCTATTAAGTTTTTAAAATTTAAAACAAACTTTTATTTTTGAATAATTTTAGACTTACAGAAAAGTTGCAAAGTACAGAGAGTTCCTGTATACCCTTCACCCAAGCTTCCATCTTCCATAACCTTGACACATTTGTCAGAAATAATGAATTCACCTTGGTATATTATATTACTAAGCTGCAGACTTAATTTGAATTTCACTAGTTTCTCAATTAATCTTTCTGTTCCAGGATCCAGTCTGGGATACCACACTGCATTTAGAACAAGTGTTTTTTGGCTGTCTATCGTATTCGAGATATTATAGAGGATGCAAGTAGGTCGCAGGCTTGCCTCCAAAGAGTTCTTTGTCTACTAAGGAGGTGACACAGGTACATAAACTCCAATAGTTCAGGGCAGATTACAATAACTGTATAATAGGGTAACAAAGGGCTACAGTGAATCCATGTGGGAGGTCAGAAATGTTTAGTGAAAGAAGTGGGCTAAGCCATGGATGTGGGAAGATTGAGGGGTTTTAGAGATTGTAAATAGCAGGTCAGTGGGTCAGCTCTATGTCCTCTTTTCTCAGGTCTGACCATGAATCAAACTCAACTCTATGACATTTTTTTTAATTTATTTTTTATTCATTTATTTTTTGGCTGTGTAGGGTCTTCCTTGCTGCACGCGTGCGTTTTCCGGTTGTGGCGAGTGGCGGCTACTCTTTGTTGAGGTGCACAGGCTTCTCATTGTGGTGGCTTCTCTTGTTGCAGATCACGGGCTCTAGGCGCCTGAGCTTCAGTAGTTGTGGCATGCGGGCTCAGTAATTATGGCTCACAGGCTCTAGAGCGTAGGCTGAGTAGTTGTGGTGTATGGGCTTAGTTGTTCTGCAGCATGTGGGATCTTCCTGACCAACTCTATTATAAATTTTTAAAAATTTAGATATCTCAGCCCAATTCCCCCATCTATTGAATGTAAATTTGAGAAGGCAGTGTGCCAAACAATTTTTTTGTTTGTTTAAGATTCCATGAGTGATTGGAGCATTGGGAGAGAATCCAGAAGACATGGTTAAAATAATTCAATAATTCACGAAATTGAATTGACTCTATCAGTTTTTGGGTAAACTTGAGCACATTCCTTTTAGTAAATCCATCAATAGAGATATAAATAGAGGCACTTTTCCATGAAATCTGTTAAATGATCATTATACAATAACCTGTCAACCCTGCATCTCTACTTCTACATGCTGGAATAATTCCTCTGCCTGTCAGTGATCAAATGACTGCAGTGTTGTCTAGAACTTCTGTACATGAGATTGTGCTCCCAATTCCTCTTCTGTGAAGTGGCGGGGAGCACTCAGAATACATTGGACTTATCATTTTATGGTTTTAGTGTTGCTTTTAGCATGGCTGAGGCACTATTATCTTTTCAGTATCCAAGGCCCCTACATTTTTTTTTCAGCCACTTTTGAGAGCTCTATCTGAAGTGTAAAAGATGCACACATCTGTGTGAAAAGCTGAGTTCACTTTGATTCTCTGCAACATGATCTACAGGGGCATGTCTGCACACAGTGATGGTTAGAATTTGGATCCTCAGGACCTCACTTTTGCTTAGAAAGCTCACTTTGTCACATGGGCCCCTTAACCATTTTGGTGGAGCAGTAAATAAATAAAAAAGGCTCCCAGGCATTATATTATATGAGGAAAATAGGACTGGGCTGCTTTATGCAATTTCGTTCCCTTAGATACATGTTTGGGTTGGAACAAGGCAAAGGCAAAGATTACAGCTAAAGGAAAATACCGCCGAAACGCTGGAGACAAAACAGAGCGTCAATAGTTTTGGCTCCCCCTGGTGGCCGTATGGAGTCAGTACAGCAATTTGCAGAATGAAACTCTGCCTTTCCTGCCTATCCTTTGTTAAAGTTCCTTAAAATAGACATTCCTACCGAAGAGTTCTTCATGACAAGAGACAATAGAGCTTTTTAAAGCTTTTGTTTTTGAGTTCAAGAATTCTGTCCTAAAAGTGGGAATAATGTCAGCTACAAGGATACATTGTACAACACAGGGAATATAGCCAATATTTTATAACTATTAACAGAGTATATACAACCTTTAAAACTGTGACTCACTATATTGTGCACCTGTAACTTAGGTAATACTGTACATCAACTATACTTCAATTTAAAAAAGTTTTGAAAAGTGGGAATAATGTCAATAACTTAATTTGAAAACAGAAAGGACAATAATAAAAGAAAAATTATAGATTCCAGTGAACAAAACGTAAAGAGTTGGGTCATTTAGGAACGATGACAGTATTAATGAAATATGAAATATGAAGCAAGACAGAAACAGCAGTTCTGGAAGCAAAAAAGCTACTGCTACATTTTCAAGTTTTCAACAGGTAAAACTGTACCTTTTTTATTCAGTTAGAGTGTATCTGTTTAACACTGTCATTGTGTGTAACAGAGTCATGGGCAGAGAACATACCAGTTGCTATTTTAAAATAAAGAAATACCTACTTGTCTAGAATGTTATATCCCTCTGAACTAATACACAAGTCCGATTTTTCCCTCCTACATGGAAAAACAGACTGTTGAAAGACTGACCGAATTCAGGTGCTGTGGCATGGCAATCTGGACAGGCGAAGGATGAGAGCAAAGGTTATTTTCTAACAGCTTTCTTTGTTAGATGGATCAAGTCAAAGGGTGTGGCTTGGGCTGTGGCCAAGTTGGGACAGAAGCTGGCCATAGGTGAATACAGTCTCATCACGGTAAGTCTTCGGTGGGGAAATGTCAGCTTTATTCAGAGAATCTGTACCTCAAGGAAGCAATCTGGGCTGCACGGCATTCTCTCTCAGCACTGTCCATGTTGGTTCCATGCATGCATTTAGTCCAGCCTCAGAGCTTTCCCACACACAGGCCCCTCGCTGGTAACATCTTTCCCCATACTTCGCAGCACTGGTTCCCAATCCTGTAAGTCTCAGCTTGTTACCTTCTTATACACAGCTTCCCTGACCATCACACCTGTTCTCTATCAGGACCCTGTTTCCTTCCTAGCACTCTTCTTACTTTTTTATTGTATTTATTGGTTTCTTTACTTGATTAATGCCTCTCTTCCTCCATAGACTCTGACCTCCACTAGGGCAGGGTCTGCATCCATTTCCATCAACATTTGTCTAGCACAACACATAACTAATAGTAAACACTTTATAAATATATGTTGAATGATTGGATAAATTTAACATTGGCTAAAGATAGGAATAAAGGTTTTATTTTCTGTGCTGACTCAGACCTATTGCTATGAAGTGCTTGTGTTAGGAATCTGAGACCAAGTCTGCACTCAGTAAGAATTGAAAGATTGATCATTAATGGCAGACTGAATAATGGCTCCTCAAAAATGTCTATAACTGAATTCCCAGAAACTGTGAACATGTTACCTAAAATGGCAAAATGGAGTTTGCAGATGTGATTAAGTTAAGGATTTAGAGATGGAAAGATTATTCTGGATTATCTAGGTGGTCTTCATATAATCACAGGGAGGAGGAGATATGACAAGAGAAGCAGAGGTCAGAAAAATAGAGACTAGAAGATGCTATGCTGCTGGTTTTGAAGATGGATGAAGGTAATTCCTACACCCAAGGGAAGGAAAAGGCAGTTAAACAGATTTTCCCTTAGAGTTTCCAGAGGAAATGCAGCCCTGATGACCGATTTTAGACTTGTTACTGCTAGAGGTATAAGGTAATAAATTTGTGATGTTTTAAAGTGCTGAGTCTGTGACAGTTTGTTATACCAGATATAGGAAATTAATACACTCAACATCGTCACAATATTTTCACAATATTCCTGAATAATTAACAATAAACTTTTATGAGCAATAAGCGGACTCCGACATAGCACTGCAGGTAAGAATGACCAGTAACTTGGGACTTCCCTGGTTGTCCAGTGGTTAGGAATCCACCTTCCAAGGCAGGAGACTGGGATTTGATCCCTGGTGGGGGGACTAAGATCCCACATTCCATGGGGTAAGTAAGCCGGTGTACCGCAACTACAGAGCTCATGCTCTCTGGCCTGGTGCTCCACAACTAGAGAGAAGCCCACTCGCTGCAATGAAAGATCCCACGCCGCAACTAAGACCCAACACAGCCAAAAATTAATTAATTGATTGATTAAAAAAAAAAAGAATGGCCAGTAACTTTACTGAGGGGACAGTGCCTGTTTTTATGGTGTCTATTTCCCACCCACTGGCATTCAAGTGTCTTATAGATAGGATATTTATATCCTTTTAGGATACTTGTTACTTCCTGACCTCCAAAATCTGTTACCATAAAGTCAGCAATGTCAATAACCAGTGTGATATTTTGCAGAATGATAAGATGACCAAGGTTCCTAGTGGTTAGATTATTGCAAGAAATGAAGAGTTAATTTAGCCCCAGGTCAAAGGTGTGAAGCTATATTGCTGTCCCGAACAGGTGAAAACAAATTATTTCTGGTGTTTTTTGAATACTGGGATGAGAAAAAGAGCATTTTCCAGATCGGCAGATGTATACCAGGTGCTGGGATCTGTATCAATTTGCTCCAGTAAGTACACCACATCTCAAGTTCCACTGCAAGTGGGGTCAAAACCTTATTGACCTTATGATAATTCATGGGTATTCTTCAAAATCAGTTCCTTTTCTGCACCTGCCACACTGAAGTTTTAGTGGGAATGTTCTAGTTCTCCCCACCTCTTACAAGTTATTAACTACATCATTAATGTCATTGATTCTCTGGAGGATATGTTTGTTTAAAATTTTTATTTATTTATTTATTTATATTTATTTATTCATTCTTTGGCTACATCTGGTCTTAGTTGCTGCATGTGGGATCTTTTGCTGCAGCGCGTGCATGGGTTCTTTGTTGCGGTGCTTGAGCTTCTATTTGTGGCTCAGCTTATCTCTAGTTGCTTATCTCTAGTTGCAGTGCATGGGCTCTGTTGCTGCAGCATGCAGGCTCTCTGGTTGTCGCATGTGGGCTCAGTAGTTACAACACAGGGGCTTAGTTGCCACATGGTACGTGGTATTTTAGTTTCCCCACCAGGGATCCAACCGGTGTCTCCTGCATTGCAAGACTGATTCTTAACCATTGGACCACCAGGGAAGTTCCATGTTTTTTTGTTTTTTATTTGGAAACATTATTTTAATAGATAACACAGAAATACAAAGATTTAAAAGGTTCAAGAGGCAATGCAGGGGCTTCCGTGGTGGCGCAGTGGTTAAGAATCCACCTGCCAATGCAGGGGACACAGGTTCAAACCCCGGGCAGGGAAGATCCCACATGCCGTGGAGCAACTAAGGCTGTGTGCCACAACTACGGAGCCTGTGCTCGAGAGCCTGTGAGCCACAGCTATTGAGCCCACGTGCCACAACTACTGAAGCTCACACGCCTAGAGGCTGTACTCCACAACAAGAGAAGCCACTGCAGTGAGAAGCCTCCTGCCCTCTGCTTGCTGCAACAAGAGAAAGTCTGTGTGCAGCAACAAAGACCAAACACAGCCAATAAATAAAATTAATTAATTAATTAATTATTTTTTAAAAAAAGGCAACAAAGTGAACATTCTATCACACCTCTCCCCTCGTCACCCAGTTTCCCTCCTCAGAGGATACCAGTGTTTTCAATTTATTGGATATTCTCCCCCAGGTGTCTCATGTTTCAACCTCTATATATTCTTCTTTCCAACTTTTTGAAAGATCAGTTTGTTGAGATATGATTTACATACGATAAAATGCACCCACGATAAGTGTTTGATGAGTTGTGACAAATATAAACTTTTATATAAGCACCACCCCAATCAATATATAAAACATTTCATTACTTCTAAAGGTTTTCTTGTGTCTCTTTGCAGTCAGTCTCCCCCACCCCCATCTTCTGTCTGATCTCCGTCACTGTAGATGAGTTCTATTTTTGTACGTTGCATAAATGGAATAATACAGTATGTGTCCTTTTGTTCTGGCTTTTTCACGTATCATATGTTTTTGAGATTCATCTATACTGTGTATAAGAGTAGTTTATACCATTTTATTGTGATTCTATCGAGATGGTGACAGAATATATTGGAATGATGCTGCAGAGCCAGGCTCAGGCTAATACCAACACAAAGGAAGCACAGCTAAGCTCCTACTATAGGAATGATCTTTTGGGACTACAGCTGCTAACACATAGCTACAGGACACTTGCCACGAGGCTGGTAGAGTCCACCATCTGTGGACACTCCTCCCTGAGCCACTGGACTCTTGACTCTGCAGTAGCTACCTTGAATATCTCTGTGTGACCTTGAGACTTTGGGTCATTCCCTCAAGAGTCAGAGTCCCAGGCACTTAATCACACGCCCATGCTTTGATTGCCAGGAGACAATGGCAAGGCCTCCTTTAGGCTTCTGTATTGGGCAGTGAAGCCCTGCCTCTTATTGGTCTTGAGATTATTTCCAAATAGGAAGGGTATTTAGAAGCTGGACAACCAAAACAAACAAATATCCACTACAGAATTTGTTCATTTCTCCTTTGAAATAGTGGTCATATTATATTATATTTATGTGTGTCTATTTCTCCAGCAAACCATCAGTTCCTTGTGGACAGTAACCTTGTCTTTTCACCTCTATATTCATAGCGCCTAGCACATTGGTCAGCACAAGATCTACAAAAAGAATATTTATTCAATTTCATAACTCTGTGGAAAATAGCTATATTTTGTTCTTTGTATATCCCTGATATTTTTTCCCTAGTGGTTAGTTAAAATTAATTAAATATTGTCAAACCTAAACCTCTGCCATTTACCCTTTAAGATTTTGTAGGTGTCTATCCATTGAATAAAGCTTTAATATTACAAAAAAAAAAAGGAATGTGTATTCAGCAGATCACTTAATGGATATAAACTATACTCTTATTTGACAGTATGTTATATTACCTGCTTAGTGGAGTTTTTGATGTAGCTTTTCTTCTAAGTCAAAAAATATATATATTATATACATATATATAATATGCATATCCTTTCAATTTTTAAACACTTTGACTCACAAAAAGTTGTAAAAACAGTACTACTGAGAGTTCCTATACTCATTCACCCAGCTTCTCCCAATGATAATCAGTGTAAGTTTTTTTTATGTCCCTGGTAAAATAGAGGGTAAACTGCAAGTTGTGATATTTTGGTTTGGTAAGTGCAAGTTTTAGTTCACATGTAAAATATTTTGCCAAAATTGAATCAAATCTTTATAACTGAAATGTAGTATTCCTTTGGGCTTCCCTGGTGGTCCAGTGATTAAGGCTCCACCATACCATTTCAGGGGGTGCTGGTTTGTCCGTGCTCAAGAAAC
Organism: Hippopotamus amphibius kiboko; assembly: GCF_030028045.1. Lineage (NCBI taxonomy): Eukaryota > Metazoa > Chordata > Mammalia > Artiodactyla > Hippopotamidae > Hippopotamus > Hippopotamus amphibius. The sequence continues at coordinate 132,615,117 of NC_080190.1, read as the reverse complement.
TAAGATCCCACAAGATGCAATGCCGAAAAAAAAAGAAAAAGAAAAAGAAATGTACTATTTTTTTAAAACTGTTGTTTGTTTTAAATCTAGGAAAAGAATCAAGGAAACAAAGTTATATCAGTGGTACAATTTAGTACAGTTGCCTAAATTGTATCTTTGGCAGGTGGTTTGATTTTTTTTTTTAATGTACTTATTAGTTACTGGACAATTATTTACAAAAATATTATTGTATCAAGATGTAACCAGGGGCTTCCTAGGTGAAGCAGTGGTTAAGAATCCGCCTGTCAATGCAGGGGACACGGGTTCGAGCCCTGGTCCAGGAAGATTCCCACATGCCGCAGAGCAACTAAGCCTGTGCACCACAACTGTTGAGCCTGTGCTTTAGAGCCCGTGAGCCACAACTATTGAGCCCATGTGCTGCAACTACTGAAGCCCACACACCTAGAGCCCATGCTCCGCAACAAGAGAAGCCACCACAATGAGGAGCCTGCGCATCACAACGAAGAGTAGCCCCCACTCACCGCAACTAAAGAAAGCCTGCGCACAGCAAAAAAGACCCAACACAACCAATAAAATAAATAGATAAATAAATATATTAAAAAAAAAGATGTAACCAAAGGGTCAAAATTAAAACTGGTAAGTACTTTATTACTATTATTACTTTATTATTTAATTAAAAATTTTTTTTACTGACACACACACATAAAGGTCAGTAGAAGAAATCTCCCATTGTCTCTTTTTCTCTTCTGATTGTCACTATGGTTCATTTAATTTCTTTTTTTTTCTACTTTTTTTTTCTTTTTTCTTTACAGTAAATGCAGCAATAAATCAGCAGTTGAATTCCATTACAATTGTCATGTTGGAAGAGGAAGAAAAGGGGAAAAAGGCAAATGCTTTCTTAGTAGAAAACACACACACACACACACCCCCACCCCTTCCCCTCCACCCCCGGAAAAAGGAAAGAAAGAAAAAAAAAAGTGAGCAGAAGAAAAAAAAATGAAGAGCTGGGAAATAAACACTAAGATTCCTCAAGCCTAGCAGAGCTCATAGGAAAGCAGAAGAGCTGGTAGGGAGTAGAAGGAAGGCAGCAGATAAGCCCAGAAGCTACGGCCAATCCTGTTCCTCAGAGGGGTGGGGAAGGGGAGAAAAAGCCTGAAGAAATGGTTTCCCAGCTCCAAGGCAATGAAACACCTTCACTCCTGCTCCACGGAGAATGCAGCACAGAGAAAAACTTCATTTTTTAAAATTTAAGAGAACCATCCTAGTTCTTCCACTGGTAAGGATGCACTGTGGTTGCCAGGAAAGGAAGGGGGAAATGTATGTGTGTTTCAGGGCCATGGGCACTAAGGGTGGCCCTGGAAAGGAGGTGAATTAAAGGCCTAAGTGGAAGAACCTAAGCTGGGTCCTTTGTGGGTTTCTCAGCTGCTCTGGGACAGAAGGCAGTCTGTAGGCCAAGAGGGCAGAAGAGTTCCATCCTAGGTCACGGTGGCCTCTCGTATCTACTTCCCCCAATTTTCTCAAAACTCTGGGCTAGAACAAAAAGGAGTTTAGAGTTCTCTCTTGCCTTGATGGCTTCCCAAAGACATCGTAAAATATCTGATAAGGGATGTGAAGAGAGACTAGAGATTTAAAAAGTCCTCTGCTGATGTGAGACAGCTGTGGGGGACCTTCGGTGCCAGTCATTCCCTGTCCACAGAAACATGTGTTATGACATGAGGGGGCCACAGGTAGGCTTCTGTGGTGCTACCCCCAGTGGTACAAGGATAAAACCACTGGTTGCATGGAGGGTGGGTTTGGGGATAAGCCTGGAGGGACCAAACTAAAATTACTAACAAAGGGAAAAAGAAACAGGGCCGATGGGAGGTGGGGGACAGAGCAGACTGTACAGCGGGAATAAAATCGTAACTATTTACAGGAAAGTAGAAGCAGCATGGTAATCAGTGGGTCAAACGAAATGCGAACCCTGGGAAAGGGTAGAGGACCCCTCCCTCTTGCCTGATTCCTCTTCATTGCCCTACTATGGTCTACACTATCCTGAGATCGCTCTCCAGTTGCTCAGTTAACTTCCCAGGAAAGGAAAACCTCATACCCAAGAGCTGGGTTGGCAAGAATATAGGCGAAGTAAGAATCAGAACTGGAGGAAGCTGACAGTGGAGACTGAGCTAGAGTCGCTGCCACCGGTCCTGTTTTCTGCAGCCCCTTCCCAAGCCTCACATACACCTTGGATTGCATTTAATTGAAAAGGTAAGAGGGCAGGTACATCAATCAAAACCCTCATAAAACAACCATCACAACCAACTACCATTAATTAGAGAACAAAGTTCAGGGGGATTTAGTGGCTGGGGCTGAAGGCCAAAGGGGAAAAAATGCTTATGTATAAATCAGAGGATGGGTATCAGAAACTTTCCCTCCTCCAATTAGATCACAGCAGAGCCAAAGATGCAGGCAACCAGTGAAGATTCTTTGGAGAGCTCTGGGGTCCAGAGTCTCCCCCACCATGGGGGAAAAGCTATCTAAGAGGCTGGGTGAAGGGAAACTAGGCCTTGGAAGAGATCCAGAGGCACAGATGACACTGCATCTCCAACTCTTCCACCTCTGCCCAGTTACTAACAACACGACTCCCACCTGGTGCCTGAGATCCTTTCTTCCCATTCTCACCTCTACCTGGAAACGCCCTCCACGAGACCAACTCATGAATACTGCAGTGTTTTCAAATGTGAGAAACTCCAACCAAATAAAAACAAAAAGGAAATGCTTCCTTACTCCCTCTTGCTCTGAGCTTTACTTTCCCCCAGGACATTTAATGTGATTGAACAGAAAACCTCCTGCCTCAGTTCCTGGCTTCACCCTCTTCTCCATCCTGGGGAGAGGAGGAAAAGGAGATCAGGACCGACCGGAAACAGAATGGGAAGAGGCAGGAGACAAAAAATGTTTTCGGAAAAAATGGGGAGGAAGAGGACAGATAAGTAGGTCACTGTCTTATCCCTATAATGCAAAGTAAAGAAAGTTTGTTTTAGAAGGTGAGTCTTGGGGGATCTGACCCCCCAGGCCCCAGAGTAGGGTTTGGAGGACAGTGGCAACAAATGCCTGGTGCTGCTGAAGTGGCAAGAAGTGCTGCGACCACAGGGGCTGTGTGCCGAGTGGCGGGGATGGAGGCGCCCTCTTAGTTCTCATGCTCGCTCAACACGTGTTTGCAGCTAGCCACCCCCTCAGTGGCTGCGACACTGGCTCTTATGCTGCTGGGACTGCTCTTAGAGATCTGTACCCTAGCTCTGGCCTGAGGCACCCCCATATTCTAGGGTTCATTCTGGCAACTTCTTAGCTATTGCCAGGAAGAAATAATTCATGTTCATAGCTGTCTCGGCTGAAGTCTCCATAAACAATAAACTGTTGTCAGCTGCATACACCCAGGCCTCTTCCTACTCTACCGTGTGCCTGCTGGCCAGGTCAGCTTTGGTCCTGACAGGGCAATAGTGATGCTAGGACTGGCCCGTCCCTGCAGTTCCTTTATTCATACTCTAGTGAAATATAAAGACAGATGTGTGGAGTGGCACTCAATAATTCAGGGACAAATTTGTTATTTGTGGGTTTTATATGCTGGTAAGATAAAACTTTTAGGCTTAGGGAATTCCCTGGTGGTACAGTGGTTAGGACTTGACACTTTCACTGCTGGGGCCCAGGTTCAATCCCTGGTTGGGGAACTAAGATCCCACAAGCCACGTGGTGCGACCAAAAAAATAAAAACAACAAGCCATACACCCACACCCACACACACCCACACCCACACACAGATATTTCAGTCTTAATAAACTTCTCAATTTTAAGACTATTTGTGGGCTTCCTAGGTGGCACAGTGGTTAAGAATCCACCTGCCAGTGCAGGGGAAACGGGTTCAATCCGTGCTCCAGGAAGATCCCACACGCCACAGAGCAACTAAGCCCGCGTGCCACAACTATTGAGCCCATGTGCCGCAACTACTGAAACCCACGTGCCTAGAGCCTGTGTTCCGCAACAAGAGAAGCCATGGCAATGAGGAGCCTGCGCACAATAAAGAGTAGCCCCCGCTCACAGCAACTAGAGAAACCCCGCCTGCAGCAATGAAGACTCAACACAGCCAATAAATAAATTTATTTTAAAAAAAAGACTGTATAGAGACTAAATATTCAAACTTTTCTGGCCAACATAGCCTGTTTTTTTTTTTTTTTAAACAAATTTATTTATTTATTTAATTGGCCGTGTTGGGTCTTTTTTGCTGTGCGTGGGCTTTCTTTTAGTTGCAGTGAGTGGGGGGCTATTCTTCGTTGTGGTGTGCGGGCTCCTCATTGCCGTGGCTTCTCTTGTTGTGGAGCATGGGCTCTAGGTGCATGGGCTTCAGTAATTGCAGCACATGGGCTCAATAGTTGTGGCTCACGGGCTCTAAAGCACAGGCTCAATAGTTGTGGCATGCGGACTTTGTTGCTCCACAGCATTAGGGATCTTCTTGGAGCAGGGAATTGAATCCGTGTCCCCTGCTTTGGCAGGCGGATTCTTAACCACTGCACCATCTGGGAAGCCCCCAACTTTGTTTGATCAGAGAATTTTTTTCTTTGAGGAGCATCCCACAGGACCTGTATATATATATATATATATATATATATATATATATATATATATGTATTTATTTATTTATTTGGCTAAGTTGGGTCTTTATTGCTGCACAGGCTTTTTCTAGTTGCAGCGAGCGGGGGCTACTCTTCATTGTGGTGCACAGGCTTCTCATTGCCATGGCTTCTCTTGTTGTGGAGCATGGACTCTAGGCACATGGGCTTCAGTTATTGTGGCACTGGGGCTCAGTAGTTGTGTCTCTCGGGCTTAGCTGTTCCACGACATGTGGGATCTTCCCGGACCAGGGATTGAACCGTGTCCTCTGCATTGGCAGGCAGATTCTTAACCACTGCACCACCAGGGAAGCCCCGGGACTAATATTAAGCATAAGTGAGTTTGGGCTTTCAACCAGAAAAGTGAGGTGGATTTTAAAATGTGGCTTTAAGAGTTTATGTAGAATTTTTGTCAGTTGTCTTCCAAGCAATATTCTCATCCTCTCTTTTCCATCCATCTCTTTGGAATCCCAAAGTTCTGGGATGACTGATTCCATCCAGAATCCAGGGATGAAACATATGACCTAGGCTAAGCCTGGGAGTGTTCCATCCAGTAGGCTACGGTGATTGGTTAGGGGTAGGCGGGTAACAGAACCAGTCCAATCAGAATTTTTCCTGAAAATGCTGATAGGAGAACTGTGTTGGCTTCTTCCTGCTGGATGTGAGAAAGCAAGCTATCCCAGGAACTTCAGGCTACCATCCTGGGAATGCAAGGAGAGCCAGCATTACACAGAAGGCAGTGTACAAACAGCAAGAAACTGGTCCTCAGGGTTATGCTTGGCGTTAGCCTTACCTCTGGGCATTTTATATGTAAATTCCCTTTATTGTTAAACCAACTGAGTGTGGTTTTCTATTATTTGTGACAAAATTCCTACTTCCTGAGTTTGCTTACCATAGTAAGACGTATACCGTAAGGGGTCACTACCTCTTTTAAGAAAACAAACATTGATTTAACCATAAAAACATTTACTCTTCTTTTCCCTCCAGTTGAATTTCAGTCTCACTTTCCCTTGTGATCTTTAATTGTTTACTCTTGCTATGACAAGCATATTCCAAAAGTCTATTGTTCCCATTTTTATGCTTCTACACAAGTATAATCAAAACCTCCTGCTCTAATTTCATCAAATCAGCATTTCTAGAACCCATTATGTACCAGGTGAAAAGAGTTCAAAGATATTACAGTTCTTGACTTTCAAGAAATTCACAGTCTAAGATAGTTTTCCAAATTTTACAAATAATTTTACTTGAAATTGTGGGAAATATATAGAAATTGGAAGCATGATACAAAGGAGTCTGTTTTACAAAGGAGTTTCCACATTTAGCACAGCTGAGATCTTCCCATTCTGCCTGCCCTTTCGAGGTATTTTCACTTTTGCTCCAAAGAGTTGGCCCAAAGTAGTCTGCCTGGGTCCCTCCCCTCCCGGCTGCTCCCTTTTCTCTCCATGGAAGAAGCCATTTTCATTTAATACCCAGAAGTAGTTTGATAGGCATCTTGGTTTTTCTTTAATTATTTTATTTTTTGAGGCAAAATTCAAATAACATAAAATTAATCATTTTAAAGTGAACAATTCAGTGACTTTTAGTTCATTTACAATGTTGTACAACCACTACATTTTCATCATCCCAAAACGTTTTCATCACCCCTCAAAAAATTCTGTACCCAGGAATTCCCTGGTTGTCCTGTGGTTAGGATTCCTTGCTTCCACTGCAGGGGTCATGGGTTCAGTCCCTGGTGAGGGAACTAAGATCCCTCAAACCACTCAGTGTGGCTGAAAAAACTGAAAAAACAAAAAACACTCTGTACGCATTAAGCAGTCATTCCCCTCTTCCCTCTCCTTTCAGTCCTTGGCAACGACCAGTCTGCTTTCTAACTCTGTGGATTTACCTACTCTGGATTGCTAATATAAATGTGTGGTCTTTTGTGTGGACCACAAAAAATGGAATCACGTATGGCTTCTCTCACTTAGCATAATGTTTTCAAAATTCATTCATGTTGTGGCATATAGTAGTACGTCATTCCTTTTTATGGCTGAGTCATATTCCCTTGTATATACCATATATATATATATATATATATTTTTTTTTTTTTGCCATGCAGGATCTGAGTTCCCTGACCAGGGATTGGACCCAGGTCACAGCAGTGAAAGTGCTGAGTCCTAACCACTAGCCCGGCAGGGACCTCCCCATCATTTGTTTATCAGTACATCAACTGATAGACATTTGGATTGTTTCCACTTTTGAGCTATTGCAAGTAGTACTGCTATGATCATATATACACAAGTATTTGAGTCTCCGTTTTCATTTCTTTGGGTATATACCTAGGAGTGGAATTTCTGGGTCATATGGTAATTCAGTTTTTAAGGAACCACCAAACTGTTTTCCATAGCAGATGTACCATTTTACATTCTTACCAGCAACCTATAAAGGGTTCTAATTTCTCCACATCCTCACTTCATCTTACACTTATTCTTATTTTTTTGATTATAGCCATATTGCTGAGTGTGAAGTGGTATTTCATTGTCTTTTTATTTGCATTTTTTAAGGATCAGTGATCTTGTGTATCTTTTCATGTGCTTGTTGACCATTTGTATATTTCCAAAGAAATGTTTTTGAAGTCTTTTGTTCACAGTTTAATTGAACTGCGGGTTGTTGTTTTTTTTTTGTAGATGAGCTTTAAAAGTTCTTTATATATTCTGGATAGTAGACCCATATCTGATATATGATTTGCAAATTATTTTCTCCCATTCTGTAGGTTGTCCTTTCACTTTCTTGATGATGTCCTTTGGTTCCTAGGCATTTGACTCTTCATTCAGCAAAACCACATTAACTACTCATCTTGGACTGCCCTCTTTGCTTCAAGCTTCTGAATGAAAAACAGACTTATCCTTCAATATCTGACATTAGAAATGACCTCACTCTGGGGGACTTCCTTGGTGATCCAGTGGTTAAGAATCCATCCTGCAATGCAGGGGACGTGGGTTTGATTCCTGGTCAGGGAACCAAGATCCTACATGCTGAGGGGCAACTAAGCCCGTGTGCTGCAACTACTGGGCCTGTGCCACAACTGAAGAGAGAAGCCCGCACGCTGCAATTAAGACCTGACACAGCCAAAAATTAAATACATAAATACATACTAAAAAGAAAAGAAAAGAAAAGAAATGACCTCACCCTTCCCGGGAGACCTGCAAGAATGTAGCTTCATCCCCATAGTGTAATACTATCTTAATATAAGAAAGCACAATAACCATAATATTCACATAACAGGGAATTGCACATATATGTAACAGAGAGGTACTATTTTTTTCTTGCAGACATCCTCAGTGAATAGCCATGGGGGGTTGCAGGAAACTATTGACCTGGTATCCTATGACCTTAAAGGTAGAAATCTTGAAAACTGTAGTGGGTCATGAGGTGATAGCGTGGTAATATGTTTTTGATACTTCATGAAGGCTTTAGATAAGGAAAGTTAGAGAAAAATTGGCAATTGTGGACCTAGCCCTGCCTCAGGAATATGGTGTGCTAGACAACAATGATGTTATTACATCTGTTAAGATGTTTCAGTTGCAAATAACAGAAAACCCAACTCAGAATGACAAACAGAAAGGATAATGTAGTGTCTTATAAAACAAGAAGTCTGGAAGAATAGCAGTACCAAGGCTCATTAATTCAGGGACTTAACCCTGTCATCAAGAGCCCAGGTTCTGTCTTTCTGCTCTGCCCCCCTCATAGTGCTGGGTAGTCCCTTCATGGTTGCAAGATGGTTACTGAAACTCCAGCAGCAGGCATCACTCTACATTAATAAGTGGCGTTAGAAAAGGAACTGTTTCATCCATGGGTCGCTCTCTCTTTTAAAAAATTGTGGCAAAATATATATAGCATAAAATTCACCATCTTAACCACTTTTAAGTGTAAGTTCAGTTGTATTAAGTACGCTCACATTTTGTGCAACCATCATTACCATTCATCTCCAGAACTCTTTTCATCTTACGAAACTGAAACTCTATACCCATTAAACAGTAACCCTTCTTTCCCTGCTCCCTCCAGTCCATGGAAACCACCATTCTACTTTCTGTCTCTGTGAATTTTACTATTCTAGTACCTCATATAAGTGGAATCATACACTACTTATACGTTCATAATGGGCTTAGTATAATATCCTCAAGATTCATCCACATTTTAGCATGTGTCAGAATTTCCTTTTTTAAGGCTAAATTCTACTGTATGGAGATTTGTTTATCCATTCATCTATTAATGAACATTTATTTTGCTTCCACGTTTTGGCTATTATAAATAATGCTTCTGTGAACATGAGTGTACAAGTATTTATTGGATTCCTTGCTTTCAATCTTTTTGAAAGTGGAATTGCTGGATCATATAGTAATTCTATATTTAATGTTTTGAGGAACCACTATACTGTTTTCCATAGCCTCTGCACCATTTTCATTCCTACCAACAGTGTACAATGGTTCCAGTTTTTCTACATCCTTACCAACACTGTTCTTTCTTCTTTTTTACACTAGCTATCCTAATGAGAGAGAGGTGATATCTCATTGTGATTTCAGTTTGCATTTCCCTGATGATCAGTGGTATTGAGCATCTTTTCATATGCTTATTGGCCATATTGTCTTTGGAGAAATGTCTGTTTAAGTCCTTTGTCCAATTTTTTGTTTTGTTTTTTAACAAATATCTATTTATTTATTTTTTAAATGTATTTACTTGTTTTATTTGTTTATTTTTGGCTGCATTGGGTCTTCATTGCTGCGTGTGGGCTTTCTCTAGTTGTGGCAAGCCGGGGCTACTCTTTGTTGCAGTGTGCGGGCTTCTCATTACAGTGGCCTCTCATTGCGAAGCACAGGCTCTAGGCATGCAGGCTTCAGTAGTTGTGGCATGCAGGCTCAGTAGTTGTGGCTCACGGACGGTAGAGCACAGGCTCAGTAGTTTTGGTGCACGGGCTAAGTTGCTCCATGGCATGTGGAATCTTCCCAGAGCAGGGATTGAACCCATGTTCTCTACATTGGCAGGCTGATTCTTAACCACTGGACCACCAGGGAAGTCCTACCCATTCTTTTTTATTTTTAAATTTTTTTATTATACAAGTCCTACCCATTCTTAAATTGTGGTTTTGGTGTTGTTGTTGAATTGTATGTAGTTCCTTTTATATTCTGGATATGAATCCCCTATTGGATATATTGATACACAGAAATTTTAAATTTTGATATAGTCCAATTTATCTATTTTTTTCTTTTGTTACTTCTGTTTTTGGTGTTTTATCCAAGAAATCATTGCCAAATCCAACATTATGAAGCATTTTCCCCGTGTTTTCTTCTAAGAGTTTTATAATTTTAGCTTTAAGAGCTAAGAAATCTCTTTTGAAAGCCCACTTAATCAACCTCCTTTCGTCTCACTGGCCTAAGTGGAACCACATGCTTCTCCCTAAGTCAGTCACTAGCGTGAAGAATGTAGTAGCCATGAAGGGAAATTAGGCCAAAAAGAGTCATTCTCTCAGGCTAGAACTGATGCCAGTTTTCCTAAAAGTCATGGTTTTAGGGGAATGAGGAGTGTGTATCCTAAACAAATCAGGATTCTCAGCATAAGAAGCAACATGGGACTTCCCTGGCAGTCAGTGGTTAGGACTCTGTGCGTCTACTGCAGGGGGCATGGGTTCGATCCCTGGTGGGGGAACTAAGATCCCTCAAGCCATGCAGCACGATCAAAAAAAAAGAAGCAGCAATCATCTATTTCTACTACAGTTGTCATCTCCCTTATTAGATATATCCTAACAGAAGAAAAGGGCATTTGGCACTAGCTCATTCATACTGGGCTTTGGCGTTTCCTGAGTCCATTCATCACCCCCACAACTGTGATTCTATAAGGTCTATCACAGTGAGTTAACATATATGTTCTGGTTTTTCAATGAAAATTAAAAAATCAAAAAATTTTAATAAGTTTATTTGTGTCATTAAAATGGCTCTATTCTGATCACTCCTGAGGAAACCAGTTAACAAGAGTTTCTAATCCTATGGGGTCAAGGCCCAGCTCTTAATGGCAGATCAAGGACCTAAACAACGATCATGCTAAGATGCTGCACCTCACCATGACTTTTGCCTCCAACAGTCAGTCAGCCACACCTGTTTACATTCTTATGTACTCATGGCTGATATTCTGACACAGATTCAGAATACATGGTCTCATGTGGGAATATCAAATAATGAAAAGAAAATGTTCCATAAATTAGTAAGAATAAAAATATAAAGCAATACACATAATCTCTCACCACCCCCAGAAGTGGTTATGTAGAAGAAAGAAATGAATACTTATTGAATACATAATATTTGTTAGGCATCCGTATGGGATTTTAGTAATTCACCATGGAGAATGGTGGATTAGAATATAATAATAATTTTAAAAAATGTTATGTGTATTTGAACACAATAAAAAAAGAAAACAGAAAAGAAAATGATATTCATAGTCAAATAACTCTGACCCTTCGTATAATGCTTTCTAGTCTTTTTATGTGTGAATTATTAACATTTTATTTCATTTTATATACAATAGTTGCAATCATAACATTTATGCATTTTTCCAAGCAAATAAAATAATTTTCCCATGTAATTCTGTTACTTATGAGTATCATTTTGATGGCTGTAAAATATATATATATATTTTTTATAAATTTATTTATTTATTTATTTGCTGCATTGGGTCTTTGCTGCTGCGGGGGCTTTCTCTAGTTGCAGAGAGCGGGGACTACTCTTTGTTGTGGTGCTCGAGCTTCTCATTGCGGTGGCCTCTCTTGTTGCAGAGCACAGACTCTAAGTTCACGGGCCTCAGTAGTTGTGGCACACAGCCTCAATAGTTGTGGCACACAGGCTTAGTTGCTCCAAGGCATGTGGGATCTTCCTGGAGCAGGGATCAAACTCGTGTCCCCTGCATTGGCAGGTGGATTCTCAACCACTGTGCACCTAGGAAGTCCCTGTAAAATATTTTGTTTTATGATTGTAGCACTTTACAATTACTATTTTATTGAACATTTACATTGTATCCAATTTCTTGTTATTACAAATGATGCAATACATGTTTTGTAAATAAAGGTGTTTTACCATTTTGTGATTACTTTCTTAAGTTTCCAAAATGAAAAGCACTGGGATCAGAGGGCATGAATATTTTAAGAATATGTGTATGGATCCAGTATTATCAATACTAACATATCAATATTCATTTAAATGTAGGATCCCTCTACTGGATTTTAAAACATATTACTACAACATGGCAAAAATGAAAATGTTACGGTATTGATCAAAAATTAAAAAAAAAATCAATTTGTAGAACAAACCTGATGCGTGGTACAAACAAGAGTATCTTTACCTTTCCACATGTTTTTTTCTCCATTCTTTCTTACAATAACCTTGTAAAAGCAACCAGAAAAGTTTTACTGTTTCAAATATTAGAAGTGAGGAAACTGTAAACCTAACGAAATCCTAAACACAACATTGTAAATCAACTATACTCCTATAAAAATTAATTAAAAAAAAAAAACTAAGGAAATCCTAAAAACCACTCAGTAATAGTGGAATTAAAATGGGATAAGACACTAAGCTTGATCAGCCAGTAGCAAGCTCCTAGGGCCCCTTGATCTGGTAGTGATGTAGCAATTAGAGAATACAATAAAGAATAGAAACCCCCCTATTACCATCCAGCTGCTTGACATTTAGATAACTGTATACTACTAACCATGACTTAAGTTTGTAGATTTGCAATTTAGAGACTATGGTCACTTCTCCTCTGCCAGCAGGTGGCAGTAGATATTGTAGCAGGGCCTTGGAGTCCAAAATGTAAAACCTTTGCCTGAGACTTAAATTTTCGACACGACTTTTTAAATTCAAGTAATAACAATAATAAACTTTATTAAAACAGCTGAATTTATTAACATCGTTTGTACCCTCTTTATTTCTGTTATTAGTACTGACCAGAATTTTAAAGTGTTGAATTATCAGTAAACACTGAGTTCTATGCATTTATGCTAGTCACTAAAGACCACTATTTTTAACAAATTTTAATAACTTCTTTTTAATGTCTCTTCTCATTTGTTTCCTTTCCATATCCACTGCCAACAATCTAAATTCAGACTTTTAACCCCCTCATATGAATTATTTAAAATTTTCCTAATGACCTTTTTTGCTTCTAGTCTTTCATTTTAATTCATTGTAAACATCCCAGGAAGAGTAATCTTCCTGACACAACTTTTATATAATTTCATTCTGCTTTCAAAAGGGTCAATGCTCAACCTCAACTCCTAAGTTCACTCCCAGTTTACAAAACAAATTCCAATGTGGAATTCATGACAATCCTCCATTGGACCTCAACTGACCTCTCCCATCTTTAGCTCCTACATCCAAACTCATCTACTTACTAATTACACTGGTCTTTCTGCTTTGGCTCAAATTGTGAAACCAACCAGTAACTCTCTCCCCTTCTCTTTGGCCATCTCAATCTTATCTATTCTTCAGAAACTGTTTAGTTCAAATTCCAGTTCCATAAAGATTTAACTGACCATCCCAATTCTCATTTATTCAACAACTCATTTGACTATATATATAGAGGAGATCTATCTGTCTGTCTGTCTGTCTGTCTGTCTATCTATCTATCTATCTATCTATCTAGTACTACTTGTATCCAGGTACTGTTAGGCAAGAAAATACAACCATAAAAATTGTGTAGTTCCTTTCTTCAAGGGGTTTGCAGTTTCTAAAAGGAAGTTTAATTACAGTGCAAGAATAAGTGATGTAATAAAGTGTACAGTAAGAGCATTTAGGAGCCCCCTGCTTGTATTGGGTGTGGTGGTCGGAGAAATTTCCCCAAGTTCTGAAAAATGAATAGGGAGTTAGCTGGCAAAGAAAGGACAAGGGCATTTCAGACAGAGGAAAAGAGCATGATTAGAAGCATTAGACGCATAAGAAAACATTTATAATCTGAAGACCATAATCAAAACAAAACAAAACCACTCGAGCATTCTAAACACTTAAGTAGTTTTAAATGCTCACTCTCAAATTCTGTACTTAAGCTAGGAAATTAGTTGGCCAAATCTGTATCTTAGAAGATCCCTCAGGTGTCATTCTGGAGGCTGGATTCGAAGAGAGCAAGACCAGCTAGAAGGCTGTTGCAGTACGATGGACAAAGGCAGAGGAGCTCAGCTCAGGGAGGGCAGGAAGGACAGAGAGGAAGGGCCACATGTGAATGTCACTATGGAGGTGAGATGCTCAGGACTGACTGGATGGGATCGGAATGACTGCCATCTCTGGCTTAAGCAAGAGAATGAAGAGTGGTAGAATAAGTGGATGGTGGTCTAAGGATCCCCATTATATCGGATGGGGGGAACTGAAGATCATTGAGACTAAGTAACCCTCCCAAGATCACACAGTGAATGTAACACACCCCAGAGCACAGCGAATCTGTTTGCTGCTCCCGATCCACTTGCTACCCTTCTCTGCTCTGCTCCATCACCTGGTTGGCTGTACACTGTATCACCTGGGGCTTTCTGCCCTCTGGCTTCTAATTGGGTCTGGTCCAAGGGAGAAACAGAGATCACAGTGTGGGAGGAAAGAGAGACTGAGGAATGCATTTTCCCTAGCTCTCTCCTGAAGCGAGGGAAAGCTGAGGTTTTATCAGGGTTGAATTCCTCCAGATCAGTGTTTCTCAAGCTATCAGTGGCGAATGATCTTTTTTTAAAAATTATCACCCACAACTGGTCAACAACTTAAAAAAAAAAAATTACCAGAAAAGCAAAATGGAAAAACCCCAAAGACATACAAAATATAATCCCCAGGTTTTATATTATTTGATTCGACAAATGTAACATTAATCTGTTAAATTGCTATAGAAGTTTCTAAATGCTCACTCTCAATTTCTGTACTTACCTCTTTGGATGGTAACAAATAGTCTGTACACTGCTGGCCTTGTGTTTATGCCTGCAGCTCTGATGATTCCCTGTGAAGGCTCCTTCCCTTGCTTCCTCAGCCCTTGGGGCGTAATGGCGTCTCAGGATTGCTTGCCCAGAATTTTTACCCTTGACTCTGCTCACACCGCTGTAAATAGTTCTTTCATTAAACATTCTTTTTTTTTTCAGCTTTATTGAAGCATAACACATTCATTAAACTGCATATATTTAAAGTGTACAATTCACTGATTTTCGACAATGTTCACTGAAACTATCACCACAATCAACACAACGATCATATTCATTACCTTGAAAGTTTCATTCAACATTTAAAAAAAATTATTATTAAACATCCATGAATTAACCTTCTGAATGTGCCATCTCTTTCTTGTCAAAACTCTGAACCCTGATCTCAAAAATTCATATAATCTCTTAGTACTGTACTCTACAGTTTTATAAAGTCACCTCTCTAATATTTGTGTTTTATTTCTACAGTTCTATTATTAACTCATTTAAGAGCGTGATCATATTTCATTTTTCTGCATATGTCCTACTGAGCTCAGAAGAACACTTTTAAAGTAGTTATTTAAGTTCACAATTGTCTGATTGCAATAAATAAAGACCCACTCAAGCTATTTAAATTCAAGGGGATTACAGTAAGAAAAATTAATCTCAAACATGGCTGGCCCTCCTTCAGCAAAACTGCTTCTTGATTCACAGCAGCTCTAGGACCTCAGCAGAGCTGATCAACACTCATTCTAGTCTAGTCCTTTGTCATTAATTTGACTCTGCTCTACTCCATGAACCTGCGTCCTTCTGTCCTACTATCAGCTGGGAATTTCACTTGAGTCTCTCATCTTTTGCATCAGGCCACATAAGTCAGAGGTTATGCCAACTGATGACTCCCCACAACCTACTTTATGCCTGGTGACTGTCCTTGGTCAAGTTAGCTGGAGCTGGGAGACCAGGTTATAGCCACTGCACAATCTGAGGAAGACTTAGGCAAAGGTGGAATCTCTGGTGTGGAAGCATAAGTGGATCCAGGGAGAGAAAGAGAGAGAGAGAGAGAGAGACAGAAAGAGAGAGAGAGAGAGAGAGAGAGAGAGGAATCTAATATTTGCTCATCAATTAACATAAAGTTCTTATGTAAAAGCAAGTTTTTAGCCAATTCAATTCATTCTACCAGCCATCTTCAAATCCACCCAGTCTTTGTACTTATGACCTACCTCATTTAATGTGCTAAAAGAAAGAATAATCCAGAAGATTGATGTCACTAGCCCTTAAAAAAGTACAGAAATAATTAAAGATGTTAAGGTTCCGGTTCAAGATGACAACGTACAGTAATAGGATCCTGAACTCACCTCCTCCCACAAACACACCAAATCTAGGGCTACGTGTAGAACAAACTCCTCTGCAAAAAAACCTAAGGTTGTTAAAAGCAAGTTTAGATTTAGCTGCAATGGCTAGTAGTTAAGTTCTAAAAAGTTAGAGCAGTTTCTTTTCTGTATACTTCTCACAGCCTCTGACATGCACGGTGAAGCTGTAAGAGGGTGCTAAGGTATACAGGACTTCTCAAATTCTTTTTGATCATAGGAACCTTGTTCCATGGGGCTTCCTGAGGGAACATGCTTTGAGAGATTTTGGATTTGCTGATTACAGTAGAACAATTACAAAAAAGGAGAAGTGTCATATGTAAGGCTTATGGTCTACATAATGCCGGCTCTGTAGAACTGAACCACAGTTTTGGCTGTTTGCCTGTCTTTAAAATAGACAGGATCCCAGAGTGTTATGCCTTTATGAGGTTGGAAAAGAGCTGGAAAATAGATGGGGTCATTAAATCTTTCTAAACAACTGGCACTCATGGGTGTGCTTATTTCAAGATAATTTGTACAGATAATAGTTTACAATCTATGCTTCTCAAATCTTTAGGTAATCTCCAGACTACATTCTCAGGAATGATGTGGAAGTTTCACAGCAAGTCCTTGGCAGTAGGGAATTATCATAACAAAGTCTTATGGAGAAAGGGCGGTGGCAGCTGTTAATTTTAATCAATGTGCTCAGAGAGGGAGGAAAATGAAGGCCCTTTGTATTCCCAGTGGTGCATGGTTGTCGGTGCAGTTGGCAGTTTGCCAGACTCTCAAATCAGTTGTCCTTGATGTACTTGATCTCTGGAGAGACTGAAATGCTTGGCAGTTCACTCCAACCCTCCTCCTGCTCTGTGTACTGCTGTGCATGTCAGTCACCTTGGAAAAGAGCTCATCTGTTACCAAACACAACACGGACTTGCTGTGGGCTGCTTAGCTCTCTCCCACCATCTCTGCCCTTTTTGTCACCATGCCCCGGCAAGTGTTCAGATTTGCATAAATTGCATTTTACATTACAGGCATTTTTTTTGTTTTTCTTCAAATGATTCTTTTCACTGCAGGGTAGTGAAAATCAAAGAAGGAAAGACACTGTAACTGGTAAAACAGCAATAGCTACTGTTTACAGAGCACTGTTCTGGGGGCGTTTCTAATCTGATGAGCAAAAGAGATAGAAGTGAAAGAAAAAGAATAGTACAATCCAAGCATTTGATATATAAAACATCCATAATACATAATTCTATGTGTGATTTGAAATAGTGAAAAAGAAATCAATTCATTCAATAAACATTTTTGAATGTTTAGTGTGTGCCAGGAACAGGGTATCATCACTACCTTGGAAAAAGCTCATAGGTTGGAAGAGGGACACTAACCTATGAAGAAGTGGCAAAAGCTGGTTGGGCACTAGACCTTAATCTTTGAATATACTCCGAAGTACAGATAAAAAAATATCAAATCTGAGGAGTGGGGGAGCTGTGTGGTGCAGGAAGTAGGTATATACCACATTTTGTTTATCCATTTATTCATGGATGGATATTTGGCCTCTTGCCACCTTTTGGCCGTTGTGAATAGTGTTGCTATGAACACTCACATGCAAGTATTTAAGTACCTGTTTTCAGTTCTTTTAGTATATGCCTAGCAGTGGAATTGCTGGGTCATATGGTAATTCTATATATTTTTTGAGGAACTGTCAAACTGCTTTCCACAGTGACTACACCAGTATACATTCCCAATGTACAAGGGTTCCAATTTCTCTACATCCTCGCCAACTCTAATTAAAAAACAACAATAAAAAACAACAACAACAAAACTGTAGCCATCCTAATGGGTGTGAAGTATCTTACTGTGGTTTTGAGTTGCTTTTCCTTAATGACTTAAGATGTTGAGCATTTTTTCACATACATATCGGTCATCTGAACTTCTTTGGAGAAATGCCTATTCAAGTTCTCTGGCCATTTTTTCATTGCGTGGTTTGTCTTTTTGTTGTTGAGTTGTAGAATTTGCTATATATAGTATAGACAATAGACCCTTATCAAACATAACTTGCAAATTTTTAAAAATATATTTATTTATATTGGCTGTGTTGGGTCTTTGCTGTGCGTGGGCTTTCTCTAGTTGTGGCAAGCATGGGCTACTCTTTGTTGCAATGCGCGTGTTTCTCATTGCAGCAGTTTCTCTTGTTGTGGAGCACAGGCTCTAGGCACGTGGGCTCAGTAGTTGTGGCACACAGACTTAGTTACTCCGTGGCATGTGCAATCTTCCCAGACCAGGGAGCGAACCTGTGTTCCCTGCAATGGCAGCGGGATTCTTAACCACTGCGCCACCAGGGAAGTCCCACCAGTTTTAATTACTGTAGTTTTGTAGTAAGTTTTGAAATAAGGAGGTATGTATCCTTCAAATTTGTTCTTTTCTTCAAGATTGTTTTGGCTATTTGGGGGCCCCTTGCAATTCCACATGAATTTGAAGAGCAGATTTTCCATTTAAGGAAAAAAAGGCTGTTAGACTTTTGATAGGGATTGCATTGAATTTGTAGATTGCTTTGGGTAATATTGTCATCTTAACAATATTGTCTTCCAATCCATGAACATGCAATGTCTTTCTAGTTACTTAAATTCTCTTTAATTTTTTCAGCAATGATTTGTAGTTTTCAGTGTACAAGCTATTCACCTTGTTGGTTAAATTCATTCCTTAGGTATTTCATTCTTTTGGATGCTACTGTAACTGTATGTAGGTTTTTGAAAGCCATATTGAGGGGGTCATATTCAAAGTAGAGGAAAACAGGTAAGCAAGGGCACAGAGATGTGAAATACCTCTGGATTAAGGGAACCATATCTAGATGTGAATCGCTGAATCATCAAAGTGGGACAAGGTTAAAGAGTGGGCAAGAAAAAGTGAATTTGGGGCCGTATACACTGTGAGACGTGATGCATAGCCAATCACAGTTCTGGGCTCTCCCAGTAGTCTGGTTAATACATCTCTCTTTTTTGACCTCCTATACATCTTTCTGCCCTCTGAATCACAGCTGATGATCACACTGAGATAACAGAAACCATCAAAAAGGAACTCCCTTATTTCCACATACTAAATCACTACTCCCATCTGTTGTGTACCCATGGACTCCTTCTTGCCCCTGGTTACCAGGGAGCAGGTATTCTTTCCAGCAAAGGTCACTTTCTACTTGGCTACCAGATACCATCCCTCCCATCCACTCAATACACTGCTGCATGAAGTGTCCCCCTCTTCCTTCATCATCACTGTTTCTCCTTTGCTTCATTCTCAGGAATCTACATGCTCTATTATCCTCCATCCTAAAAATACTCTTGATTCCATGTTCCCCTCCAACAATTACCTCATTCCTTTGTTCTGTGCAACAAAAGTTCTCGGAAGAGTTGTTTATACAAGTTTTTCACATTCCTCAATTCTTATTCATCTTTAAAAATTTTATTTTTTATTAGGTAATACATGTACATGGAAATAAATTCTATTTCTGTACCTTAGCCATCAAGCTCCCTTCCCTGGAGGCAAAAACAATGATCAGTTTCTGGTATAATTATTTCAGAGATAGTTTATTAAATTCAAATACACACATGGTACCTATGTGCAACACAAAGAGTGAAGCCTAATATAATATATGGACTTTAATAACAATGTATCTGGTCTGTCATATAGAGTGAAGTAAATCAGAAAGAGAAAATCAAATACTGTATGCTAATGCATATATATGGAATCTAGACAAATGGTACTGATAACCTAGTGGCAGGGCAGGAATAGAGATGCAGATGTAGAGAACGGACTTGAGGACACCAGGGGGAGGGGGAAGCTGGTACGTAGTGAGAGAGTAGCATCAACATATACATACTACCAAATGTAAAATAGATGGCTAGTGGGAAGCTACTACAGAGCACAGGGAGATCAGCTTGATGCTTTGTGAAGACCTAAAGGGGAGGGATAGGGAGGTTGGGAAGGAGGCTCAAGAGGGCGGGGATATGGGGATATATGTATACATACAGCTGATTCACTTTGTTGTACAGCAGAAACTAACACAATACTGTAAAGCAATTGTACTCCAATAAAGACTTAAAAAAACAAAACAAAAAACAATATGTCAAAAAAAACCCAATGTATCAATACTGGCTCATCAATTGTAATAAATGTACCATCCTGGGAATTCCCTGGCAGTCCAGTGGTTAGGACTCAGCACTTCTACTATTGTGGTGGCCCGGGTTTAACCTCTGGTCGGAGAACTAAGAGTGGTGCAGTGCGGCCAAATAAGTAAATATAAATTATAACGCAAAATAATAATAATAGGAATCCTTGATAGGAAAAAGTGGATATATAGGTAGGAACTCTATACCATATGCTCAATTTCCCATAGAACTAAAGCTGCTCTAAAAAATAGCTTATTATTATTATTATTATTAGGGTGTGCCTCTTGTGGATCTTGGTTCTCCCACCAGGGATTGAATCCATGCCCTCGTCAGTGAAAGTGTGGAGTCCTAACCACTGGACTGCCAGGGAATTCTCCCAATATTATTATTTTTTTAAATCTACCTCACACTACTCTTAGGTCAAAAATAAATCAAAGATAAGAAAATCAGACTATGTAAAAAAATACCAACAATAAAAGCAGTATGTGGTATATTAGTTACAGTTAAAGTGGAGCTTAGGAAAGAACTGGTAGACATAAATATATAGTAATAAATAAGAATATAAGAAATTTAAGCATCACTATATAAATCAGAGAAAGAACAGCACAGAAGCCTAGAGAGCAGAAAGAAGAAATTGGCAAATTCAAAAGCAGAAACTAAAGAATCAGAAAACAGAAAAATGATAAAGGTAAGAAATATAAATGCAAGATCTGGTTCTTTGAAAAAAACAAATAGTAAAAGATAAACTTAGCTAATAGAGGAAATTGGATGGCTGGGGAAGGGGGTAGATGGGAGATTTACTTTAAAAAATTAAAAATTAATTTATTATTATGTTTCAGACATACCAAAAGGTACAATGTTAGGCACACCTGTGAAACAACCAATAATCTAAAAAATAAAACATTATCAAAGCATTTGAAGCCCACGTGCACTTCTCAATTACATCTCCCTCTGGTTCACCACTATCTTGAAATTTTAATGTTTATCATTCCAATGCATTTCATTAAATTTTATAACATACATATGCTCTTAAAAATTTATGTTATTTTATATGTTTGGAACTATTTAAATGCTATATTCTCTTCAACATGTGAAGAATAAGTGTTTGCTTAACTATTTTTTAGATTATCCATGTTAGTAGATATAGCACTGGTTCCTTCTTTCTACCTGCTTTATATTAGTGCATTGTGTAAATAAACCAGAGTTTACTGATTATTTCTTACTAATGAGAATTAAGTTTACAGCTTTTTAAAACGATAAAGTGTTGCCATGAATATTCTTATATCTGTCGATATTTCTTTGGGCACGTGCAAGAGTTTTCCTAGAAGTGCGGCAGGCACACATAATTTTACTAGAAAATTCCTAATTGCTCTCCCAAGCACTTGTGCCAATTTAGACTACTAAATAATTCCAACTGTTGTAATGTTCATCAACAGGGAGACAAGGAGGCTTACTTTTCACTCTACATTTTAACTGTTCATTGCATTTCACGTTTTACAATTTTTTGAATTTTATTTAAATTTTCGCAACAAACCTGTGGATTAGGTATTATTATCGACAATGCATATAATCCACACGAGAAAACAAAAACTCTCTTCGTTTAGAGAGTTTTTTTTTTTTCTTTCTTTTTTTAATCTTACTTTTCAACCTCGCGGACTGCACCTTTTTCCTGCCAGCCCCGGGAAGGCTGCTTGCTGACCGGTCACTGGGCTGGGTGTCCTGGGTGGGAAGCGTTCCCCACCCCTCCTCCGCCTCTCCTAAGCCTGCGCCGCGCTCCGCCACCCCGAGGCTGTCGTGGCTCTAAAACGCGGTAGGACGATGCAGTTTGGACCACTGGAGACTCCGTATTCCTCTGTCTTCTCCCTCCTCCTCTCTCGGGGCTCTGAGGGCGCCTTCCGCCGCGCTGAAGAAAGCTGGGCTGGCGACTTCCGGCAGCGCGACGCGTCGCGATAGGTCCAGGCTTGCGGGGCCAGCGGTCTGGTCACAGGAAGTACCGCTGTCGCTCCCTCTCCTGAGCCGCTGTCGCAGAGCTTGGCGGGCTGCCCCGGAAGTCCTCCCCCGTCCCCCGCCCGCGGCAAACATGGCGGTGGACTCGGCTATGGAGCTGCTATTTTTAGACACTTTTAAACACCCGAGCGCTGAGGTAAGGCTTGGCGACGTGATTCCGACCCTGTTTCTCGACTTGGGGACCCTTACAAAATCGTTAGGCGTGCTCCGACTTTGCCTCGTGCCGATTGCGGCGTAGTTTGGGTGTGGGCGCCGCGTCTGAGGGCGTGCGGCGGTACCCCTCCCACCCGCATTTCCCTGCGTTACTTTAGGTCCGGCCTTGTCTTTGAGTTGGCTGCTCTACTTGCTTTCCTCTCCCACCCTCCCCGCAACGCCCCCCGGGTCCGCTTTGGGCCTTGAAAAGGATCATGGGTCTCAGGTTTACCTCAGGTGGTTGGGGGTCTTGGACACCTTGTGTTTGACAGTTAGTGTTGGTGACCGAGCGGTTCACGTTGGCTTCCTGGTTCTCACATCCCTTCCCCTAGGTCCCTTTTTTAACAGGAGTTATGCCACCCAGGTGTGACACTCATTTGGCTTAGGATTGCGGCGTTCTCTAGTTTGTCTTGAAACTTTAATAGTACTTATCTCTTGGAAAGATTTTACACATTAGAGCAAGAAGTATTTATACCGAACGTTTTTTGCGTGGAGAATACCTGCATGAAGAGGAGAGAATTGTGGTCAAACTGTAAAGGACAGTTGTGTTGTTTTGAGTGGCGAGAGTGGGCTGTCGTAGAGTCATTGTTCTGTATTAACTTGAGCGCCCCTGAATGTGTGACTGGCTCTGCCACATGTAAATTGAGTAGCTAGTTAACCAAAGGTTCCCAAAAGCTGGCCAAGAACAAACAGTAATGAAGTCCATAGAGAAATTTAACGAACCACCAGAGCTCACATTTCTCTGTCAGTGTAAACAATCAATTTAGAGAACTTTTTTAAAGAAATTGAGGTATAGTTGATTTACAATATTAGTTTCAAGTGTACAACATGGTGATTCACAATTTTAATAGATTGTACCCCATTTAAAGTTATTATAGGGACTTCCTAGGTGGTGCAGTGGTTAAGAATCCGCCTGCCAGTGCAGGGGACAGGGGTTTGATCCCTGCCCCAGGAAGATACCACATGCTGCGGAGCAACTTAGCCCGTGTGCCACAGCTATTGAGCCTATGCCCTAGAGCCAGTTGAGCCACAACTATTGAGCCTGTGTGGCTGCAACTACTTAAGTCTGAGAGCTTCGAGCCTGTGCTCCACAAGTGAGGCCACCACAATGAGGAGCCTGCGCACCACAAGGAAGAGTAGCCCCTGCTCGCAGCAACTAGAGAAAGCGCATGTGCAGCAACAAAGACTCAATGCAGCCAATAAATAAACAAATGAATAAGTTAATTTTAAAAAGCTATTATAAAATATTGGCTGTGTTTCCTGTGCTATACAGTATATCCTTGTAGCTTATTCTATACATACAGTAGTTTATACCTTAAGAGAGAACTTTTCTTTCTTCAGAGATAGGGATGGTAGTGGGTAACAGTTGTACTTTGATACTTCGTAAAATAAAAAGTTTGACAACCTTAATCTTCTGATTATTTTAAAGAATGGTTTATAGGTCTATAAAAATCAAATATTTGGAAACTTTAGCATATTTCACTAACGATGAATTATTTGTGGTCTCTCATTCCATGTGGGTCAATTAGCTCTGTTTGTTCAATGACTATACTTCTCTGACTGTAGTTCCAGCTGGGCTTTAGAAAACTCACAATGGAGGCAGTAGTTGGATAAGAACAAACCTTGCATGAGTACAGAAATGGAGAACAGTTAAAAATGAAAGAAAAGCATATGTTGGATTAGTTTTGTAGTATTTTAGTTTAGGAAAGTTAGCATTCATTCACTTATTATATATTTAGAAATCTAGTATTCACTCATTCTTAAGGAAGCATTGAGGACCACAGAGAGGATAGGACCAGTAGTAAATACCTTCTGGCAATGATTGAGGAAGGCTTAGTAGAGATCACAATTGAACTGAGTTTTTTTTTTTTAATTTAATTTTTATTTATTTATTTAATTTGTTTTTGGCTGCGTTAGTTTTTTTTGTTGTTGTTGTTAAATAACTTTATTTATTTATTTATTTATTATTTTTTGGCTGCACTGGGTCTTCATTGCTGCACACAAGCTTTCTCTAGTTGTGGCAAGCTGGCGCTACTCTTCATTGCAGTGCACGGGCTTCTCACTGCGGTGGCTTCTCTTATTGCACAACACAGGCTCTAGGCACCCAGGCTTCAGTAGTTGTGGCTCGTGGGCTCAGTAGTTGTGGCTCGAGGGCTCTAGAGCACAGGCTCAGACGTTGTGGCACACAGGCTTACTTGCTCTGTGGCATGTGGGGTCTTCCCAGATCAGGGATTGAACCCGTGTCCCCTCCATTGGCAGGCAGATTCTCAACCACCGTGCCACCAGGGAAGTCCCGCTGCGTTAGTTCTTTATTGCTGCACACGGGCTTTCTCTAGTTGCTGAGAGTGGGGGCTACTCTTCATTGTGGCGCACAGGCTCCTCATTGTAGTGGCTTCTCTTGTTGTGGAGCACAGGCCCTAGGCGCGTGGGCTTCAGTAGTTGCGGCACATGGGCTCAGTAGTTGTGGCTCACAGGCTCTAGAGCACAGGCTCAGTAGTTGTGGCGCATGGGCTTAGTTGCTCTGCGGCATGTGGAATCTTCCCAGGGCAGGGCTCAAACCTGTGTCCCCTGCATTGACAGGCAGATTCTTTCCCACTGCACCACCTAGGAAGTCCCCTGAACTGAGTCTTGAAGGAGTAGTTTTTTGGGGATGATATGGAATATTGGGAGGTTTGTTCTCAAGGAGTTTATAACTAGTACTGGAGATTGAGGTCCACAAAATTATGATTCAAATTAAATTATGACGAGTGCATAAAGAGACAGAGTAGAAATTTCTTTTTTTAACATTTATTTATTTGTTTATTGGCTGCATTGGGTCTTCGCTGCTGCAGTTGGGCTCTCTCTAGTTGCAGCGAGCGGGGGCTACTCTTCCTTGTGGCTTGCAGGCTTCTCATTGCAGTGGCTTCTCGTTGCAGAGCATGGGCTCTAGGTGCATGGGCTTCAGTAGTTGTGGCATATGGGCTTAATAGTTTGGCTCATGGGCTCTAGAGCGCAGGCTCAGTAGTTGTGGCTCATGGGCTTAGTTGCTCCTCAGCATGTGGGATCTTCCTGGACCAGGGATCGAACCTGTGTCTCCTGCATTGGCAGGCGGATTCTTAACTGCTGCGCCACCAGGGAAATCCCAGAGTAGAAACTTCTTGAGGTTTGTTTCCTTTATTTCCCAAATGCCCATCAACGTGTGATGTATTAGGACCCTAGTCAATATTTAGCCCCCTTTGGTGGTACAAATAAAGGCTATGTGATTTCAGAGGAGGGACAGATCACTTTTTATTTGAGAGTATCAGGGAAGACTTCATCAAGGCAAGTGGCATATGAATTTGGTCTTTAGTGGTAGAGGATATGTTCCACAGTTATAGATAGGAAATGAGGACATTCTCCTGGCATAGTCAGTCCTTTGAAAAGGTATGCTGAAGTAGCAGTGTGAAGTGGCACCTGATGGGCAGTTTGAAGCCAGATCACGGAGTTCCTTAAATGGTCAGCAAAGGAGCATGGTCTTTATTTTGTAAGAAATAAGTAGTTTTTGAGTAGGCAAATGATACGATTAGTAAAATCAAGGTAGGTTAGTACACCAGTACATTGGTACATCAGTAATGCCTAAAGTGGTTCAGAATAATTAGAGGTGGCAAATCAAGAAGAAAAAATGAGACAAAATGAAAACTTGAGTTAGCAGATGGGCAGTAATCTTTGTTAGCATTTATTGAATGCTTATTTTGTGCAAGACGCAGTGCTTTGGAAATTTAAATACATTATCTCTAATCCATCCATCAATTTTGAAAGATAGTTGTCACTATTTAATAGGTAAGGAAACTGAGCACTAGAGGTTAGGTGACTTTTCCTAAAGTGGCATGGCTGAATTAAGATATAGCAGTGCACATTTCCTGGCTCTAAAGCTGTGCAATGCTATGTTCCAGTGGGACTAAGGAGGAGGGAATAGGTACAAGATACATTTTGTTTATAGAATTAACAGGATGGCAACTGATCGTGTGAGAGAGGTTAAAAATGATAGAATTCTAGTTACAGAGAACTGGTGGAATTAGAACTGGCAGGGCCATTGTTAGTCATAGAAAAGTCTGAAAGTGGGTTTGAAATGGGCTTGATGGGAACAAGATATTTTAGTTTTCAATTTGTTTAGTCATACACCAGACAGATTTGCACAGTAGGAAGTTGGGAGTCTGTTTAACAGTTATTTTTTATTTATTTATTTATTTATTTATTTATTTATTTATGGCTTTGTTGGGTCTTGGTTGCTGTGTGCAGGCTTTCTCTAGTTGTGGCAAACAGGGGGCCACTCTTCGTTGTGGTGTGTGGGCTTCTCATTGCGGTGGCTTCTCTTGTTGAGGAGTACAGGCTCTAGGTGTGCGGGCCTCAGGGGCTGTGGCATGCTGCCTTAGTAGTTGTGGCTCATGGGCTCTAGAGCACAGGCTCAGTAGTTGTGGTGCACTGGCTTAGATGCACCACGGCATGTGGGATCCTCTTGGACCAGGGATCAAACCCGTGTCCCCTGCATTGGCAGGCGGATTCTCAACCTTTGTGCCACCAGGGAAGCCTAACAGTTGTTTATGAAAAACACTTTTGAAGGTGAGGCGTAGCTCTAGGAGGGGCAATAGAAATAGCAAAAAAAATCCCCAAAACTTATTGCCCTTGCTTTCAAAGGAATTTATAATCTGGTAGGGAAGACAGGCATTTATCCAAGTTTCACAAGGGGAATATGTAAAGGGGTTTCAGTAGTGCTAAATAAATTACAAATTGTGTTGTGGTTTATATGACACTTTTTTTTTTAACTTTTCATTTTTTAAAATTTATTATTTTATTTATTTATTTTTGGCTGTGTTGGGTCTTCTTTGCTGTGCACAGGCTTTCTCTGGTTGTGGTGAGTGGTGGTTTCTCTTGTTGTAGAGCACAGGCTCTAGGCACATGGGCTCAGTAGTTGTGGCTCGTGGGCTCTAGAGTGCAGGCTCAGTTGTTGTGGCGCACGGGCTTAGTTGCTCTGAGGCATGTGGAATCTTCCCGGACCAGGGATTGAACCTGGGTCCCCTGCATTGGCAGGTGGATTCTTAACCACTGCGCCACCAGGGAAATCCTGTATGCCACTTTTTAAAAAATAAAAAAAATGTTATTTTTGTAAATTTTAATTTCATTATAGAATAATTAGGAAGTACAGAAAAACAAAGGCTTTTATAGCTTCCTCTGCTCGCCGCATGACAGGCCAATGAATCAGAGATGAGGTGTTGAGGCAAGGAATAAGACTATTTGGAAAGCTGGAAGACCAAGAAGATGGCCGACTCGTGTCTGTCAGAAAACCATTTTGCCTGATTTCGAATTCAGGCTTCTTTTATACGAAAAAAGGAAAGGGGGTGGTGTTGGTTATTACAGATTCCTGGTGCCAGAATCCTTTGTTCTTGCAGCTGTCCACCTAGGTCAGGTTGTGATATTCCTGTAAACCTCCAACAAGGCAAATGTTATTCTTTGTTCTGAAACTTTAATGAATGGAAGAGTGTTATACTTTTAAAGGTCAGAGGTTGGAGAATGGGCTATCCTGTATATTTCAGGCTATAAAGCAACATTCTAAACTTGTAGCAAAAGCAATAAATACAAAGGTTAATGTAAAACAAACAGATCTAACAAGGAGTCGGATTTAGCTCTTCCCTGTAACAGTTCCACCTTTCTTAGTCCCATCTATCATTAACAACTTTCTTTAATTTTTTGCAAATATTCTAGTAATTTTTATATATATTTTTAAATTATTTTTAAAAGCATTTATTTATTTATTATTTATTTATTTATTTTTGGCTGTGTCAGGTGTTAGTTGCGGCACTTGGGATCTTTGCAGCTGCAGCGAGCGTGGGCACTTCGTTGTGGGCTCTCTAGATGAGGCTCAGGCTCAGTAGTTGTGGCGCTTGGGCTTAATTGCCCTGCAGCATGTGGAATCTTAGTTCCCTGACCAGAGACGGAACTCGCATTGGAAGGGGGATTCTTTACCACTGAACCACCAGGGAAGTCCCACATATATATATTTAAATGTATACACCCACCACACACATTAAGGTACTGATAACTATAATATGGTTTCGTGGTTTCTTTTCTTAGCTAACAGTGTGTTGTGCTTCTTTATAAATCAAGAAGTACACCTATACAACATTTTAAAAGTAAGCTTCATTTTCGAACATTCTCTCTCTTTTTGACTAGGCAACACATGTATGAGGTACAATTTCAAAAGTGTGTACAGTAAAAAGTAAATCTTTTATTCCTGTCCCAAGCCATCCTGTTTCCTTCCCAAGATATTCTGTATAATACCATTTTTATTGATTGTGTAATATTTTTTTAAGTGGTAATGCTATTTATATATTAAATTCTCATACATTTAGGCTTCTGACTTTTTACAGTGGTGTGATATTCTTGAAGCTAAATTGTTTTATATATCTTTAATTAGTTCTTTATTACTTTCCAGAGTGGAATTGCTGGCTTAAAATACAGTCTTTCGAGGGTGATTGATGTTAGAAATTCCTACTTCATTTTAGAGTTTAGGAAGCCAATTTGGAACTCATGCAAACAGCAGTGGTATTGAAAGTGGCAGGAATGGATGACATAGCCTTAGTTTACCCTTAGGAGAGGGTAGAGAAGAAAAGATAGTTGCAGGAATAGAAAAGTGAGGAGGGAGAGACAGCTATACTGTGACCTTTAAACACACAGTGACTTCTTCCTCGGATAAATGTGGCTGAGTGGCGGAATCCGACCAGTCTATTCGTCACTTTCCTGTTACCTCTCTAATCATAAATCTTCTATGATTTCCCACTGTCAAGTTGTCTTCCTAGGTTTATGTACTCCTCTAGATATTTTAAGCCCCTACTTCATTGTAATATATATATATATATTTAAAATAAATTTATTTATTTATTTATTGGCTGTGTTGGGTCTTTGTTGCTACACGTGGGCTTTCTTTAGTTGCAGTGAGTGGAGGCTGCTGTTCGTTGTGGTGCGTGGGCTCCTCATTCCTGTGGCTTCTCTTGTTGCAGAGCACGGGCTCTAGGCGCGTGGGCTTCAGTAGTTGTGGCACATGGGCTCAGTAGTTGTGGCTCACAGGCTCTAAAGCACAGGCTCAATAGTTGTGGCGCACGGGCTTAGTTGCTCCGCGGCATGTGGGATCTTCCTGGAGCAGGGATTGAACCTGTGTCCCCTGCATTGGCAGGTGGATTCTCAACCACTGCGCCACCTAGGAAGCCCCATTGTGATATTTTTAACTTTGAAAACACAGTTCAGTCAACTCTTATTAATAAGCGCCTGTTAAAAGTCTTTCATTCATTAAATGAATATGCTAAGCACTATGAATATAACAATAAACTGAGACTTGGTTCTTGTGTTGAAATATCACTCTAACAGGAGAATTAAAAGAAGCAATTAGAATTTAGTTTGATAAGCACTCATCTAGACTTGATCTGGCTTAGCTTTTAAGAGAAAGTTGACATCTGAAAGGATTTGGGAGAGGAGCATGGGAGGGTTCTAAGCAGAGATAGTAGCTTGAGTGAGGTGATAAAGATGAGGAAAACCAGGCTACGTTGGGGCTATACATTTGGAGTGATAAAAGGAGACCATACTTGTTTATAAGACCAAGGAATTTGCCCTAGTGTCTGGAACTAGAGGAGTGACAGCAGAATGGAGGGAAATACACAGATTTGAGAGCTGTTTAGAGGTTTAATCATTAGGACTTGATGTTTGGATGAAGGAATTATTCAAATGAGAGAGAATGAGAAAGAATCCGAGGATGGTGTTTTCTGTCTTGGCCATTGTCTGGATGGTGGTGCCATCACTGATGTAGGACAGTTTAGTTTTAGACTTACTGAGTTTTTGGTGCCAGAGGGACAGTCAAATGGAGATGTCCAGTTGGCAGTTGGATATAGTGGTCTGGGGCTCAGGAGAGAGGTCCCAGATGGAGATACAGATTTTTGGAGATGACTTCTGGCAGTGGATGAAAGTCTTGTTTCTTGTAATTCTGTTGATTGTGCTTAGGTACTCTGCCCTACTTCCCTCCCTACATTTTGCCCTCTAGTCTTGGTGAACTATGCTTGTAATTTCTTGAACCTTCCAGGTTCTTGTTTGCATTCCTTTTGTGCATGCTTCTCTCTTTGCCTAGGAAGCTCTTTCTCCCTGTTCCACTGATTCTTGTTTCCCTTAAAGACTTACTTAGATCAGTTGCTACTTCTTTTGGGAAGCCTTCCCTGACACTCCTGTTTTTCTCCCCACAAATGTTTGCCCACAATCTGATTTAGGTAAGTACCCCTTCAATTTTCATAGTTTCCTGTGTGAGTCTGTATCATAGCAATTTATCTCTTTGTGTACCACAGTAGATTGTATCTTAATGACAGGGGTTATGTCTTGTCTTTATATTCTCAGGACCTAGCATACTTTGGAACATTGTAGACATTTAATAAATGATTAGAAATAAATATTGAACAAAAGTGGTAGCAACTAATACAGAAACTCTTCTGCTTACAAACAAAATAGATTTTGAAAGGCTGTTTGTAAACCGTAGTACATTTTTTTAGGTCCGCAGTGACTACACCCTAACAGGGCAGGGTGGAGGAGGATAGAATAAATAAATTTTGTTCTACGTGTCCTTTGTAAATATTAATGAGAATTTTTAACCATATAAGCAAAGGAGCTTCTGTATAGTTGACTTTTTAAGTAGAGGAATTCTTTACAGTAAGGAAACATAGAACCAAAGTTTGAGGCAGAATTGAGGCAGAATGCTTATTTCTTTTACATAAATTTACTGTAGTATTTATTGAATACCCACAGTGTATTTGTAATAATTAGGATACAATTTCAGCTGCTGTCATAAAGTCAGCATAACAGTGGATTAGATAAATTAGATAAAATAGGTTTTTCTCTTTCTTTCTGGTTTTAAGTGTTCTAGGGCTAATGTGACAGCTCTACATTGTCAGAGACAGGTTCCTCTCCCATTCTTAGGGTATTGCCTGCATTGTCCAAGGCAGCTCACCATAACATGTGTTCTAGAAAGGCAGCAGAGTTTAGAAGAAGAGGTGGCAGGAATTTCTGAAGTGTGAGCTTTCCCTTTAAGGACATGACCTGGAGTTGCCTACATCATTTCTATTTACATCCCATTGATCAAAATCTAGCAATCGCATGTTCACACTGGCTTCCCAGAATCTGGGAAATTCAGTTTTTAATTCACTTGTGCCCAACTCAGACTTCTCTAGAAGAAGAGTTGTATTGGAAAACGGCTAGCAATTAGCCTCACTTTGCATTCATCCTGTTTCTTTTGTGTCTTTGAGAGTATAAAGTACACTTGAATAGTTAACATTATATTAAAATTAATACACCTATATATTTAATTATATTTAATCTCTGAGTTTAAAATGCAAAATTGGAAAGTCATCCTCTGTCACATTTTAGGAAAGACTTTTGACCAGTCTTTTGGTCTGTTGAAGGGCACAGTATTCTTTGCAGCTTCAGCGGGCACTCAGGACTCAGTTTTTCAAGATACAAATAATATGAACCATTCTTATTATAAACTTCGACCACTTGGTAATGATAGTTGGCTGAGCTGCTAGGAAAAGTTGATATAAAATAATAGTCCAAAAACAATGTGAAAAATTTCTTTTTGAATTATTGATCACAAGAGCTACATTTGTCTGATCTTGTGTCAACTGATACATAGAAATAAATGTACGCTAAATTTATGCTATCCATTTATGCCAATATGATAAATTCTTAGTTTGCGGATTTTTTTCCATTTTTTAAATTTGAGAGGGTTTACCTTAACTATTCAGTACCTAAGTGGCTTCCCTTGATTTCTTGATAATAGTTAGTATGTAAGTTAGGTAAATTAAGGTAATTCGAGTAAAGATTCACAATCTCTCATCTATAATTCAGAAATTCCAAAATGGCGGAAAAATCTGCCCTAAATTCATTTGGCTATGTGCTCTGATTTGAATTGACATGATGCTAGTTATAATCTTTATTTAGTGTGAATGTTTATACATGTTGCTGCAGAGGTATTAATGTTTTGGTTACAAGGTACTGCCCCAGAAGCCACTGGGTGTGTTAAGTAATATTCAGTATTTGTATCATTTGCTTTCTAAAAATCTAAAAAGTCAGGATTCTGTTTTGTTTTGTTTTGTTTTTGGCGACACCCGGCATGCGGGATCCTAGTTCCCACCAGGGATTGAACCCGTGCCCCCTGCAGTGGAAGCACGGAGTACTAACCACTGGACTGCCAGGGAATTCCAAAAGTCAGGATTCTGAAAGGCATCCACCTCCAGAGGTTTCCAGTAAAGGATTATAGGTCTGTATTGGCCTAAGCAAAACATCAGCAGGGAAGCAGATGCAGAAAATGTTGTTATACAAATGGAGAGATTTAACTAGGTACATTTTATTATCAGCTATTTTTAAGAGTGGTTTTTAACACCATTGTAAATAATGTAATAGCATTATGTTAATGACATGGTGTTTATTTTAAAATTATTTAACATTCTGAATGAAACAGAAGATGAATGAATTTTGAATAGACAAAGTGTTTTGCTTACAGTATATTCCTCTCCCCACTTTTCTTAAAGCAAAGTTCTCATATAGATGTGGTTCGTTTTCCATGTGTGGTTTATATCAATGAAGTCCGAGTCATACCCCCAGGAGTAAGAGCCCATAGCAGCTTGCCTGACAATAGAGCATATGGGTAAGTCAGTTTTCTTTTTTAAAAGTGTTTTTGACTAAACATGATCTAGAAACATATTCCTAAATGCAAAAATTTAAGGTAACATTTTGTAAGTAAAAAACAAAGCAAAAAAACCCCTAAGATTTTATTCCGTTATGGATATATTATGTTGCATTGTAATTGACTGTAGGTTTTCTGTATAATCCATATATTATTATAAACTTGAAAAGAGTCATTATTTGACCTAAGTACTAGATTAAGTTTTTCTTGCTTCATTTCTTTTTTTTTAAATTGGTGGAAATAGGTTTATATTTTCCAAACTATTCTACAGTGGCATAGTGTAGTAGATGAAGTATTTTTAACCTTTTTCCTTGAAAATAAATGTCTGAGTATTTAGAAATATATCTTTTATTATGTTACTACATTTTTTATTATATTATAGTATCAGTTTTCATGACTTATTGGTGGTCTTCTTAGCCTGATATGTGTGTCTTTTTATAAATATGTAGCTTCACATTAGCCATTAGTTGTACTGAGCAAGTAGTTGTTTGAGCATCATTTCTCTTTCTTAGGCTTTGTGTGATATAAACCAAATGTAAGACACGGTTCCTGTTGTGGAGTTGTTGTGTTTTTTTTTAATCTTTTTTTATTTCTACTTTTTGGCCGCACCATGCAGCTTTGTGGGATCTTAGTTCCCTGACCAGGGATTGAACCTGGGCCATGGCAGTAAAAGTGTCAAGTCCTAACCACTGGACTGCCAGGGAACTCCCTGATGTGGAGTTGTTGATAACTTTAACAACTGACATAAAACAGAGGAATTTTATCATTGTTGTAACATGAATAATCATCTTCTGATTTTAATTACATGAATTGGAGATAAAAGCTAAATTCTGCTTATATAAACATGAATATGTATAATAAATATATCTGTGGGTTTTTAGCTCATAGCCTAGGTATTACTCTTATGTATCAATGCCACATTTTGTTATGTCCATGCTGTGATAGCTCAGTTTCTATTACATGAAAAAGTTAAGCCAGCTATGTAGTGGTGACTGTTATGGTACAGATTCAAAGTTAAGGGCTCATTTCTTCATAATTGTGAAAAATAGTTGGTTATTTGTAGAGGTAGATATAAAAATCTTGAAGTGTTTTCAGGTCATTCAAAGGTAAAACATATAGAAAACAAAGCAATAAGAGTGATTAATATTTATAGTGACAGATCATTATGATTGACTTCATATCTTTTTTGCCATGTATAAGGAAATAAAAATTCCTGTTTTCCTGTATTTCCCTCTACTTTTCCTATATGTGTAGAATGAGAAAGATGGAGTAATGATAGTTTATCCCGCAGTCTTTAATTGTACTGCTTTTGGTCAGGAACTGTCTATTAGTTATCTGCTGCTGTGTAACAAACTACAGCAAATTTAGCAACCTAATCCCCTGCTATTTCTGAGGTCAGGAACCTGGGAGCTGCTTGATTGGCTGAAGTTCCCTCATGAGGTTAGAACTACGATATAGGCCTTGGGTTGCAGTCCCAGAAGATTTAACTGGGGCTGGGGAATTTTAGAAGCCCACTCACATGACTCTTGGCAGGACATCTTCAGTTCCTTGCCAGGAGATGCTTTCTATGGGTTGCTTATGTCACAGCATAGATTTTTCCAGGGTGAGTGATCCAAGAATGAGAGAGAGCATGTGCAAGAAGGAAGCCACAGTCACTGTATTTTATAACTTTATCAGAAATGGCATACTGTGACATAGTTCAATATACTGCTTTTAGTATAGTCTGTTGATTACATATTCTACTGGTACAGTGTGGGACAGAATTACACAGGGGTGTGAATATCAGGAAGCAGGGGTCTTTGGGGGCCATTTTGAAGGCTGGCTACCACAGCAGGCAAAATGGATCTCTGCCTTTAGCCACAGTGGGTAAGAGTATTTGTTACATTTCCCCCTTTCTTATCTCTCTCATTTTTTTTTGCTGGGGGTGAATGGCTGTTCATGTTTAAATACTTTCAAATATGAAATTATTATCAGAAACAATTTTATATACAATATGTTATAGAAAAGTAAAATATTGATTCAGTAATGCAAATGTAGGGAATTTGTACTAGGGATGTTGGGAAGCCTGAAATCTCAAGGTTGAAAGTAATGTTAGAGATCATATATTTGTGCAGCACACTTTATGATAGTATTTTTTTCTCATTATAAAATTCAGAACTATATAAGGTAAAATTAAAATCCCCCTTACCCCTCCATTCTAAAAAAATCTTAACATTTGATGCCCTGTGTTTTTAAATTTATGTGTGCATTTATGTGTGTGTGTGTGTATTTTGTAAGCATGGTATCTTATGTGAGGTTAGGTTTCAGAATCAACAAGTTTTAAGATGAAAGTTTAGTGGAGTCATATTACCATTGATTCTTTAAGTTGCCTTTCAGTAACCAGGACCTGAGTCTTTGATGCCTCCAGAGGAAAGAATTTGCATTTCAGCCCTTTTTCCTTTCCTTAAGATACTGGAGGCCAGGGTCTGGTTTGAAGAGGATAAGAGAGAGAAACTAGAGTTGTTGAGCACATATAGTTGAATTTGGGTAAGATAAAATGTGTGATGCTGCTCTGATCCCACTGCATATTATTCTGTGTATTCCTTTATTTCATTTAATATTATATCAGGAATACTTCATATCATTTAAACTTATTTGAAAATATGAATTCTGTGACTGCATAATCTAACAGATCAATATACTGACATTTATTTGGCTAGTTCCTAAAGTGGAGACCATTAGATGGTTTTTGGTTTTCAAATTATTAGTGTAATGAACCTCCTCTTGGAAAAAAGTCTTTGTTTGTGTGTTAGTATTTCCATAGAAACACTTTGTAGAGAAAAGTATTTCTGGATCAAATGGTGTGAACATTTTCTCAGTCTCCTGAATTTTATTGCAATATTGTCTTTCAGAATGATTGTACCTGTTTGTACTTATACCAGAAATACATAAGGGACTCCCTTTCATAGTACTCTGGGCATTACACTTTTTACCATTTTGATTTTTTGTAAATAAACAACGAAACATGCATTGTTTAAAAATCAAGATTTTAGTTGAGCCTAAGGAATTTCTGCAAGGGTGTAGCAAGATTTCATTCTAATGCAAATTAAATAAGCTTTAATCTTGACTACGTAAGTCTATAAAAAAATCAAAATATTTATGTAAAGTAGTGCTATACAAGTTTCAGTTTAGGCTTTGGATCTGGGGTATCTTTTTTGGTGAATTCCAGTGTCTTCCTGTTGATGATTGTTCAGCAGTTAGTTGTGATTCCAGTGCTCTTGCAAGCAGGAGTCCAATTTAGGCTTTAAGTCACAATTTAGGGCTCTGATGCTCAAATTATTATTATAGTCCTGTATGAATGTGAGTTAAGTTGAAATTGAATGGTAATTATTATTTACAACTTAAAGTTAGTTAACTACTGATTCTTTTTGCTAATAGAATAATAATATAAGGAATTATAAAGCTAGATATGATTACTTAGCACTTGCCGTTAAAATACATTAAAAAATTTAAATATCTGTGTGTTTTAAGATGGTACAAGTAGCAGGCGACCAATATTTGATGGCTAAAAATTTTTCAGTAATACTTGATGTGAATAGTTGACTATTTGAGAATTAGGATGTGAATAAAGTTACAGGAAATATGGCAGTTAACTCCATGTTTTTGTTATTTAAATATTAGGAATATTTTATCTTAATACTAGAATTGCTCTTATATTTGTATTTGCTTTGTTTTTTGTTTTAATTTAGGACCTGATTATTGTAAAGGCTGACATTTCAACTTTGTTTCATTCGCAGGGAGACATCACCGCACACATTTCAGTTAGACTTATTCTTTAACAATGTAAGCAAACCAAGTGCCCCAGTTTTCGATAGGTTGGGAAGGTATGTACTTACTAGGTAATTTCACCAGAAACTCATAAGTTAATAAGCAAAACCTTTTTATTCTTTAGATAGAAGAAAAGGCTATGTATGGTGGTCAACGAAAGAACTCAGGGTTTAATTTTATAAATTGACAATATTAAGAAAATGTCAAGCTCCTAAGAACATTCTGAGTTTATAAAGTAAAAATTTTAAAGTGTGAAACAACATCTTTTATTTGCTTTTTATTGGTGTATGCATTTCTTATACATATCACATGATTTGATAGTAACCTGATTTGGAAAAGATTCTTTTGATTCTTAAAAAAAAACCCTATATAAACACATTGAGATTTTGTCTGTTTTTTTACATCACACTAGTGCATCATTTAAAATTCCATAGTCACATTTTTGTAAAATGAGAATTTTGTTAATAGGTATATTTATTTTGAATTAATACATGCTAGGTATTACTAACAGTAGTTGTTTTGATATCTGCAAATTAATTAACCATTAAATGGGTTTACTTATAAAATTAAAAACGCATTTATAAATTAAAAAAATTTTTGAAGGCACCTTAAAAATAGAAATTTTTCTGTCCCTGTCAGGAATTAAGTTTTTTAGACTTTGCTTATTCTTTTATTGATGCTCCACTCTATTATTAAATTATATTGCTAATTGAACCTTTTCTTAAAATGAAGGCAATCTAGATAATCTGAAGCAGCTAATTTTTAATATTATAGAATGTTTTTCTTATGTCAGTACCTACCTGATAAAAGTAGGTGCTTTTTAAAAATTTTGGTTCCAGTATACATTTTTTTTGAAGACTGTAGTGCTGTGGATCTCTACTCCGGTTGTATGTTAGAATTACCTGGGGTGCTTTTAAACAAAAATTGATACCCATACTCACCTCAGAGCAATTGAACCAGATTCGCTGCGGGGTTTGTTTTATACTTTTTCTTGATCTCATTTTGTGGGGAGTAAATTAAACCCAAACTTTGTAGTTTATTAAAACAAAAATCTAGCATTTGATTGAAATATATGAATCTAGAAAAACTTCATGAGCTGTGATGTTCAGTGTTTGAGCCTATATATTTATTTCTACTCTTTTGGCAGCCTGGAATATGATGAGAATACTTCCATCATCTTTAGACCCAACTCAAAGGTAATTGTGGAAGTCAATTTTCAATTTGTTGCTACTGTTGTTCTTACCTCTATTGAGAGTTTTTGATCCAAATAAACCAGTGATGCAGAATGTCAGTTTACTTGGTTCTAGTTCTGCAGAATATCATCATTTCTTGTCTGATTCCTCTTGTATTCCAGAAGCTATTTTAAAATGGAACAAAGATATTGTAATCCTATTGTCTGTCTGTATAGCTCTTTATTCTAATTTCATACTTGGGTCAGGAAGAAGCCAGCATCTGTGCTTTTCCTTCTTTTCATTTAGGTGGGCAAATTCAGAAGATGACAGGCAGGTAAATTATTATTAAACACCATTGTACCTTAATTAAGTTTCCTTTAAAAATTCATATTTCATACTTCTTCCTTACATATCAAAAGTGTGTCTTTTTCTTGATACCAAATGCCATTCTAAAAGCATCTAAAAGATCTGAATCATGGAAGAGCCGAAATCCTAAAATAATGGTGATCTACTATGGGACTACTCAGCCTGCTGTTTGTTTTTGGTGAGGGATGGGTACTTAATCCTCTGTAACTTGTTTAGACTAAAAATTGTATTCTTTATTTATATTCCTTCCAGTGGTGTTTCTGTTTAGAGTCTGTCAATCCATGGGCATAGCCTTTGAGCCTTTCTTCTGGTCCCGTTTCCCTTTGCTAGAGTTCACTAAAGTTAGCATGGAGAATTACACTTTCTTTCTTCCTCTAGAAGGAGTCCCATTACCACTTATAATTTCATCTTTTTTTTTAAAATAAATTTATTTATTTATTTTATTGGCTGTGTTGGGTCTTTGTTGCTGCACAAGGGCTTTCTCTGGTTGCGGTGAACGAGGGCTACTCTTCGTTGTGGTGCGTGGACTTATTGCAGTGGCCTCTCTTGTTGCAGAGCACGGGCTCTAGGCGCGTGGGCTTCAGTAGTTGCAGCACATGGGCTCAATAGTCATGGCGCACAGGTGCGTGGACTTCAGTAGTTGTGGCACATGGGCTCAATAGTTGTGGCACATGGGCTTAGTTGCTCTGTGGCATGTAGTATCTTCCTGGGGCAGGGCTTGAACTTGTATCCCCTGCATTGGCAGGCGGATTCTTACCCACTGCGCCACCTAGGAAGTCCCTATAATTTCATCTTTACTCAACATTGTAGAGTGGGAGAACTCAGAAGTCAGGGGTTTTGGATTCTAGTCCATGTTCTTCTACTGACACTCTGATTTTTTTATTTGTTGATAATATTTGCTTTGATTACCTCTCATAGTTATTGTGAAGATAGAGTGGTTAATATAGACAAGCTCTGAAAAACAAAGTTATTTTATAAGGAAGTATTGGGGGTTAATGGCATTGATAAAGTTTTTGATATTTTTAGGATAAAGTTTCTTTACAAAAACAATTTTCTGTTTAATCCCTCTCGTTACCCTTATGTTTTAAGTACAATGTGGGTACATAGAATATACCTGCATGTATGAGTGGGGCATGTAAAAAGAATGCTGTATAATTTTATGGGCTTTATAGTTCTTGAGACTGGACACAATTTGTACTTTTGTGTATCTCTATGACCCCTTTAACTATTTGGGTTTAATTTATTAATTGGCAGTAACTCCCTCTTAATTTCCTTTTCATTTCTCTTCTCTTGGTTGGGAATCTGGTTATGCTTTTTGAATAGGATTGGCCTAAAGTATAGGACTGGGGAGATGTAATCTTGAAACAGTTTGAGGTATGGGACCTCTGGAAAACCATGTAAAAGTGTGCCTCTGTGTGAATTTCCACCAATATTGACCTTTGCATTTTCAGCATACTTTTAGACTTTAGTTGAACCACAAAGTAATTTTATACCAGTTTACTTCTGACATTTTAAAACATTAATTTGAAAGATATCTCTCCCCCTCTCCCTCCCCAAAAATCAGGTGAATACTGATGGTTTGGTGCTAAGAGGCTGGTACAACTGTCTGACACTGGCAATATACGGATCAGTGGATAGAGTCATAAGTCATGACAGAGACTCTCCACCACCTCCACCTCCACCTCCGCCACCTCCCCAGCCACAGCCAAGTTTGAAAAGGAATCCAAAACATGGTGAGAATTTTAAATTTGCTTTTATTAGTGACACATGTTCATTATGGTAGGAAAAGGTAACTCAAAGAACTCTTCTGCCTTTTCAACCTTATTTAATGCTTGACAAGTTCTCTCTGAGTCTCCCATTCTTTCCTGTAAGAGTTTCGTTTTATGTTGAAGTGGTTGCATTTTATTTTCTTCCTCTACTTTCCAAGAATGTTTTTTTTAATTGACCTGAGGTTTGGTTTTTTGCTTTTTTTTTTTTCATTTAAAATATGTAAATGATAATATAA
The DNA here is from genome assembly GCF_030028045.1 of Hippopotamus amphibius kiboko. Lineage (NCBI taxonomy): Eukaryota > Metazoa > Chordata > Mammalia > Artiodactyla > Hippopotamidae > Hippopotamus > Hippopotamus amphibius. The sequence continues at coordinate 132,574,759 of NC_080190.1, read as the reverse complement.
TCCATTGGTTATTCGTGGTTTGCTATGAAAATTGTTTTTCAGAGAATTGAAGAGTAGGCAATAACTTTGGTATTTAGAATACTCATGTTAATGGTGTTTGTTTTATCAAAACTGCATTTCAAATATCTGTAGATGTCTAAATCTTAGCTAAGGCAGATTTTCCCACTTTTGAGAATCTTTTGCTTATTAATTGGAGACAAGAAAAATAAAAACTCTAGGGACTTCCCTGGAGATCCAGTGATTAAGACTCCACACTTCCAGTGCAGGGGGCATGGGTTCAATCCCTGGTCAGGGAACTAAGATCCCACATGCCACGTGGTGTGGCGAAAAACAAAGCAAAACCCCTAAAACCTCTGATAAACTTCAGTGACTTTTCCTTTTATAAAGCAGGCAGCTGGACTCATGTTTTCCAGGGTCTCTTTTTCTCAGACTAGTATTACTTATTGTAAGCTGTTGAACTAAGGAGATTTGGGAATGAATTTTGAAATTATAATTGAGGTCATGTTTTGCTTTACAATTAGTGTTTTATGAGCACAAATAAAATGACCATTGTTTCTCTTAATCCTTATCGAATAGTGTGGTGTGAGAACTTTGTCTCTGATGGTGGTCACACAGTATAGTTTAATCTTTTTTCTTATGTCTTACCTGCTAAGCACAGGTAAATTAATTGACGATATATGCGTGTATTTATTTCTGGACTCTCTGTTCTGTTTCACTGACCTTTGTGTCTCTTTTTATGCCAATACCATGCTGTTTAAACTACAATAGCTCTGTAATGTTGTTTGTAATGTTGTGTGATACCTCCAGCTTTATTAATCTTTCTCAAGATTGCTTTGGCTCTTTGGGGTCTTTGATAGTTCTGTACAAATTTTAAGATTGTTTGTTCTATTTCTGTGAAAAATGCCATTGGAATTTTGGTAGGGATTGCATTGAATTTGTATATTGCTTTGAGTAATATGGACTTTTTTTTTTTTTTTTTTTGCCACACTGCATGGCTTGCAGAATCTTAGTCCCCTGACCAGGGGTTGAACCAAGGCCCACTGCAGTGAAAGTGCCAAGTCCTAACCACTGGACTGCCAGGGAATTCCCTAGTATGGACATTTTAACAGTATTAATTCTTCCAGTCCATGGGCACAGAATATCTTTTCATTTATTTGTGTCTCCTTCTGTCTCTTTCATTAATGTCCTGTAGTTTTCAACATACATGTCTTTCACATCCTTGGTTAAATTTATTTCTAGGCATTTTATTCTTTTTGATACAATTATAAATGAGATTTTCTTAATTTCTCTTTCTCATAGTTCATTATTAGTATATAGAAACACAACCTATTTTTGTGTATTGATCTTATATCCTACTAATTTACTGTATTTGTTTATTAGTTCTAATAGGTTTTTGATGGAGTCTTTAGGGTTTTATATATATTATATAGGTTTTCTCTGCTATATGAAGTAGAGTGTTCCTGTGAAACCTTTTGTAAGCCAAATGGCATAAAGCAAAGAAGGAATTACCTTAGGACAATTCTTGCTAATGGACGCAGAAAATAAATTGAGGTAAAGCCCAGATGCTCACAGACCTAGTTCAAAGCTGTGGTGGCTGAATGCTGAGATGCTGAATGTAGCTGCTGGGGAGGGAGCTTGGTGGTGCCAGTCTCACTCTTTGAAATTATGTTGTCTCTATAACAGCTCACTACAAAACAAATGCTTAACACATTTTCGCTTTTTGCATTTTTTTTTTTGTAAAAGTGAAAATCCACTTTGAATTTCTTTTGGTTATTGAAAGCAGGTACTAACATAGGTCTTCTGTAAAAGTGGCATAAAGTGAACTTCCGAAAAGCAGAGTGTACCTGTATCATGTTATCTGCAAAGAGCGACAGTTTTACTTCTTCCTTTCCAATTTGGATGCCTTTTATTTCTTTCTCCTGTCTAATTGCACTGGCTAGGACTTCCAACACTGTATTGAATAAAAGTGGCAGGAGGTGTGTATTCTTGTCCTGTTCTTGATCTTAGAGGAAAAGCTTTCAGCTTTTTGCCATCGAGAATGATGTTAGCTATGGGCTTGTCATATATGGCCTTTATTGTGGTGTGGTATGTTCCCTCTATAACTGCTTTGTTGAGAGTGTTTATTGTAAATGGATTTGAATTTTGTTGAATGATTTTTCTGCATCTGTTGAGATGATCATATGATTTTTATCCTTTTTTTATAAAGCTTTTTAAAAAAATTAATTAATTTTATTGGCTGTGTTGGGTCTTTGTTGCTGTTCGCGGGCTTTCTTTAGTTGCGGTGAGTGTGGGCTACTCTTCGTTGTGGTGCACGGGCTCTTCATTGCCATGGCTTCTCTTGTTGTAGAGCATAGGCTCTAGACACGTGGGCTTCAGTAGTTGCAGCACATGGGCTCAACAGTTGTGGCTCACAGGCTCTAAAGCACAGGCTCAATAGTTGTGGTGCACGAGCTTAGTTGCTCCGCGGCATGTGGGATCTTCCTGGAGCAGGGATTGAACCCGTGTCCCCTGCATTGGCAGGCGGATTCTTAACCACTGCACCATCTGGGAAGCCCCTATCCTTCATTTTCTTAATGTATCACATTGACTAATGTGCAGATACTGAACCACCCTTGCATCCCTGGAATAAATCCCACTTGCATGATGTATAATCCTTTTAATGTCTTATAGAATTAGGTTTGCTACTATTTTGCTGAGGATTTTTGCATGTATTGTTTATGAGGGATATCAGCCCATAACTTTCTTTTCTTGAGGCATCCTTGTCTAGTTTTGGTATTAGGGTAATGCTGGCCTTGTAAACAAGTTTGGAAGACTTTGAGAAGGACTGGTATTAATTCTTCTTTGAATATTTGGTAGAATTCACCAGTAAAGCTATATGGAATTTAGTTTTTAGAAGATTTTTGATCACTGATTCAATCTTCTTACAGTAATTGTGTCTGTTCAGATACTCTGTTTAATCATGATTCAGTCTTTGTAGGTTGTATGTTTCTAGGGCTGTATCTATTTTTTCTAGGTTGTCCAATTTGTTGGTTTATAATTGTTCATAGTAGCTTCTTATATCCTTTGTATTTCGGTGGTATCAGTTGTAGTATCTCCTCTTCCATTTCTGATTTTGTTTATTTGAGTCCTCTCTTTTTCTTGGTGAGTCTAGCTAAAGGTTTAATTTTATGTTTTCTAAGCTTGTAGTTTTACTGATCTTTTCTGTTATCTCTAGTCTTATCACAGTGTCTGACATATTGTAAGTAGTTACTCTAAAATTTTTTTTAAATTGTTTATTTAATTATTTGTTGGCTGCATTGGGTCTTCATTGCTGCACTTAGCCTTTCTCTAGTTGCAGTGAGAAAGTGGGTGCTACTCTTTGTTGTATGTGGGCTTCTCATTGAGGTGGCTTCTCTTGTGGAGCACGGGCTTCAGTAGTTGTGGCATGTGGGCTCAGTAGTTGTGGCTCATGGGCTTTAGAGTGCAAACTCAGTAGTTGTGGTGCATAGGCTTAGTTGCTCTGTGATATGTAGGATCTTCCTGGACCAGGACTCAAACCCATGTCCCCTACATTGGCAGGCAGATTCTTAACCACTGCGCCACCAGAGAAGTCCCTCTAAAATTTTGTGAAATCAACTGACTTGTTAGAAAGAGAAAGACAAATACCATATGATATCACTTATATGTGGAATCAAAATATGGCACAAATGAACCTATCTCTGAAGCAGAAACAGACTCACAGACGTAGAGTAGATGCAAACATATAGAATGGATAAACAACAAGGTTCTACTGTATAGCACAAGGAACTATATTCAATATGGGATAAACCATAATGGAAAAGAATATTAAAAAATGTATGTATGTGTATAACTGAGTCACTTTGCTGTACAGCAGAAATTAACACAACATTGTAAATCAACTATACTTCAATAAAAAAATTAAAAAATACAATTGGAAAAAAATTACTGACTTTAAAAAAATTTTATTGGCATGCAATTTTTATTTACAATGTTGTATTAGTTTCAGGTATACAGCAAAGTGAATCAGTTATACATATACATGTATCTACTATTTTTTAGATTCTTTTCCCATATAGGCTGTTATTAGAGTATTGAGTAGCGTTCCCTGTGCTATACAGTAGGTCCTTATTAGTTATCTATTTTATATTTAGTAGTCTGTATATGTCAATCCCAGTCTCCCAATTTATCCCCCATCCCTTTTCCCCCCTGGTAACCATAGTTTGTTTTCTACATCTGTGACTCTATTTCTGTTCTGTAAATAAGTTCATTTGTACCATTCTTTTAGATTCCACATATAAGCAGTATCATATGATATTTGTCTTTCTCTGTCTGACTTCACTCTTACTGACTTGTTTTAAAATGGACACTTAAGCTCATATATATGTGTGTATATATGTAATATACACACGTACACACGTGTATGTGTGTATGTTTTTAACTTTTTGTTTTGAAATAATTACAGATTTATAGGAGGCTGCAAAGAAATGTATGGGGAAGTCCTGTGCACTCTTCCCCAGATTCCCCTAGTTAACATCTTTTACAACTCTGGTACAATATCAAAACAAAACTGGTATTGTTACAATCTATAGAGCTTGTTCAGATTTCACCAGTTATACATGTACTCAAGCGTGCATGTGTGTGTGTGTAGCTGTGTGTAATTTTATGTCATGTCTAACTTTACATAACCACCACCACAATAGAGATACTTGATTGTACTATCATAATATTCCCTGGTGCTACCCCTTTATAGCCACACCTGTCCCACTTGTTCCAAACTTTTGGCAAGCACTAATTTATTCTCTGTCTCTGTAATTATATTTTCATGAATGTTACAAAATGGAATCATGAAGTTGGAATCATTTTTGGCTTTTTTCATTCAGCATAATTTCTTTGAAGTTTATCTACTTTCTATGTGTATCAGCAGATCATGCTTTATTGTTGCTGGGTAGTAATACATAGTATGGATGTATCATAATTTAATTGTTCAGTCATTGTAGGGCGCTTAGGTAGTTTCCAGTTTTTGACTTTTGCAAATAAAGCTATTATGAGCATTCGTGTACATCTTCCTGCAGGAAAATAAGTCTCCATTTCTTTGGGATAATGCCCAAGAGTTATATACATTATATTTTGATATATGGGACATCATAAATTCCCAATATAAACTGATTAACAAAATTTCTGTTAAACGTCAGGAAGGAAAAAGTTAATAAATTCTGAAGATGAAAACTTAAATGATGAATGGCATTTTTGTTATGCATTTATTTCACTGTACTTTAGTAATTTGAAAGTTCTTTTTCTTTTTCTAATAAAATTAGCTGATGGGGAGAAAGAAGATCAATTTAATGGAAGCCCTCCAAGACCACAGCCAAGGGGACCAAGAACTCCACCAGGACCCCCTCCACCTGATGATGATGAAGATGATCCCATGCCATTGCCAGGTAGAAATAATATCAGTGATAGTCTTCCCCTCCCTCTTATTAATGTTTTTTAAATTAATTAATTAATTGGCTGTATTGGGTCTTCGTTGCTGCGTGTGGGCTTTCTCTGATTGTGGTGAGCAGGGACTACTCTTCATTGTGTTGCGCAGGCTTCTGGGATCTTCCCAGACCAGGGATCGAACTCATGTCCCCCTGCATTGGCAGGTGGATTCTTAACCACTGTGCCACCAGGAAAGTTTGTTAATATTTTTTAAAAGTGAGTAATTCTACCACCTTTTTTTTTAGGGGTGTTTATGAGCTAAATCATCCAAAATGTCATTAAGTAGTTGCAATATCCATTCCTTCTGCCTCATGTTATTTAAACAGTTAAAATAATCTGTGCCTTAAATATCAATTTTTCAGTCTCTGGTGACAAGGAAGAGGATGCTCCTCATAGAGAAGATTACTTTGAGCCCATTTCTCCTGATCGGAATTCTGTTCCCCAGGAAGGTCAATATTCTGATGAAGGAGAAGTAGAAGAGGAACAACAAGAAGAAGGAGAAGATGATGAAGATGATGTGGATGTAGAGGAAGAAGAGGATGAGGATGAGGATGATCGCCATACAGTAGATAGTATCCCTGAGGAGGAAGAGGAAGATGAAGAGGAAGAAGGTGAAGAAGATGAAGAAGGTGAAGGTGGGTTAAATTACCTAGCACTTTTTGGTTTAAAGTGCTAGAAACTAGCTTGATGTAGCTTTTAGCAGTGCAGAAGAATTTATTGCAGAGATAAATGACTTTCAAGAAACCCAAGAGTCAGATTGTAGGTGGGCCTTAAGACTTGATTAGAGCTGGGGTTTCCATCTTTGCTTTGTTTTGTGTTTCTAGTTTATGTTCTATTAAATAAGTGTTATATCTCTATTCACCCCATGTCTTTAATCTCCTCTCTTTAACCAACCATCCTAAACTACCTGGCCATGTCTCAGATCCATTTCCAGTTTTCTGGGAGAGAGATTCTGTTTGGCTTGCTGTGGTATCAGCTGCCCCTTGATACCATCAGCTTTGTCCAGGGAAGCAGGGATATACAGCAGATACATGGTGATGAGGGATTTGGTGATCTGTTTTCACAGTAAAGAGTGGTGTTTTAAGCTGGATGGAATTCCTAAAGATGTCTGACACCTAGATATTTTGGCAAAATGCTGCATTATTTTTAGAAATTAGAAATTTAGATGGAAAAAATCTCAATTACTCAGGGACATATGGCAGCATGATGCAGTCTTTTAATTAGGCTTTAGTTTTCCTTTGAAAGCAAAGAGAGATTTAAGCTGATTGGCTCTTAATTTGTCCAATAAATGGAATGTAATTTTAAAGCATTTATGTAAAATGACAGATCATCTACCTTGATTTTTAATAAGATAGTAAGGGTGAGAGTCATTTTACATGAGAGTGAGGACCATTTCAGTATCACGGACCCTGTTACAAAATATAAATAATTGGGTTATTGAGTGATAACTTTTAGCTTACCCCATTTCCAGATTACCACAAAATTGTTTTTAGATTTATTGTATTTGGCAAGTAGTAGGTAGATTTCAGGCAGGCTTTGTTAATCAGAGGACATTTTATAGAGAAGGTGAGGGAATGAGGCTGGTTAATTTGATTTTTACCAGAGGACATCTGGGATTATTCCAGAGTCAAGTCTCTATAGGCCCTTTCTTTTCAAATATGAGTGTGTTGCTATGGCTAAATTGTTTTGAGCTAAAGAATGTCAGAAGAGGGCTTTACTGTAGGACTACTGTGGAACCATTTCCTTTTCTTTCTTAGGCTTTTATTACACATCTCTATTTTACCACAGCCAAGTAATAGGAGTGTTAAAAAGTAAAACCAACAAGTTTTCTGTCTCTAGTCCTGTATTACTAAATAGAAGAAAAAGCTGCAGGTATCATAATATGAAAACTCTGTTTTGGCAAAGCTGAGCACTTTATATGAACAAATTTTCCATAAAAGCATAATACAGAACTGGGAAACTGTGTGACAGGTAAATACAAAGGAGTAAAAATGAAGGAATATGAAGTTCATGTTATAAAAAGAACCTAGAATGTTTTTCCTAAAAATATTTGGTGTAGCTTGGTAATTACAGTATTAATTCCTAGTTAATTTAATAATTTTGGCCTATCGGTTTATTTTTTCCATCTTAAAAATACTCTCTGAGGTGAAGCTTAATTTCTTCCCTCCTGAGAGGTTTTTTTGTTTTTTTGAGGCATTTCTAATTTAATTTCATGAGGGAAAGATCTGTAGCAGAGTTAGTTGTAAAGCTGAACAGATTTAATTGAAGACTTTGCTTATGAAATTTCTCTATAATTATTTTATTAGAAATTATAAAGTGTTAGTGATTGTGTTAAGATGTTGGGGCAGAAATTAATTTTGTTGAGGAAATCATTAATTTTTATTTTTTGCCACACTATTAAATGACTTTTTGTGACTAATCAGGTTGTTTTGCATTAAACAACAATGTTGTAACAACTAAATATTATTCAAACTGATTTTCAGGGGATGATGGTTATGAGCAGATTTCCAGTGATGAAGATGGAATTGCTGATTTGGAACGTGAAACGTTTAAGTATCCAAACTTTGATGTCGAATACACTGTTGAAGACTTAGCTTCAGTTCCTCCTATGACATATGATCCATATGACAGGGAGCTTGTACCACTCTTATACTTCAGCTGTCCTTACAAGACTACTTTTGAAATTGAAGTTAGTAGAATGAAGGATCAAGGTCCAGATAAAGAAAATTCAGGAGCAATAGAAGCCTCAGTGAAGTTAACTGAACTGTTGGATTTGTTTCAAGAAGATAGAGGTGCAAAATGGGTAACAGCTTTAGAAGAAATTCCAAGTTTAATAATAAAAGGATTAAGTTATTTGCAGTTGAAAAACACAAAACAAGACTCCCTTGACCAGTTGATAGACTGGACCATGCAAGCTTTAAATTTACAAGTAGCCCTTCGCCAGCCCATTGCCTTAAATGTCCGACAGCTCAAAGCTGGAACCAAATTAGTGTCCTCACTAGCAGAATGTGGGGCCCAAGGAGTCATGGGACTGCTGCAAGCAGGAGTGATCAATGGATTGTTTGAGCTCCTGTTTGCTGATCATGTCTCATCTTCCCTTAAGTTAAATGCATTTAAAGCTTTGGACAGTGTCATTAGTATGACAGAAGGAATGGAAGCTTTTTTAAGAAGTAGGCAGAGTGAAAAAAGTGGCTATCAGAAACTTCTGGAGCTCATACTTTTAGATCAGACTGTGAGGGTTGTGACTGCTGGTTCAGCTATTCTTCAGAAATGCCATTTCTATGAAATTTTGTCAGAGATTAAAAGACTCGGTGACCATTTAGCAGAGAAGACTTCTTCTGTTCCTAACCACAGTGAACCTGATCATGATACAGATACTGGACTTGAGAGAACAAACCCAGAATATGAAAATGAGGTAGAGGCTTCAATGGATATGGATCTTTTGGAATCCTCAAATATAAGTGAAGGGGAAATAGAAAAGCTTATTAACCTCTTAGAGGAAGTTTTTCATTTAATGGAAACTGCACCTCATACAATGATCCAGCCTCCTGTTAAGTCTTTCCCAACAATGGCACGTATTACTGGACCACCAGAGAGGGATGATCCATACCCTGTTCTCTTTAGGTAAGACTTTTTTGGCTTTGGGAAAAATATTTCACCAGTCATTAGAGGCAATTTTATGTGATTGGTTTTGTTTTGATTTTTTAAACCTCTCTGTAGGTAATGCATATCTGTGTAAGGATACTTGATGTTTCAAAATAGGTAGTAGTGAAACTGAGAAGTATGTTACTGTGGCTGAGCTATATTTTGTTAATACTTAAAGTAGTAATAGGAACTTAAGTTAAAGATAGTAATAGTCAACCACAGTGCTTACATAAGCATATCTGGGAGTGAGAATAAATGAGAAACTGCTGAGTGGCTTCTGGGAAAGTGGTACAAAGAGGATGGCATAGGAAGGAGAGAGCTTTTCTTTGTAAACCTCTTTGCATCTTATCACTCTAATACATTGTAAATTAAGCTGATACTTTACTGAATTGATTTTACAGCCCTGGTTAAAGATATATTAAAGGTTCAGTTACCACTTGTTTCTGCCATCTAGCTCTCTAGTTATCTATTGGTATAATTTTGCCATTATTAGGTACCCACAGTAGATTTTTAAAATTTTGTTTTAATTTTTGAGAGTTTCTTTTTTGGCATTTTGCCTGTAAATAATTTTTTAACTTATGCAAAAATTGCATTTTTATTGTTTTATTCTGTATTTCTGTGATTCTTTTTTGCCTTGCTTTGGAGCATTGTGTGTTAACAGAAAATCAGTACTTGTCCATTCTAAAATCTGTACCTGTCCATTCCTGTTTTTAGCTGAAACTATCAGATCTTGCCTTAGTTTAAGTTCTTACAGTAGTGTAAGGTGATAATTGCTAGAGCAGGGTCTGGTAGGAGATGAGGTCAAGAGTACAAAGTAGGGATTTGACACTGAACAAGAGAAAGGAAGCCTTATGAGTATACAAATATAGGGATCCTTGTAGTATGGAGACAGTAGAGGAGACAACGCGCTTCTCACTGATCATATTTTTGATAAAGTAGGAATTGAAGTCATGCACTGAGGATGACTGAGTGTAAGAAAAGGGTGATGCTCTCAAATAGTCATTGAGGGGAACCTAGTAATTGATGGCCTACTAAGTATTGTTTTTTCCCCCATAATTGGAGGAGATAGTTTGGGTATCACACTTTAGAAAATAAAGGGCTATGAATGCTGTGCACTAAGGAATTTGGATTTTTTTTTTTTTTTGCTGCACTGCATGGCTTGCGAGATCTTAGTTTCCTGACCAGGGATTGAACCTGGGCCCCTGGCAGTAAAAGTATTGAGTCCTAACCACTGGACCGCCAGGAAATTCCCAGGAATTTTATTTGTAGAATGTGGAAAAATCTTTGGAGTAGCATATCTGATATGATCAGAGTAGTGTTCTAAGATTTTATTACAGTTACACGATGTATTGCAATGGAAAACAAATTGGAGTTATTAGGTAGGTAAGCCTGTCTGAAGATTCTAAGTAGTAGATATTATGCTAAGTACTTGGCCTAATATAGTGGCATTTACAGAAAAAGGGAAGACACATATTGTGCTAATATTGAGAGTTTCTGAAAAAGCATTTCTAGGACTTGGCAACTGAACCTAGTAAGAGAAAGTAAGAAGGAGCTAAAGATGCTTTGAGTTTTCTAGCAAGGGTAACTGTTGGAACTGTGGTTTTATGGACAGAAATTGGTAAATTAGGAGGGAGGATGAATTTGAAAGGAGAAATTATTACATTCTGGAAGGGTTAGTTTGAAGTGATGGCAAGGCTCTAATGTCCCATGTTGTGGTCTTTAAGATAATCCCTGAGACTTGCTAGATGGACTCACAGGACTCTGTTGTAATCATGACTGTGATTTATTACATCAAAAAGATACAAAACATGATCACCAAAGGGAAGAGGTACATGGGGCGAAGTCTGGGGAAATGAGTCATAAGCTTTCAGAGTCCTTTCCTAGTTTAGGCACACAGGACCCGCTTAAGTCCCCCAGCAACAAATTGTGACATGTGAAATGTTGCTTACTGAGGAAGCTCATTGGAATCTCAGCATCCAAGCTTATTATTGGGAAATAGCCATGTAGGCACCCAGTACCTAGCATGTATCAGAATTCCAGACTCCCAGCAGGAAAGCAGGTGTTCCGCGTAAACCATATTATTTGCATAAAGTTTAGGCACAGTGAGTATTCTTATGAGTTGGTGGGTGGAAACCCTCCCAAAATCCAAGTCCCCAGAGGCCAGCCAAGGGTCAACCTTGCAAGCAGGCCTTTCTAAGAATAAGCATTCTGAGGCCTGCTGTGTTAACTATTTTCTGAACGTTCCATAAGGTAGTTGAGGATGCTCTTAGAGCATAATAATGTTTACCTTTGTGGTAAGAAGTTACTGGGGGTGTTTTTATCATGATATAAAAGCCTGAGTTTAAGCAGAAATATGATTGAGGAGGCAATTTTATGCTATGTGATTACAACTGTATAACATTCTGGGAAAGGCAGAACGATGGAGACAGTAAAAAGATCAGTGATTGCCAGGGATTGGGAGGGAGGAAGGGATGAATAGATGGAGCACAGAGTATTATTAGGACAATGAAAATACTCTGTATCAGTAGCAGTTGTGTCTATTTAGGTGTGTTAGGTAAATTCAGATTTTTTTTTTCTACTAAAACTATGTGTACTAAAAAAATGGTTCTTGAATTTGACAAAAGAGTACTATTGTATTAAATACTGAAAATTGATAATTTGACACCCCCCGCCCCCAGAGGTATTAATTCAGATATACCACCTGTAGTAAATCTGAATATACTATATGTTTTTTATAGTGTATGTACTATATTCTCTCTAGATATACTAATTCAGATATACTGACATGCCATGAGTTGAGTAGGACCATGGTTAAAAAGGAAGGAGCAATTTGATACGTGGCGTGGACTGAAGGCCCAGAATTTAAAATTAAGGATGGTTCTGGCAACAGAAAACTTGTCAACAGTTACTTATTAAACATCCTTTGAATGCTAGGAAAGAGCCTTACAGAACTTTCACTTTTGTTTGGCCCAGTGGAGAGAAGACTTGCTACTCATATTATGTGTTTTTTAAAAAATTAATTATTTTTGGCTGCATTGGGTCTTTCTTGCTTCACGTGGGCTTTCTTTAAGTGGTGAATGAGGGCTGCTCTTCCTTGTGGTGTGCGGGCTTCTCATTGTGGTGGCTTCTCTTGTTGTGGGGCACGGGCTCTAGGCATGTAGGTTTCAGTAGTTGTGGCTCGTGGGCTCTAGAGCGCAGGCTCAGTAGTTATGGCACATGGGCTTAGTTGCTTTGTGGTATGTGGGATCTTCCCAGACCGGGGATCAAACCCATGCCCCCTGAGTTGGCAGGTGGATTCTTAACCACTGCGCTGCCAGGAAAGGCCCTCACATTACGATTTTAGTTAAAGCAGTATGTTGCTGAGGATGAGGATTATTGCCATTAAATTTTTTACCTCTCTCCTGTCTAATGAATATTGAATAAATGAAGAATGTTTTGCACTGACTTAACATATATCTTATTACTTCTTCTACAGGTATCTTCACAGTCATCACTTCTTGGAGTTGGTTACCTTGCTTCTGTCCATTCCAGTAACAAGTGCACACCCTGGTGTTCTGCAAGCCACAAAAGATGTTTTAAAGTTTCTTGCACAGTCACAAAAGGGTCTTCTTTTTTTTATGTCTGAATATGAAGCAACAAATTTGTTAATCCGAGCTCTGTGTCACCTTTATGATCAAGATGAAGAAGAAGGTCTCCAGTCTGATGGTGTTATTGATGATGCATTTGCCTTGTGGCTTCAGGACTCAACACAAACATTGCAGTGTATTACAGAACTGTTCAGCCATTTTCAGCGATGTACAGCCAGTGAAGAAACTGACCATTCAGATCTCTTGGGAACTCTTCACAATCTTTACTTGATTACTTTTAATCCTGTGGGAAGATCGGCTGTTGGCCATGTTTTCAGTCTTGAGAAAAATCTCCAAAGTCTTATTACTCTAATGGAGTACTATTCCAAAGAAGCCTTAGGGTAATTTTATGCTTACTCCTTAAGTCTTCTCTTTTATGGGATAACTACATCACTAATGGGGTAATTTCTTGAAAGAATATGTTTTTTTGAAAATAAAAACTATAATTTTTTGACATAACACATAATTTGTTAATTAAGGATTAGAGTGATGAAATCTCTAAGATGTGGCTGTAAAGAAATGAAATAGCTTCTTCCAGTTTCGCCATGGTGTTAACAAACATGCAGCTGTAGTACTCCTGCTAATTTTTGCGGGGGGGATTCCTAACTCACAGGAATATACGTATGCCTTAGGGTCATGAGAACTATCTTGCTATCTTCTGCCCTCACATTTTAAACTATTCACCGTGCTCTGATTTCAGAAGTGTTTTGACTGGATGAGGGGGATTGAGAATGACAGTAGTTTTCAAGGCCTTGCTCCATAGGGCAGAGGGTTTTAGTGTATGAGAAGAGAAACATGCTGTTCCTGGTTCATGCCATACAAAGCAGTGCTGTCCTTTGCATTGGGGTCTTGATATGACTCCCTGAGTGACGCATCTTTTGGGGGGACCTATAAAAGGCAAACAACAGTGGCTTCTATGCCTAGCTGTTTCTAACAGTTCTGTAGTGGAAGTCTGAATAATCATGGTGGCAGGTTGATTCATCACACTTGTTCCTATTTATCCAGAGTGAACAAACGTTTTAAAGGAGACTGATGAAGTGTATTTCCTAGTCTTTTGTTGCTAATGAAGTACACTTATTAATATTTCATTGTCCTGATCTTATTTTTTTAATACAATTTCACTTTCCATTTTGATGCATGTGCTTTTTATTATATACTTTTAAGTAGTGGTTTCAGGTGAATTGAGGGTGAAGCTTTAAAATGTGATTTCCTGTTTTCAGGAAGATAGTCATGTTTCAGTGTAAAATTCCTTGATCTCTTTAAAACCAAGTAGAAAAAAATGTTAAAAATTGTTCCTGAAAAATTATTTTCATACCAAAAACTTTAAAACCTTATTTTGTTTCAGTGATTCCAAGTCTAAGAAGTCAGTAGCTTATAATTATGCATGCATACTTATTTTGGTGGTGGTTCAGTCTTCCAGTGATGTCCAAATGCTGGAACAGCATGCAGCATCTCTCTTGAAGCTTTGTAAAGCAGATGAAAATAATGCTAAATTGCAAGGTATGGTATTGAACTTACTTTAAGCATTTATGATATGTGAAGAATAAAAGCCTTTAAATATCTGTAGTTAGTACTTCATCATGTTTTGATAATTTATCTAGTAATATCCTGTTTTTAACTTTCTGAAAGTTAAGATACCTTTTATGGTGGTATGGTGTTCTTAAAAAGATTTTTAGGAAATTATTGAAAATACCTTTTTCTGGAAAGTCATGGAAATTTGTGGGTGGTTGAAGTTCCTAATCAAAATAGAATTAAAGATGAACTCAGAAGTTCAGTTTTGTGTATAGTTTGCATATGTGTGTGTTTTCTATATATGCATTTCTAAGTACAACGCTGTTCTAAGTACAACTTTGAAATCCAATTGTGGTTAACATATGTGTTATTCTCAAGTGAAGAATGATGAATATGAACATTATGTTGAATGAAGTTTATGGCAAACCTTTTTATGTGGGCAGTCTTGAAAAGTCTGAGGTATTTCAATAAAATTTTTTATTATTATTTTATTTTGGTTCTTGGGTTTCTGACCTTGCCAAGTAGAAAATTTGATAATATTGAGTAAATGTTATGATGGCATGTGGTCTTGCGAGGCTTGCGGAATCTTAGATCTTAGTTCCCCAACCAGGGATCAAACCCATGCCCCCTGCAGTGGAAGTGTGAAATCTTAATCCCTGGACTGCCAGAGAAGTCCCAGGCCTCTTTTCTTTTTAATCCTAAATTTTATGTGTGATACCACCAGTAAAAGTTGGGTACTAAACTCAACTTTCCGTACTGAAGATAGATTTTTTTCCCCCTTGAAGTATTATGCCTTTATAAAAGGAGGGTGTGCAGCATCTTCAAAGGTATTATTAATGCTTTACTATATATTCTGGGTGATGGGTACACTCATATTTGTTTTATTATTCCTTATATTTTTCACTTGACAGTATATATTCTGTATGTATGAAAGAGTTAATTTAAAAATGCATGGAAAAAATACTCAGATGTAAACAGTTGTCATCTTCAGAGGAGTGTAGTACCAAGGAGAGATGGCTATTATTTGCGGTTTCCTCCAGTCATTCCTATAAAGTGTCTAGCACTTATTACATTAGAATGCTTTTCTTTTTTTTTTTTTTTCCAGTTTTTTTTTAATTGAAGAGTAGTTGATTGTTGATTTACAGTGTTGTATTAGTTTCTGAGATTCTTTTTTTTTTTAATTAATTTTTATTGGAGCATAGTTGCTTTACACTTGTGTTAGCCTCCATTGCACAACAAATTGAATCAGCCATACACATACAGAGATCCCCTCCCTTTTTGAACAGAATGCTTTTCTAAAGACATTTTTGGTGATAGAGTATAGGTTTTATGGCATAGCTTCTTAGGAGAGTTTTGAGTTTAGTTGCAGTAAATGGTATATTTCATGTGTTTCTTTTATAAACAGTTTGCTGTTACTGTTTTTGGGTTTGATAGTGATTACTTTTAATTTTGTAAAGGCAAATTAGGAAATTGACAAAATTTAAAATTCACTTTAAGGGAAAAGGCACTAAGCAAATGTCCCCCCATGGATTTGATCCTGTTAGAAATGAATACATTTTGTGTATGCTTTTTGAGGGGTGTGGGAATTAGTGGCAGCATTAGGTGAATAAATACTATGTTGTTATATTGGTTTATGAACAGTCAGTTTTATAAATTGTTAATGTTGTAAGTTGATTGCTGCAAAAAAATTCAGTATAGTTAGATGGTCCTGTTTAATCATGTAAACATTTAAGTTTTCAGAAACTAAATAACAAAGAGTGGTAACCTCTTATTTCTAAACCAGTGTAGTAGGACATTTACATTTCATTTTAAAGCTTGTTTAAATAATTAGACATAAGTTCATTCCTGTATAAAATTTAGTTTATTGAAATGAACATGGATCTGATAATCTGAAAACATGGTTTTTCTCTGGAAAAGAATATCTTCACTTACTTTGTTATAAAGGTTTTTATTTAAAAATATATTATGAATTATTGTTTTTGTTTTTAAGAACTTGGCAAGTGGCTTGAACCTCTGAAAAACCTTAGATTTGAGATTAACTGCATCCCAAACCTAATTGAATATGTTAAACAGGTAAGTAAAACTTAAAAGTGCCTTGATTTTATGGAACTGTGTGGTAGTGTATAGGAATACCGTAGTAAATCACTTGTATAGATAATGCAGTTAAGTGTACTTGATTGAGTTGCTAGTCTTGTGGGTATATATTGCTACTAGGTATAGATGGGCATGTGATTGTGTGTATACGTGAACACAGATGCACACAACCATATTGCTTTCTGTTACCAGATTCTGTCCTTTTTTTTTCCTCTCAAATAGGAATAATATCACCTACCATTTTGATGACATTTACAAAATTGTTTTAAAGTTAAATGCTGTGATAATTTAATGTATAATTGTTTTAGTTAAACTTTAGTGAAAAAGAATTTCTCTCAAAATTTTTAGGTGGAAATTGATAGAGTCAATTCCAGATACTTGCAGTGTGGACTAGTTCTATTTGTTAGTTTGGGGTGGTTAAATCTGCAGTTGAAGTAATTCATGAAAATTGAAAATCATAATTCATAATATTACAGTTGAAAAGTTCATATATCATTCAAGTAATTCATAATAAAAAATTCATTAAAATCATTGCATTGTTGGTTTTAGAAGTTTATAAAATTTAAAAGGCTCTTTAGTTGATCCAATGTGTATCATAGGAAGGGCTAAAGGTGCTCATAAATTCATAAAAAGTTTTAAGCTAGGGGGCAGAATGGACCTTGAATTATCTTGTTTTTCATTTAACAGATGAGCTATATGTGTTGTGTATATGTGTGTGTGTGTCTGTGTGTGTAAACCATCTTGGTCTTGGAGCTGCAATATGTGTTACTGAAGTAATGAATGTGTATTATCTAATCTGTTGGTATTTTGACCCATCAACAAAGAACTATTTGGGTTTATCTGCTTCAGATTTTTCTTCACTAACTTGTCTACCTTTTTTCTTTTTCTTCTGTCTCCCCTAAGAGTACTTTTAACCTCCTATAATATGGTCATATTCTTCTGTTCTTTACGTTATGCCTCAAATGATATCTAGAGTTTTTCATTATATTTAGCTTTTATTTAGCAGAAGTACAATAGGGTGCTGTAAATTTAGGTGGTCAGGTATTTAGGGTACTGGTACATGGTTAGGAGAATATGTAAAGTTTCCAATAAATATCAGATGTCTTGGCTTAATTTAACCAATAAAAAGTTCAGTACTAGAAATTTGAATTACATACTGTAATTAAAAGTGTTTTAATTTTTATGTAAATCCTTGTCCCATTAATTATGGTTATTATAAATGACTCATTTTACAATGTACTGAAAAACAGTTGATCTAAGACTGAAACTTCACTCTGTGGTTCCCTGCTGCCTTACGTAATTTGTGGAATTATTGAAAGGTAGCAAAGAAGAAATTAGAGGAAAAGATAACGTAAGTTGGGAAACGTATGAGGAAAAGGATTTTCTCAGTTTTAGGTTTCTCTTCTGAAGTTTAGAAGCTGAAATAGTAACATTTTAAAAAGCTGTTTCTTCTAAGATTTTTCAACTATCTATATGCTGCTTCTTGGAAACTACAAAAATAAAGCAACTTAAACTTAACTGTTTGTTGCCAGGAAACATAGCATGGGCAGGTGCTAAGGACATAGGCAACTGTATTTCTTTTTCCTCTAGCCATGCCCCATATGGCCATCATAACTAGATGCCTGTGGTATCTGGATTTTGTAAAATGTATGTTATATAGTGTTTAACCATTCCCTGATGCTTCCTCAGTTTTGAAAGAGGTTTAGTACCCACAGGGCTTTGTAACGTCAGAGTTGTTGCTTCCTTTTTTGGAAAGAGGATGTACAGAAAGAGTACCCAAAAAGGAGCTATTTTAAATTCTTAATATGGAGAATTTTATACATATGTGTATGTAGCTTTTGATTTAGTCAGTACTTTTTAATATACTTGTTTGCAGTTATTCATTTTATGTATAAAATGTCATATGTAGTACAACATATGCCAAAGATTACGTAACCTTTATACACTTCATTGGCCTTGTTCATGTTTTAAATTTACTTAAGAAGTTTAAAATGATATGCGTACTTAACTTGAAACTCATATATATTTTCTTTATAAATTGACTGATTTATTTATTGGCTGTGTTGGGTCTTTGTTGCTGTACATGGGCTTTTTCTCTAGTTGTGGCAAGTGGGGGCTACTCTTTGTTGTGGTGCGCAGGCTTCTCAGTGCAGTGGCTTCTCTTGTTGCGGAGCATGGGCTCTAGGCGCCCGAGCTTCAGTAGTTGTGGCTTGCGGGCTCAATAGTTGTGGCTCGCAGGCTCTAGAGCTCTGGCTCAGTAGTTGTGGCACATGGGCTTAGTTGCTCCATGGGATGTGGGATCTTCCTGGACCAGGGCTCGAACCTGTATGCCCTGCATTGGCAGGCAGATTCTCAACCACTGTGCCACCAGGGAAGTCCTGAAACTCATATTTTTAATTAATGCCTTCTCTGGGTCTGATAGGTACTAAGAAATTAAACTTTCTGTTCATTTTTATTTTTTGAAGAATATTGATAATTTGATGACCCCAGAAGGAGTTGGTCTTACGACTGCCTTGCGTGTTCTCTGTAATGTGGCATGTCCACCACCCCCTGTTGAAGGTAATATGGCTAACTACACTTAAAAATTACTATTTTTTAAGCCTAGTATAAATATCATTTATTAAATAAAATATTCAGAATCTTAACCTATGAATAATATGTAAGTAACTAGAGTTTTTTTTCTCCCTTATTTATATAAAGGTCAACAGAAAGACCTGAAATGGAATCTTGCTGTCATTCAGCTCTTTTCTGCTGAAGGAATGGACACTTTTATTCGGGTGCTGCAAAAATTGAACAGTATTCTGACTCAGCCTTGGCGGCTCCATGTCAACATGGGGACTACCCTTCACAGAGTTACTACTATTTCAATGGCTCGCTGCACACTCACTCTTCTTAAAACTATGTTAACGGAACTCTTGAGAGGTGGATCCTTTGAGTTTAAGGACATGCGCGTTCCTTCAGCCCTTGTGACTTTACACATGCTCCTGTGCTCTATCCCTCTCTCAGGTCGTTTGGATAGTGATGAACAGAAAATTCAGAATGATATCATTGATATCTTACTGACTTTTACACAAGGAGTTAATGAAAAGCTCACAATCTCAGAAGAGACTCTGGCCAACAATACTTGGTCTTTAATGTTAAAAGAAGTTCTTTCTTCGATCTTGAAGGTTCCTGAAGGATTTTTTTCTGGACTCATACTCCTTTCAGAGCTGCTGCCTCTACCATTGCCCATGCAAACAACTCAGGTATCACTTCCATATAACATGCATCTTATAAATGACTGCAATAACACTTTTTAAAAAGCCAGTGATTTTTGTTTTAAAAAAACAACAAAAAAATCCCTTAATCTCCTTCCCCTAAGAAAGACATAAAATAACTGGATGAGGGTGAGATAAAACTGAAGCAAGTTGGTCATTAAAGAAATATGGGAGTAACATTTTAAATAAATTTTTGTTAATGTGAATTTTATTATGCTGTTATGTATACTTGTACTTTTGTTATTTTTAAATCCTTTCCCCCCACCTTTATCACGTGTTAGAATTTGCCATTAACTAGGTTGCTTCACCAATGGACTCTGCTCTAGTGACTGCTAACCTGAGAACAATAAGATTTTTTAGATGCATTGAATTCAAGCAAATGTTTAATTGTATAATAGAAAATTAAATGTTTTAAGCATGCAGTAAAGATGTTCTTTTCATAACAGTTCTTTCTGAACAGTTTTTGCGACTATAAATAAATATTTTAAAAAATCTACGTACACACACATTATACTTTTTTAACAGGTTATTGAGCCACATGATATATCAGTGGCACTCAACACCCGAAAATTGTGGAGCATGCACCTTCATGTTCAAGCAAAGTTGCTCCAAGAAATAGTTCGCTCTTTCTCTGGCACAACCTGCCAGCCCATTCAACATATGTTACGGCGTATTTGTGTTCAATTGTGTGACCTTGCCTCACCAACTGCACTTCTGATTATGAGAACTGTGTTGGATTTGATTGTAGAAGACTTGCAAAGGTATTTTCATTTTGCATTAAAAGTTTTTTTCCTCAAGTTATTTTTGACACAGGTATACCTTTTTTTTAACTTAGAATTTGGAAACCAGGGTTTAGAATGCTCAGATAATATGTATACATATAAATATACACTTATACATATATACAGACACACAGACATTTGTATATGAATATATATAGGTTAATTAGGAAACTTTATTTCATTATTTCATGTGCAAGATACCTTGAAGTGTTTTTAAGATTTTGGGTGTTTGAAAGGTGACCTATGAAGTACTCTGATTTAAGAAAATACATTGTTCAAAACCTGAATTTACAAAATCATATAGTAATTGTAAAATTCCAGAGAAGGTGTCATACCCAAGGAATGAAACTTTTACATAAGATTTGTAAAAGTTGATATGTATTGAAAAACAAATTATTAAATAATGCCTTAAAATCAAGAATTTTGTTTACTAAATGTGTTGATTTTATTTCAGCACTTCAGAAGATAAAGAAAAACAGTATACTAGCCAAACCACCAGGTTGCTTGCTCTTCTTGATGCTCTGGCTTCACACAAAGCTTGTAAATTAGCTATTTTGCATCTAATTAATGGAACTATTAAAGGTGATGAAAGATATGCAGAGATATTCCAGGACCTGTTAGCTTTGGTGCGGTCTCCTGGAGACAGTGTTATTCGCCAACAGTGTGTTGAATATATCACATCCATTTTACAGTCTCTCTGTGATCAGGTATTTATAGTTATTTTTATAAATTCTTTGTGTATGTGTTTTTTAAAAGCTTCTCTTGATGTAAATCTTAGCTGTTAACAAAGAGATCTCATCTGTTTCATTACTCTTATTGTTTAGGAAGATAAATTTGACCAGTGAACCAACAGTAAAATAATTTGGTGCTACATAAGTTTCTTTGACTTTGTACTTCACAGGTTTCTCTGAATAGCTCTTTTCATTTTCTTTATTGGATATTTACTTTATGTACCATTGTAGTCTTTGGGATTGGTTATGTATAGTATGTTCATTTTCCTTCTAATTATATTATACACTGATTCATTCTTGAATATTGTAGTTTTGTGATTGGTTGAGTTAATACCATGTTTTCTTGTTTGGACAACTCTTTTTTTATTTAATTAAAAAAAATTTTTTTTGGCTGTACCCAGTGGCATGTGGGAATCTTAGTTCCCTGACCAGGGATCAAACCTGCTCCCCCTGCATTGGAAGCGTGGAGTCTTAACCACTGGACTACCAGGGAAGTCCCTGGACATCTTTTGAAGGCATCACAGGCTACTACAATTTTAGTGTGTTTCAGACACTGTGCTATGAACATCTGTAAAGATGTTGACTAAAAGTAGTAGTATTTCTTCCTACTGTTTATATTATTGACTTCCAGTTTATAGTTCCATGAGTTAATGAGAATTGTTTCAACTTTTAAAGCCCATTGTTATATTGGGATCTTTGGAGATTTCTGTGCCCAATGGCATTTTAGCTTATCAAAATGCTCCTACTATGTAATCAGTCAGGTGTGATTTTTCCAAGCAGAGTATTTTTTTTTATTAATTAAGTAATTAATTAATTTGTTGGCTGTGTTGGGTCTTTGTTGCTGCACACGGGCTTTCTCTGGTTGCTGAGAGTAGGGGCTACTCTTCATTGTGGTGTGGGGGCTCCTCATTGTAGTGGCTTCTCTTTTTGCAGAGCACAGGCGCTAGATGCATGGGCTTTGATAGTTGCAGCACACAGGCTCAATAGTTGTGGCTCATGGGCTCTAGAGCACAGGCTGAGTAGTTGTGGTGCACAGGCTTAGTTGCTCTGTGGCATGTGGAATCTTCCCAGAGCAGGGCTCAAACCCATGTCCCATGCATTTGCAGGCGGATTCTTAACCACTGCACCACCTAGGAAGTCTCAAGCAGAGTATTTTTAATAGGATCCCATGTTGGAAGATTACGTTTTTCTAGCTAACAACAATCCAGTTTGGTTACATTTAACACTCAAGTACAGAAGGAACATTTTTGGTGTGACTTGTTTTCACAAAAAGGGAATCTGGTAGAAAATAGTCTTGGACCTGGTAAAAAGGCTATGTTAAGTCTTTATACCTCAGAATGTCCAGTCAACTGGTGTTTATTATATAATTCACATTGGGTTGTTTGACTCTGCTAAGTAACGCTTTAGCATCCTAGCTGCCCTGATCACATAAGCCTCATTCTTGGCTGGTCTTACCTTATTATATTTCCCGTCTATTCAAGCTTTGTTTTATAGTTCTAACCCAAGTTGAATACTGGTTTCCAGTATGTTGAAGTGATTAAAGGCAATAACATCATACCTAAAAATGTTTCTATAAAGTCTGATTTACTTCTATAAAAAGTAATGTGAGTTTTTAGTTATTGTTAGGTAAACTTACTGACATTGAAAAACTTGAATTTTAAACATATATAAAAACTAGAGGAAAATATTGGAAGACTGTGCCTAAATGTTTTTTATGCTCCATCCATTTCTTTTTGCGATGTTTTAACTACAAATGTGGATATATTTATTAAAATTTATTTCTATGAATGCTTTCTTTATAAATTTAAGAATATTCGAATGAATGAATAGTATAGTAATTTAAAATATTTTAGTACCAAAATACTAACCTAACCATTTGAAGATAGAAACTATACTTAGTGCAATCCAGAAGGAAAAATTTTTCAAAGAGATGTTCTTTTAAAATAAGAATACTGTGAGTCAGGCGCCATCGCCAAGTGGTAAGGCGTCGGCCTCATAAAGTAAAAATACTATGAAGCAAAATATCTGTCTTTATTTCTTTAGGTGTGTATGCTGGTATTAATCTTTATAGAAGGGCAGAAGAACAACTCTTTTGTTCTTAATCTGTGTTTGGGATGGGACAGTAACTATAATATTTTGGTAATGACTAAGTATTAATTGCTGTATAATTCTGAAATAAAAATGCTAAATGATAGTGACAGTTATTTAAAAAAATTGTTTTTTCCCAACTCCCCTCCTCCCTCACAGGACATCGCACTAATTTTGCCAAACTCTTCTGAAGGTTCTATTTCTGAACTGGAGCAGCTCTCCAATTCTCTACCAAACAAAGAATTGATGGCCTCAATCTGTGACTGTCTCCTGGCTGTGCTAGCTAACTCTGAGAGCAGTTATAACTGTTTACTGACATGTGTCAGGACAATGATGTTTCTTGCAGAGCATGATTATGGATTATTTCATTTAAAAAGGTAACGTTTTATCTGATTTAATATACTCTTGTATTTAAATCCCCCCATATTAATTCTTAGCTATTGTAGAAGGTATGATTTCTTTTCATGTGGAGAAATTTTGTATATGTGGAAAAGTTTCGTTAGCAATGAAATGTGCTAGTAATAAAATCTTTAGGATTGAAAATGTAAATTGAATAGATAGACATATTAATGGAGGCATCTTACAGTATTTAAGAAGGAAATCTTATTGTTTCAGGGTCACTAATTCATGCTCTAAGATACTTGTTTTGTTGGTGTATTCATCTGTAGTTCTTCAAAGATGATGGTACTGTGATATGGACCCTAAAGCTGAAAGTGCTAATTCTTTGCTTTTTATTCTCTAGAGGAATGGCTGAGATGAAATTTATTTGAAATGATGTAAATCTCATGGTGCTCAGTCTCCAAGTGTAATTTCTCCTCCTGTCTCTCTGTCCATGCCGTCATCTTTTTCTTCTCTAGGGAGATAGCTGACTACTACGTAGTTTCCCTGGGAATTTGTAGAAGTATATAGGATTATGGGAGAGAAAAGATTAGGAAACATGCATTTGTGCCTCTCACTAATTCTGTTTATTTATTTATTTATTTATGGCTGTGTTGGGTCTTCATTGCTACACGCGGGCTTTCTCTAGTTGTGACGAATGGGAGCTACTCTTCAGTATGGTGTGCGGGTTTCTCATTGTGGTGGCTTCTCTTGTTGCAGAGCACAGGCTGTAGGTACGTGGGCTTCAGTAGTTGTGGCACATGGGCTCAATAGTTGTGGCTTGTGGGCTCTAGAGCACAGGCTCAGTAGTTGTGGCACACGGGCTTAGTTGCTCTGCAGCATGTGGAATCTTCCCGGACCAGGGATCGAGCCCGTGTCCCCTGCATTGGTAGGCGGATTCTTAACCACTGCACCACCAGGGAAGCCCTCCCATTAATTCTTGTAACATCGGTTGAAAACTTAGGTTCCACCTACTCTGTTTGGTGTTGATTCCTACCTTCTCCACCTCCTTAGCCTGTCTGTTCTCCTCTATTCTCTCTCAGTTGATGGCATCTGCTGAACATTCAAGTTCTCCCCCCACCACTTCCCAATATCTCACCAAAGTCTTTCAGTTTTACTTCTTAGATGTCTTTTTTCCTATTGCCTGGATATTTACTCTTTGTCCTTTAAAACTCATCTTATACATTACACATCCAAGAAAACCAAAAAGCTTTCCTTGATTCTTCCATTCCCAGCTGGATTAGGTGCTCTCACAAATACCCTTTGCCTACCTCTGCCATAGCATGATATGAGATGTTGTTGGCTCTGCTACATTCATGTAAGTCATCGTAACCTATTCCCTTTTCTTTCTTTAGCTGTGATCTTTCTGCTAAGCTCCAAGTAACCCATGTATCTGTTGGACATCTCTACTTGGCTATCTAATGGTCATCCAAACTGAACTAAAGCAGAGCTCTTGATATTCTTGCTTCAAACATGTTTCTGTCTTGCTGATCCCGGTAAATGTTAAATGCCAAGATTCTTGATTCTTCTCTTTTCTCATTCCCTACGTCGAGTCCATCAATAAGTCCAGTACTTTATGTTTCCAAAATACATCCTGAATCTGATTACCTTTCTCCACCTCTATAGTTACCACCCCATCCAGTCCACTATCTTTTCCTACGTGACCGATTGTAATAGCCTCCAGTCTTCTCATCTTAATTCCACTATTGTCCCCCTAAAATACATTTTATTAGCACTCAGACTGATATTTTTAAACTTACAACAAGGTACATGTTATTGTTTTGCTTAAATTTTTCTGATGGCTTCCTGTTGCACTGCAAATTCAGACTCTATAATGATCTTTAAGGCTCTATACAGTCTGACCCTTGCTTATCTCTGTCTTATTTCATAGCTCTTTATCCTCAGTTTTGCTCCTGTCAGGTTCATTCCTACCTCCAGACTTTTTTTTTCCTAAAATGCTTTCCCCCTGAATTCTTCTAGGACTTATTTCCTCACTTCACTCAGGTATCTGTATCAATATTATTATTTCCTGTCTAAAATAGCCTATCCTTTGTGTCCCCAGTCCTTATTTCCCTTTATATTTTTCACTGTATTTATACTGTTTGACATTACATTATATAGACTTATTGCTTATTTGGTTGTCTCCCTCACTAGAATATAAACTACACAAGGACAGGGACTGTGTTTTCTTTTTTTGTTTGTTTGCTTTTTAAAAATTATTTATTTATTTATTTAGGCTGTGCCGGGTCTTAGTTGTGGCACGCAGAATCTTCGTTGTGGCATGCAAACTCTTTAGCTGCGGCATGCACATGGGATCTAGTTCCCCAGCCAGGGATCAAACCTGGGCCCCCTACATTGGGAGCATGGAGTCTTACCCACTGGACCACCAGGGAAGTCCTGGGATTGTTTTCCTGACTGTAGTCCCCCCAGCACCTTGAAACCTGGTTTATCGTAGACATTATGAAGGAATACTAGAGTCATTTAGTCCACGGATATTTATTGAATGCCCTCTTCTCTGGTCCAGATACTGTTCTAGGTGCTAGAAATTTAATTAAAAAAAAATCCCTGTCTTCTTGTTGCTTTAATTCTAAACATGTAAATAAAATACATAGTATGTGACAGAAAAACATAAAGTAGGGCAGAGGGCTTGTGAGTGCCAAAGTGAAGGTGAGAGTTGTCGTTTGAAGTATGGGGAGGTGATCTGGGAAGTCCTCACTGAGAAGGTGGCTCTTGAACGAAGAACTGAGGGAGGTGAGTGAAACATGTTAATATCCTGGGCGAGAACAGTTGCAAATAGCGTGCCTGACTTGTCTGAGAAACAGCCTTGCAGCCATGGTGGTTGCTCTTGAAGTGAATAAGCAAGGAGAAAAATGATAGGTCCTAGGGTCAGAGAAGTAATGGATTGGTGAGGGGAGGGCAGATCATCAAGGGCCTTTAGCGTTATTTATAAGGGCCATTGTAAGGTTTTGAGCAGAGGTATAGCATGATCTGGCTTTTTAAATAAACGGATCACTATATACTTTTCATCTAGTCCTGAAGCAGGCCCTACTCAAAACAGATTTTTTTTGGAGATAATTTTAGACTTTAAGAATTACAAAAATAATAGTACAGAGTTCAGATATACCCTTAATCCAGCTTACCCTTATGTTGATATCTTATATAACCATTGAATATTTATGAAAACTAAGAAACTAAGCTTGGCACAATAATACTGTTAACTAAAATACAGAACTTATTTAGATTTTACCAGTTTTTCCATTAATGTTCTTTTTCTGTTTCAGGAGCCAAGACAGGATCCTGCATTACTTTTAGTTTTAATATATCCTTTGTCTCCTGTATCCTTGTTTTTCATGATGTTGACATTTTTGTAGAGTACTTGTAGAATGTCCCTCAATTTAGCTTTGTCCGATGTTTTCTCTTAATTAGATTGAGATTATGCTTTTATTGAGAAGGATACTACAGAGGCAGTGTACCTTTCTGAGTACATCATATCAGGAAATACATCATGTATTACTGATGATATTAACCTTGATCACTTGACTAAGGTGCTGTCTGCCAGGATTCTGCACAGCAAACTTACTAATATTCCATTTTTAAATACTAAACATTTTGAAGAATATATTTTGAGACTGTGTAAAAGTCCTATTTCTACTTAAAACTTTCATACACTCATTTTTATTATCCATCAGTGCATCTTGGCATGTGGCAGTTATTACTGTGGTGTTGTAATAGTGATTTGTTTTTCTCGTTCCTTTTCATTTAATTATCCTTAAGTAAGGAAGAATTCATCACTTTTTCTTCATTTATTTACTTATTTGGGTATTCATATCAATATGGACTCATGGACATTTTTTTTCTTTATAATAATCGAACACTGTTGTTATTTATTTTGTTGTTCAACTTATGTTACTGATTTTGGTTCTTCTCATTGGCTAGAGCTTGGAAATATATATGTGTTCTAACTCATTATATACACAAATCTTCATTTATTTTTTCCATCTGTTGTCTGTATGTGTTGTAAAAATGAGTCCATACAGATACTTTGATTCTAATACAATATCAGAAGGTTGATTCTAACTTCCCCCTTTCTTTTGTAACCTCATCCATGTTTTATGATATATAGTTCTGTGAATTTTGACAAATGCATGGAATCATGTATCTAGTGTCACATTTCCATGTAGAGCCATCCCCATCACTCTAGCAGTCCAGTGTGCTACCCTTTTATAGACAACTTCTCTACAAGTTGACCAACAAAATGTCAGATTATTGTATTGCTAGGTATTTTTTTTTTTAATTGTAGACATTCTAAAAGGTGTGTAGTGGACCCCAGTGTTTGATAGACCATCTAAGTAAGACTCTCTTTTTTTTTTTTTTTAAGATTTATTTATTATTTATTTATTTATCTATTTTTGGCTGCGTTGGGTCTTTGTTGCTGTACGTGGGCTTTTTCTAGTTGTGGCAAGCGGGGACTACTCTTCATTGCGGTGTTCAGGCTTCTCAGTGTGGTGGCTTCTCTTGTTGCAGAGCATGGGCTCTAGGCGCACAGGCTTTGGTAGTTGCAGCATGCAGGCTTCAGTAGTTGTGGCTTGTGGGCTCTAGAGCGCAGGTTCAGTAGTTGTGGGGCATGGGCTTAGTTGCTCCGTGGCAAGTGGGATCTTCCCGGAACAGAGAATGAACCCGTGTCCCCTGCATTGGCAGGCAGATTCTTAACCACTGCACCACCAGGGAAGTCCCAAGCCTCACTTCTTAAGGTTATAAGTAGAGGCTAGTAATTGGTATAGTCCAATTTTTGAACTTATGCTTTTTCTATTAATTGTATTATCTGTGTATTTAATCTCGTTCCTGTTTATTGCCTTGTCCATTTCATTATTTATAAAATTCTCAGAAGCATGAGTCTTATCTTTCTTTTGTATTGCTTTACCCAAGTCTTGAAATTTTCTTTTGATCAACTAAGAACTGTGTAAATGCATAGGATAATTTTAGCAGGACTTATATTGTCATGATTTTGGATACATATCATGATTGTTTCTTATGCTGAAATCTCTGTATATTGGGGGTTGGTAAATTGTGGGCCACAGGCCAAATCCAGCCTTTATTGGAACATAGCCAGTATTCATATGTTGTCTGCAGCTGCTTTCCCACTCCACCAGCAGTTGAGTAGTTGTGACTGAGACTGCTGTTTTGTATAGAGAGAAACAGATTGAGTTGTGTATAGCCTTGTTAAGCTTAAAATACTTACCTAAAAAGTTTACTGATGCCTCCTCGATACGCTTGATTTCTTTGTCAGATTACAGTGTCATAAAGAGTCATTCTTCGCAGTTACAAGTTAGGCTTTCTGGTTAGATTTTTGAGACAGCTGTAACCTCCTTATGTTAGAGAAATTCTCAGGTTATAAAAAGTGTAAAAAAAGGGAACCTGCAAGTTTATTTTGCTAAGTTTTATAGCTTTATTATTTGGGAGAAGTTTTTTCTTTCAGTGCTTTGAAGTTTATCTTCTTTAAAAGGAGATATCTACTATAAAAAATGCTTTGTTACATGGTTTGTATGACAGATACACCATAGTACTTTTTTACATTTCTTGAAATGTATGATTTTAATTTTACTAAATTTTAAGCTGTCTGAACTGAGATAGGAGATAGTTCATTTCTCATACTAGATTTATGTGCTCAAATCTTAAGAAATCGCCTCTGTTTTCTTTATTTACAGTTCTTTAAGGAAAAACAGTAATGCTCTGCATAGTTTACTGAAACGAGTGGTCAGCACATTTAGTAAAGACACAGGTGAACTTGCATCTTCATTTTTGGAATTTATGAGACAAATTCTTAATTCTGATACAATGGTAAGTGTATATATATGTATTTGGTATTTCTTACATTTATAGACTTTTACATATGTCAGAAATATCTCTTGTGTTCAAAAATACCTTGAAATAATGTTTTTTTGAACTTGGAACTTATAATGCTGTTTTTTTCCGATGTCCTCACCCCACTATAAGTACGGGGTTTTGAGTTACCAAAAAAGTAGATGTTTAAGAGTAGAATTTATTGAACCCTAATTTATTAGGCATCATTATTAATTTGTCAATACTCAGTGATTTGCATTTTCTTTTTTAAAGATATTTGTTTGTTTGTTTATTTATTTATTTATGTTTGGCTGCATTGGGTCTTCCTTGCCGCATGTGGGCTTTCTGTAGTTGCAGTGAGCAGGGTGAGGGGGTGGCGGTACTCTTCGTTGCAGTGCATGGACTTCTCTTGTTTCAGAGCATAGGCTCTTAGGCACACAGGCTCAATAGTTGTGGCTCATGGGCTCTAGAGCGCAGGCTCAGTGGTTGTGGCGCACGGGCTTAGTTGCTCCATGGCATGTGGGGTCTTCCTGGACCAGGGATGGAAACTGTGTCCCCTGGCAGGCAGTTTCTTAACCATTGTGCCACCAGGGAAGTCCCACATTTTCTTAAAATAGAGGAAAATACTACCTATAGTGCATTTATTTTTTTACATAATTCTTTACACTGTTACCTTGCTAGGTCACTCCGAATGTCAAGTTTTATCAGTCTCTTACTCAGGTATTTACTTATTGTCATTTAATTGAACATTTCCTAGCTGTGTTTTGGATGTTGTGATTTTTGGAGTGAATGTAAGGTTTATTATACTGGAGTGTTTGGATCCATCATAGATACGAATTAAAGATTATTTCCCCAACTTTAAAATCTAATTTAAAATTTCATTAGTATTTTCCAAAATCGTGGTATATATTGTGGACACAATTCCAGAAGCCGTTAATAGGCCTGCCTTTAAAAAGTGTTTGTTGTCAAATAAGTTTGGAAATGTCTCCCCGGTTGGAGCTTAACTGTGCACATTAATATATTAAAAGCTCTAGAAGCTTTTTAGATAAAAAGCTTCCTGGATAAATAGAAACTTGCTTTACTGCAGTCTTATCCAGTTTTGTCCAGATGTATTGCCTGCAAAATGCTTGCACGCACGGGTGTGTGTGTATGGCTGTTAATATCCTATGGGTTTGATAGTCTCTCAACTTTGATTTAAGGAATTCAGCTCGTATTTAAGATTTCTGTTTAGAAAGAGTTATAGAGGACCTGTTTAGTACAGTATTACCAAAATAAATGTATGTGATGATTTTATAAGAAAAAATTAAATTTACTGTTTAGTGTGTTTCTTTTAGGCATACAATTGATATTGAGAATATTTCCTCCAGTATGCCCTTCTTGGCTGCCTGTTGTGTTTGTAGTTATTGTTGTGCCAACTTTATTGGCAAATTATTGTTAGTTTTGTGTCACATGTAGTTTATTAAAGTGATCAGATTTACCACATGCTTTGATTCTGAAAGATTGGTATACTTAATTGTAGCTACCCTAAAGAGATTTTAGAGTTTTACTTGATGGAAGACCACTTATTAGTTTTACCAGATCCTAAGTGACATGTTGTTAATTATTCAGTTTGACAGATTTTCTTCTTTTTCTTTTTTTCATCCAACAAGAAGCCATAATTTGGTTGATGATAGAAGCAGTACAGATTTCAACCCCAGCTGCAGTTACTCTTTTGAAACACCAAAGAAACAGCCCTCTTTTCAGATGGTTACATTGTTAATTCCGTAATAGCATTTATATTATCATTACAGTTGTTCTTCAGGTCTCGCACGGCCTTTGCCCTTGACACATTTGCTTGTGACATGACCAATTCTGTGTCCTTAACTTCCGCACCTGTTTCATCAACCTCTTCCTCTTCATTCTCTTGTACAGTGGGAATCTGTGTATTTTCTTGAATGTTTGAGACAGCTTCACCTTGAACTTAGAATTTCTCAGCAGCTGCTAACTGTGCTTGCTGAGATAATCTTCGATCTTGGCTTCCCCCAAAACTATGTAGGTTTCTGAGGTTGGGCTCTTGTATACATCTGGTTTTGTGAGGACAAAGAGGAGATTCTTAGATTTCTGGATAGTAACTCTAGTAATCCCTGTAACTTGTCAAAGATCCAGTTTGGACATAGCCTTCCGTGCTTTCTTTTCACTCCGGCTC
The DNA here is from genome assembly GCF_030028045.1 of Hippopotamus amphibius kiboko. Lineage (NCBI taxonomy): Eukaryota > Metazoa > Chordata > Mammalia > Artiodactyla > Hippopotamidae > Hippopotamus > Hippopotamus amphibius. The sequence continues at coordinate 132,543,142 of NC_080190.1, read as the reverse complement.
TGTTTTACTTTACTGACTGGTCCTTCATGGATTTCAGCTGCTGCTGCCAGCTGGGCTTGTTGCGTGGTTGCCTGTATAGAATCCCGTTCCTCAAGCTCTGGTACTGATTCATCATTATCAGATTCTGTTCGAGACCCTGTCTCAGCCTGCGGCTGTGGCAACTCCTGCTCTGCAGCAGGGACGGTTTCTGTGGCTTCACCAGGCATTTTGTGTATGGAACGTGGAATCAAGATGGTGGCAGAGAGCAAGCGAGAGGGTTACCCATGCCTGTTGCAGAACAGTTTATTTAAACATGTCTTCAGTTAAGCAGTTTCTAATCAGAAACCACTAACCAGGGTTCATTCATGCTGTTCAGGATCTTCTGGAACCTCAGGACTGCTAATTAATGCTTTTATTTATCCCTCCTCAGTGCATTTGATTTTCTTATTTCCTTCATTGAGGAGATCGAGACCACCCTGTGTAATTTCTAAATTCTTTCCCTCTCCCTTAGATTCTTTCCCTGTTTTTTCTGCTCTGTTGTGTTCTAACTTAATCAGAGGAACGTGTGCCCCCTGTATTACTTCATTTCTATCTATGGTGTACATCTTACCCCTTTTAATAACGTGCCTGATTCCTTTTCCCTCTTCTGTGTTTCCCTGTCCTGTCTGTCCTTGGATAGAATCTCTGAATATCCAAAATCAAATTCATTATCTTTCCCCATAAACTTGGTTCATCTTTTATGTGCCCTGCTTTTTATACCATTGATATTCCATGACCTTCAAGTTAGAAATCATGAATGGTGGCTAACTTTCCCCCTTTTGTTCATTATCTTCAGCAGCTGCTCATTCTTGTCAGTTTTATTCACAAACCTTTCATACTTCACTCCTTATTTTGTATTTCACTACTGTTACCTTGATTTCTCCTTCTTGCTCCTTTTTTGTATAACATTTTCATAACATCCTGTAAAATTCACCTTTTAAACTGACAATTCAGTAGTTTTTAGTATATTCATAAAATTGTACAACTATCACCATTATCTAATTTCAGAATGTTTTTGTAACTCCAAAAAGAAGTTCTGTGTCCATTAACAGAAACTCCCCATTCCTGCTTTCTCCTAGCCCCTGGCAACCACTAATCTCATTTTCTGTCTCTATGTCAGTTTCTGCAAAAAGACTTTGATAGAGATTGTATTGAATCTGTAGGTCAATTTTGGCAGTTTGGCAGTCTTAATACTCTTAAGTCTTCATATTCATGGACATGGCATGGCTTTCCATTTATTTAGATTGTCTTTAATTTCTTTCTAGGGTTTTTGTAATTTTGATGTTTTGTAACTTTCAACGTGTAAGTCTTGTACCTCTTTTGTTAAGTTTATGCCTCTAATTAAATTGGGAACTTTTAAAATGCTGTTGTAAATGGAATTGTTCTTTAATTTAACTTCTGAATGTTCTTCGCTAGTGTTTAGAAATGCAAATGATTTCTGTATATTCATACTGTGTCTTGAAACCTTACTCAACTTGTTTATTAGTTCTGGTAGTGTTTTAGTGATTTCCTTAGACTTTTCGAAATACAGGGGGTGTCATCTACAAATAGAGATAGTCTAACTTCTTCCTTTCCAATCTGGATACCTTTTATTTATTTTTGTTGCCTTGTTGTCCTAGCAAGAACCTCCAGTGCATGTTGGATAAAAGTTGCAAGAGTTGACATCTTTGAGGGCTTTCAATTTTTCACCATTAAATACAATATTAGTCATTGTTACTCATAGATACCTTTTATCAGGTCAAAAAATTCCCTTCTGTTCTTAATTCATTGAGTGTTTTTTACCATGAAAGGGTGTTCGATATTGTTAAATACTTTTTCTGTGTCTATTGAAATAAATGATCATGTTGTTTTTCTCTATTATATTTTACATTGATTGCTTTTCACATGTTGATCTGACCTTGTATTGCTGGAATAAATACCACTTGTTCATTGTGTACTATCTTTTTGGCATGTTGCTGGATTCAGTTTGCTTTACTTTACTGAGGATTTTGGGGGTCTGTTCCTAGGTATATCGGTAGCTTTCTTGTGATATCTTTGGCCTCATAGAATGAGCTAGGAAGTATTCTCTCTTTTGTTTTTTTGGAAGTTTGTGAAGAATTGTTGTTAATTCCTTAAACATTTAGTAGAATTCACCAGTAAAGCCACCTGAGCTTTTCTTTGTGGAAAGTGTTTTTGATACTAATTAAATAGCTTTCCTTATAAATCTGTTCAGATTTTCTGTATCTTCTTGAGTCAGTTTTAGTAGTTTGTGTCTTTTTAAGAATTTGTTTCTCTTCATTCAACTACATTACTGACTTAACGGCACACAAATATTTATAATATTTCCTTATAAACTTTTTTTATGCCTTTAAGGTTATTAATGATGTCCCTGTTTTTGTTCTTGATTTTAATAATTTGTCTTCTCTTCTTTTTTTCCTTCCCTTTTCTTAGTCTAACTGAAGGTTTGTCAGTTTTGTTGATCTTTCTAAATAACTACATTTTGGTTTATTTTCTTCCGTTTTGCGTTTTCTGTTTTATCTATTTCTGCTTTAATATTTATTGTTTCCTTCCTTTTACTTGCTTTGGGGTTAGTTTACTCTTCTTTTGTTACTTTCTTAAGTTGGAAGATTACGTTATTGATTTGAACTCTTTCTTCACTATTAATATAAGTATTTACAGCTATAAATTTCCTTCTTTGCACTGTTTTTGGTATGTCATGTTTTTGGTTTTGTTTATCTCCAAATATTTTCCTATTTTTTTCTTCTTTGACCCCTTGGTTATTTAGAGTGTGTTTAATTTCCACATAATTGTGAATTTCCCAAATTTCCTTCTGTAATTGACTTCCATTGTGGCCAAAGACCATACTTTGTATGATTTCAATCTGTTTAAATTTTTTGAGGCTATTTTTACAGCCTATGGGTATTTTCTATCCTGGAGAATGTTTCATATGCAGTTGAGAAGAAGGTGTCTTCTGATGCCATTTGGAGGAATGTTCTATACATATCTGTTAGGAGTAGTTGTTTTATAGTCATTTAAGCCCTCTGTTTCCATGTTGATTTTCTGTCTATTTGCTCTATCTACTACTGAAATGTCTCTTTCTCCCTTTACTTCTATCAGTTTTTGTCTCATGCATCTCAGGGCTCTGTTGTCAGGTGCATGTATATTCATAATTGTTATATCTTCGTGATAGATCAACCCTTTTGTTGTTAAAAAATGTCCTTTGTCTCTAGTAATAGCTTTCATCTAAACGTTTATTTTGTATTATTGGTATAGCCACCCTAGCTTTATTTTGGTTATTGTTTGTATGATATATTTTTTCCTACCCTTTTGTATACAACCTATTTGTATTTTTTAAAGTGTGTCTCTTGTAGACAGAATAGTTGGATCATGTTTTGTTTTATTTTGTTCTTTTACATTCTTCCAGTTTTTACATTCTTCCAGTTTTACATTCTGCCAGTTCCTATATATCTTTTTTGTTTTGTTTTGTTTTTATCTCCATTATGTTGTTTTCCCCATTAAACAGATGTTTCTACTGTGCTGTTTTAATTTCCTTTTTATTTCTTTTACCTTTTTTTAAAAAGTTATTTTCTTAGTGGTTGCCCTGGATACTACATTTAACACCTTAATTTAATAGTCTATTTCTGATTAATCCCAACATAATTTCAATAGTATAGAAAAACTGCTACAATATAGCTTTGTTCCCTTCCTGTGTGCAGTTATTATCATACAAATTACATTTTTATGCATTGTCAATCCATCTTCACAGTTTTATTATTATTGCTTTATTCTGTTGCCTTTTAATTCAGATAGGAGAAGAAAAGAGTTACAAATAAAAATGTGTTTATACTGCCTTTTACGTAGCCTTTATTGACCCTGTATTTTTTCATGTGGGTTCAGGTTACTGTCTACTGTTCTTTCACATCAGCCAGAAGGACTCCCTTTAGTATTTTTTGTAGAGTAGGTTTGCTAGTGACAAATTCTCTCTCACTTAAAAAGAATTGAGAATGTCTTTATTTCTCCCTTATTTTTGAAGAATAGTTGTCAGTTATAGAATTCTTTGTTGATAGTGTTTTTCTTTCAGCACTTTGAATATGTTTTCCTATTGCATCTGGCTTCCATGGTTTCTGACAATAAATCAGTTGTTAATCTTTTATTAGTTGAGTCACCTCTCTCTTATGCTTTCAAGATTGTCTCTGTTTTTGGCTCTTGACAGTTTGATCCTTATTTGTCTAAGAGTGGATCTCTTTGAGTTCATTCTACTTAAGAGTTTGTTGATCCTCTTGAAAGTGTAGATTAATGTTTTTAGTCAAATTTGGGAAGTTTTCAGTCATTATTTCTTTAGATATTTTTTTCTGACTCTTTCTTTCTTCTGAGACTCTTTATTATGTGTGTGTTGGTGCTCTTGACGGTACCCCACAAGTCCTGTGGCTATGCTTATGCTTCTTCATTCTCTTTTCTTTCTTTTCCTTAAAATGAATAATCTCAGTTGACCTTCTTCAAGTTCACTGATTCTTTTTCTTTTTGCCAGCTCAAATCTGCTGTTAACCCCTCCAGTGAATTTTTTGTTTTACTCATGTACTTTTCCACTCCACAATTTATATTCAGTTTTTGTATAACTCTTAGCTCTTTATTGGTATTTTCTTGTAGAGTACTGTATCAGCTGCCTTTCCAGTTTCCTTCCAAACATTTACTTCTTTGGTACATTCCCAGTAGTTCTTTGTGAGTTCATAGCTTCCTAAAGCAGACATTAGATCATATCACTCTACCCCACAATAACTTCTGGTATCTGTAGAATAAATTCCAGTCTTTTTAGCATGGCATTCAAGACTATTCACTGTATGGCCAAAAAGCTACCTTTGCAACCACATCTCCCTTACTGGGAGCCATCATCCATAAATCTCATGTACTTATATGTATCTCCTTGGCCATGCTTCTCTTATTTTTTCTTCTCTTTCTCTCTGTCCTGCGCTCCCTCTCTTCTACCCCTCCCTCCCTCCGTGGTCAAACTGTAATCTGTTTATAGTGCCTATTTTAATGCATCCCAATTTGTGAAGCCTTTTGATATTATTTTTCTTTCTGTATGCCTCACAGCACATTATTGTATTTCTTTTTTATAGATCATTTATATGCTTATTTACCATTTCCTACTCTACTATCTGAATGTTAGGTCACTTAGGTCAGAGACCATGTCTTACTAGCTTTTTCCCAGTGTAATTGTACGGTGCCTTGTATAATTTAATAGCTGTAGTGCTTGGCAAATGATTAAGGAGATTCAAAATGGTATCACAGACAAATTTGATAGGATTTTCATTTTTCTGAAATAACTTTGTGGATTGTAGTTTAAAAAAATCTCCTTAAAAATTCTTTTACTACTCTCACAGTAATGTATGTATAGAAAACTTTAAATTGTGCTAAATTTGACCCTAGATTTTCTAAGACTACTTTTAATTAACAAGTAAGTAGATCAGAATATAAAATGCATTTTATTTTGTTCAAAACTGTTTCTGTTTATGATAATGAAAAAGCAAGGTAGTAGACAGATAAAAATTTTACATCATTCCAAATATTTTAATTAGTTCATAGTTTTCCCCCTCTCTTTTAAAAAATTGATTATTTTCTTTTGTTTTCCCTGACCTTTAAAAGTAAATTGCCATTATAATACTTTCTGATTCAGCTATGTTGAACTTTCTACCTATGGTTAAGTGGTATGTCCTCTTCCTTAATACAATGTAAATAACTTCCTCAGTCTAGTGTTTTCTGAAAGGAACAAGTGTGCTTCAGGCACAGTATCAGTTTGAGTGGGAATCTGTGAAGAATAATTTTCATTTAGTTTTCACTGAAACGTGTCCAGTTATAGGACAAAGGTAGGAGCTACAAACAAATTTTAATTGTTACTGTTAATTTAAAAATACTAACTCCTACACCTGAATAGGTGGGATCAATATTCCTGTTGAGCCATTTAAAACAGGGCTTTGTTCTAAAGATTTGAAACTACTTAAGTATTCTTTCATATATGACAATATGGATGGCTTTATTGTCATGAACTGAGATTTGTTTTGCATGGTGAATTTTTTTCACCATTCCCATATTCATTTTATTATGTGGCATACTTTTTAAAGCAGAAAATGTTAACTTTCTGTATGACAGCACATAGTCTTAAATATCATAGTTACTGTTTTCTTTAGTTGTTTGCCTTATCTCCAGAAAAAGAAATTCAGTTTCCATTAGTTCTTTGTTATAGCAGGCATTTTATTAGCTTGAGTATCAATTAGTGTGTTACGTTTCCTGCAAGTGCCAGTGTATTTGTCATTGGATATTTTTGTTAAGAAATCTTGGTGCCAGTAATTTGAATACATGTGTTTACCTATTTATTTTGTGAGTCTTAACTCAAAACTTGTTTCAGCTTTGAGCTAATTCTTAAAACTAGCCATTTGTATTGGTGTAAAACCAAAACATTGAGGGGAAGATTGCAGCAATCTTAAATATCTAAGTTTGGAAGCATTTCTGCAAATTTTTCTGCTCTCAAATTTAACTTGTGTGTGACATTTACAGGGATGTTGTGGAGATGATAGTGGTCTCATGGAAGTAGAGGGAGCTCATCCATCACGGACGATGAGTATTAATGCTGCAGAGTTAAAACAGCTTCTACAAAGCAAAGAAGAAAGTCCAGAAAATTTGTTCCTTGAACTAGAGAAGCTTGTTTTGGTAAAAAGAAAAAAAAAAGAAACAAAATAAAAACAGCTCATTTTCTTCTCAATTTGACTAGTACAAGTTTTCCTAGTGACTTTTTAAAATAGTGAACTCTCTGGGGATATGTGTATAAAAACAGATGATTGAACTTGGTGTACCCCCAAAAAAATAATAAAAAAAGAAAAAAAGAAAAAAAATAAAATAGTGAACTCTCAGTTGGGTATTTATACTCTGAATTAATAATCTGGAGTGAAGTCCTCCATACTGTTATGAATTTTAAGGAGTACCTGAAGGCAGTACTTTTTGAATTATCTATTTTTGAATGCAGGGTGCCCCCTGCTACCATTCTTTAGAAATAAAATGATGAGTGTTTTTGGTATTTAATGTTAAGTTGATATTTTTTCATGTTTAATGTTAAGTTGATAATTTCTTGACTGTGTTCTATATTTCTTAGTAATGAAATAATACCACCTTTTTTTACTAAAGAGTCAGTAGATTATGGGCATAAATGTTCAAGTTTTACCTGCATCTTCTTACTCTGCTTTTCTTTGTATCTAGGAGCATTCAAAAGATGATGACAGTCTGGATTCTTTGTTGGACAATGTGGTTGGACTTAAGCAGATGCTAGAGTCATCAGGTGATCCTTTACCTCTTGGTGACCAGGATGTAGAACCAGTACTTTCAGCTCCAGAATCTCTCCAGAATCTGTTTAACAATAGGTAAAACAAGCAATGTTTTGTGGTTGAGTAAATATTGTATATTTAATGGCTGGGATCTAGAGAGGGCCAGCAGATTATTTTTCTGTGAAGGCTAGATAATAAAAAAATCTAGACTTTGCAGGCCACATTCAATCTCTGTTGCACGTACTTCTGTACCTTTTTGCTTGTTTCTTTTGGGGTTTTTAAAAAACGCTTTAAAAATGTGCAAACCATTCCTAGCTTGCAGGCTGTACAAAAACAGGCTGGCAGAATGGGGGTCATACTTTACCAATCCCTGGTCTAGAGGATATGCCTCTTGATCTTTGGAGCATTATCCTTTTAGAGCGTAATGAGTATTTAATGTGATGAAATTATTCTCTAAATGTTTAAAAATTACACATTGGTACAGTGTTATAAACTTGGCTTTTTTGGAAATAAAGCCAGGGCTCTGTTTTATTTTATTGAAAGCCCATTTGTCACAGCAGGATTAATGTCCAAGTTACTGGTTTTTAAGGATACTTAATTCTTAAATAGCTTCTTTTTTATTTTTATTTTTTTGAATAGCTTCTTGAAGGAGTTTCTTTTTTTTTTTCTTTTTCTTTTTTTTAAAGATTATTTATTTATTTTTGGCCGCATCAGGTCTTGGTTGCAGCACATAGGATCTTCGTTGAGGCATATGGGATCTTTTGTTGTGGTGCGTGGGCTTCTCTCTAGTTGTGGCTTGCGAGTTTTCTCTTCTCTAGTTGTGGCACGCAGGCTCCAGAGCATGTGGGTTCTGTAGTTTGCGGTATGTGGGCTTTCTAGTTGAGGCTCGTGAGCTCTCTAGTTGTGGTGCATGGGCTTAGTTGCCACATGGCACGTGGGCTCAGTTCCCTGACCAGGGATTGAACCCGAGGGCGGATTCTTTTCCACTGGACCACCAGAGAAGTCCCTTGAAGGAGTCTTTTTAAGTGCTAATTTTACTAATACTTTAGAGGATAATATTTTTAATCGTACCGTTCACAGGTTTTACTTAGAAGTTAAGGCAAAATATTTGATTTTAGAATTATGCTTTTTAACAAATACTTTTTCTGTTCTAGAACTGCATATGTGCTAGCTGATGTCATGGATGATCAGTTGAAATCTATGTGGTTCACTCCATTTCAGGCTGAAGAGATTGATACAGATCTGGATTTGGTATAAGTGATTTTATTACTAAATATTTTTTAAAAAGTTGTTGATTTTTGGTTTCTTGCATATTGTTAGCACTAAAATACATTACATATTAGATGGCTGTTACAAGTCTGTCTCGGGACTAGTACTGAATTATTTTTATGTCAGTTGACAACTTAATGATGTCCAGTACTCTGTTTATGCTGCTTGTTTTGCCTCTTTCTAGTTAGTGATCTGTATATTTGAGAATGAGGGGGAAATCACATTTTTGCATAAGTACCTGAAACACTTAGATTTCTTATATTTGTAGGGTGTAGAATAATATTCTGCAAAATTATGATTAATTCCTGTATTTGGGTTTAAGGAGAGGAGTAGGTTGTAGTATCTGCTCTTAATGTGGGGAAATGTAAAAAATATATTTGTTAAAATAATATAGTACAAATGGGAATTGACATTCTTTAAAGTAATACTGAATAAAGTATAGTTAAAGATTTTAATGCAATATGTTTTATGCTTCTCATAGATGTATTAGGGAGGATGGTTTCAGCCACATTTTATTATACCATGTATTGTTTTTTCTTTATTTAAAAAAAATATATTTTTTGATAGCATTAGATTTATTTATAAATCAAGTGGAAGGGTATGCCAGAAGAAGAGTCGATACTCAAAGAAAGAAATATATTTGGTTATTCCCTGGTCCAAAAAATGCTACTATTCATTATGTACAGTGAAACTAAAAGAATGATTTGCTTCACATTTAAGTTGTGTTTAGTGTATTGACTCCTTTTCCTTCAAAATATCACATGCAATTGAATTAAATTGCATTAAACAATTTTTTTCTTAGTGTAAGTTGTTCAGTGATTCTTTAGAACTGTGCTGTCCAATAGAACTTTATATATAGTGAGAGAAATGTTCTGTAATCTGCCCTGTCCAGTTAGCCACTAGCCTCATGTGACTATTGAGCAATGAAATGTTGCTAGTATAACTAAGGAACTGAATTTTATTTTGATTTAATTAATTTAAATTTAAATAGGCACACATAGTTAGTGGCTACCATATTTGGCATTACAGGTCGAAAATATTTGTGTTCTAACTATGTTGAATTACAGCGATCTTGAGATGATGGTTATGACCTTATGTGGTTTAGGGAAATTTTTGGTCTTTTAGGTTTGATTAATTTGAATAAAACCTAAATAAATGTAATTTTCATTTCCATAAAAGTTGACTTAGTTTGGAACCTCATTAAATTCATAGAACTTGGAGGTCTGTGGCACAGAATCCTTTTACAACACGTAGTGACTATACAAGTCTTGTGGAATATGTTATTTTCAGATTCTTTTGGAAAAGTTCTGGAGATACTCCATTGTTAATTTATATAGAGAAACCCTGAGTTATTTGTCAGGCAGCAGAGGTCTCCCAGACTACGCGTCCTTCTTTGAGGAGAAATGCTACCACTCCCACCCCTACCTCCCAGATAAAAGCAGCTGAATTCCTAATTTTTTCTAAAAAAAAACTACCAATGATATTGCTTTTTGAAAAGGTGAAGGAAAGAGGCAGGCCTATAATTTATTTATTATGAAAATCAAATATAGTTTATAGGAAATAAGAATTCCTATAAGCAATATTACATTAATAGTTATGTTTAAAGTGAAGTGTCACATTAATAGTTACATTTAAAGTATATTTATTTTTCATTTTGTTTCATTTTTACGATTGCAGGTAAAGGTTGACTTAATTGAGCTCTCTGAAAAATGTTGTAGTGACTTTGACTTGCACTCAGAATTAGAGCGCTCATTTTTGTCAGAACCATCATCTCCAGGAAGAACCAAGACTACTAAAGGATTCAAACTTGGGAAGCACAAGCATGAGACCTTTATAACTTCAAGGTAAAATTTATTTTACTAAAGATCTTGATTGGGGTCAAGTAAGCTTATTTATTTTAATGTATTTTAAGATACACACATGACTATTAAAGGAAAAACGAAGCTGACATAAAACTGGAGTCATGAATATTGTTTTGAATTTTTTAAAAGATGATAATTTGGCCAGGACATACCTGGTACATTTGTTGTATTGTTGTACTTTATGAGAGTTTAGAAGGTTTGAAAAAGAGCAAGCTGGATTATTTTAAAAAGTTGCTTGTCATATCAGTAAAATGTGAGTACCGTTCTTAGCTAGTTTTGTTGTATTTCCCTGGAAAGTAATAGTGAGATTTGCAAATTTAACACAATTAGGATAAGAAAGAATTGATATGTAGTTTTCAGTATTGCAAAGATTGACTTCTGTTTTCACTGGGCATGTGTAAAAGATAAAATTTTCACAGAGTATTTTTGTTTTAATAGTGGAAAGTCTGAATACATCGAACCTGCCAAACGAGCTCATGTTGTGCCACCACCAAGAGGAAGGGGCAGGGGAGGATTTGGACAGGGTATACGACCCCATGATATTTTTCGTCAGAGAAAGCAGAACACGAGCAGACCACCATCTATGCATGTGGATGACTTTGTTGCAGCAGAAAGTAAAGAAGTGGTCCCTCAAGATGGAATACCCCCACCAAAACGGCCACTCAAAGTATCGCAGAAGATTTCTTCTCGCGGTGGATTTTCAGGCAATCGGGGAGGACGGGGTGCATTTCACAGTCAGAATAGGTTTTTCACACCACCTGCTTCAAAAGGTAATGAATTATGTATGTTTTCAAGTGAGTTATAATATTAGAGTATTGAATAGATGTGATTTGAATGGAAATGATTCAGATTAAGTATTTTTCTTTTACTACAGTTAAGCTGGCTCTAGACAAATGGTACTGTTTGCAAAGTACTTTATTGGCTAGGAAAAAATCTTTTTTAAGTTAATTTTTGATTAATTGGATATTTACTGATGAGTTTAAAAGAAGTCTTGGCTAATTATTTTCCTTTTTACATTGAGAATTGTGTTTATCCTTTTCGAATAATATCCATACCTTTTTTTACAGTTATACTTATCAACATTTCCCTTAGGAGTGTTCTGTGTAGTTCACCATTGATTTTCTTATTCACTTGCTTCCCAATGTTATATTTAATTTGTTTTTAATTGTTTCAAGATTTTAAAAACTGAGTTTGTAAAATATGAATTTACAGAAATCATATTTTACTAGTGGATTGGTGACATGTTTTCATAGTTCTGAGTTAAGCGTATGGGAACGAAAGAGAATAGGTGTTTACATTAATAGTAAACACATAACTGTGTTGGGATCTATTGTAAGCACTTAACATGTAATACTGTTATCAACCCCTTGAGGTAGGTCCTTTTAGTACCCCCCCTTAACAGAAGGGAAAACTTGTCAATTAGCTGAACAGGACACATAAAACATAAGTGGCACAACCAACATTTGAACCCTGGTGGTCTGGCTCCAGAGCCTCTGCTTCTGACTACATGTGATGCTGCCACTCTACCTGTATTCCATGTACAAAATTTCATAGTTTCTCTTCGTTGCTTTTGAAAATTAAGAAAAACGTGTTGTATCTTCCTTAATCCAGTTGAAGTTGTGGAAAAAGTAGATTTTGCTTGTGTTGCTTATGCTTAGGAAACTACAGTCGTCGGGAGGGAACGAGAGGCTCCAGTTGGAGTGCTCAGAATACTCCTCGAGGAACTTACAATGAAAGTCGCGGAGGCCAGAGCAATTTTAACAGGGGCCCTCTTCCACCATTACGACCACTTAGTTCTACAGGTACACATTCTTCCTACTTGATATATCTGAGAGAGGGAGGCGAATCCTCCTTTTTAGATTGTTGAATGTCATACATTCTCATTCTGGGACAGAATATTTTTGATTGTAGGCATATAATTCCAAAGTAAATTTAACTTTATATCTGTGAGTGAGTGCCCAGTATACCTCTTCTGTATAAATACTCAAAATTTTAGATTCTGAACTGTGTGTGTATAATCTGAGTGGTTTCGTGTTGATGTGCTCTGGTTTTATGTAGTTCAATACAGAAGGAAAATCCTTAAGGTACCTTTTTGACCAAAGTAAACTGAGATACCTTCATAGAGTATACAAGTTGACTCTTGAACAATGTGGGTTTGAACTGCAGGGGTTGTTCACTTATATGCAGATTTTTTTTTTTAATATTTTTTTTTTATTGGAATATAATTGCTTTACACTGTTGTACCAGTTTTTGAGGTACACCAAAGTCAATCAGCTGTATTTATACACATATTCCCATATTCCCTCCCTCCCGTGACTCCCCCCCACCCTCCCCGTCCCGGCCCTCTAAGGCATCACCCATCATCGAGTTGATCTCCCTTTGTTACACAGCAACTTCCCACTGGCTATCTATTTTATAGTTGGTAATATATATATGTCTATGCAACTCTCTCACTTCATCCCAGCTTCCCCTTCGCCTCCTGCCCCCCCAGCCTCGTGTCTTCCAGTCAGTTCTCTGCATCTATGCAGATATTTTTTAGCAATAAATATCATCGATGGTGGGTTGAAATTGAGGGTGTGGAGGAACCTCTGGATAGGAGGGCCAATTATAAATTATACTTGGATTAAACCTCGAGTTGTTCAAGGGTCAACTGTATTCTGTTTTTGTTTATAGTATTGTCTTGTGTATATAAGTTTATAACCTTTTTTTTTTTTTTTTACTCCCTAAAACATTCCTATGTCAAGTCCAAAATAATTCTGGGCATATGTAACTTTTGGTTTCAAATGCACCTTTTTTGCTGGCCGCACTGCACAGCATGCAGAGTCTTAGTTTCCCTACCAGGCATCGAACCTGTGCCCCTGCAGTAGAAGCGCAGATTCTTAACCATTGGACTGCCAGGGAAGTCCCAAATGCACATTTTTAAAATAACTTTGAGATGTAAGTCTTATGTTTAGACAGTTTACCTATTTAAAGTGGGCAACTAAATGGTCTTCATCACATTCACAGATTTTAAATACATTAACACATTTTAAAGGAGCAAACAATAATCCCTGTCTTGGTTAAAGCTGGGTGTTATAGATTAGTGTTTATATAATGGAAAAGGAAAGGATGTTGCAACTGAATTATATTCTTTCTTTTACAGGCTACCGCCCAAGTCCTCGTGACCGTGCTTCCAGAGGTCGTGGGGGACTGGGACCTTCCTGGGCAAGTGCAAATAGTGGCAGTGGAGGCTCAAGAGGAAAGTTCGTTAGTGGAGGCAGTGGTAGAGGTCGTCATGTACGGTCCTTTACACGATAAAAATTCTTTTGGGAACATCCTAAGTGTATACGAACATTTCATGAGGACAGTAAAAATAAAACAAGACATTGGAGGACCAATTTAGACTTAGCAGTTATCTGAATACATCTGAGAGCATATTTTTATCTGAAGAAAGCAAATTTTGTTTGATACTTACAAGATTTCAATAAAAATCGAAACTTTGTATGTATGATTGTATATATTTTTTCCCCTTCTTATATGATGACTATTTAGAAAATTTCTTAGGTAGAAAATGAACAATGAAATAATGTTTTTGTTTTAGTATATTTCTTGCCTATGCCATATACATCCCCAGTACTTTCTCAGCTCATGGTGCCCTTTACTGTTTCAATAGTTTTTTCACAATGCACCTAGGTCAAAAGAAATGCTTAATAATTCCATTTATTAAGTAATAGGTCTAAACTTAATAAGAATTTATGTCCTAGCCACAAGTAATGGTGGTTGCTGCACAAATTCTCAAATCTTGAAATCGGCGTGAACACTGCCAATATTCCTATATGCTTTTTGCATAGTACTTACCTCAACTGCTGAAAATCCAGTTTTGCAAACATACACTGTCACGGAAAGGAATATAGTGCTATATAATATTGAAAATGTAAACTACCTCGAGCTCGCATTTTGTGTTGTGTCCAACAGATGTGTTCTCCTCAGAAATTTAAAATGTCCTGTGGCTCTCGTGTTAATTTCTTAGGGCGACCCTGTGCACAGTTTTGGGAACCTTTTGGCTGTACAAAAAGAAACACGACACTCTTCTCCTTTACGCTAGAAAGAAATACATGTGTGCTTTGTGTTTTAGCTTTATACCTACTTATACTATTTTATTATGCAGTTTTTTAAAGCCTGAAATGAGGCGTATCCTAATACTGTTATTTTGGGAATCAGAAACATCTAATAAAATCTGTACTTTGTATATAGAAATAAAGTTTATACTTTGAGAAAAGTCATATTTTTCCCAAGAGATATCTTAACACACTGAGCCTATATAATCTGGCATAAAATATATAGAGTTCTCTTAAACAAGGAAGGAGTGTGTGAGTCTCATTCCATCCCTTTATCATGCTGTTTTGTCACATTATTTGTGAGTGAATAGAACGTTTGTTTGCTAGGAAGACCTTGAAGAAAAGCTGAGTTCTAAAGATTCTGATATTGGGCTTCCCTGGTGGCGCAGTGGTTAAGAATCTGCCTGCCAATGCAGGGGACACAGGTTCAAGCCCTGTTCTGGGAAGATCCCACTTGCTACAGAGCAACTAAGCCTGTGTGCCACAACTACTGAGCCTGCACTCTAGAGCCCGCAAGCCACAACTATTGAGCCCATGTGCCACAACTACTGAAGACCACGTGCCTAGAGCCCATGCTCCACAACAAGAGAAGCCACTGCAATGAGAAGCCTGTGCACCACAACAAAGGGTAGCCCCCATTCTCAGCAACTAGAGAAAGCCTCTGTGCAGCAACGAAGACCCAACACAGCCAATAAATAAATAAATAAATAAATAAATTTATTTATTTATTAAAAAACATGAAGATAATATATGATTTTCAAAAAAAAAATTCTGATATTTAAGTGAAAGGTAATGGAAATCTTTTCATAACTAATGGCCTCAAAAACCCAAGGTAACCTAAACCCTTTTAAATCCTGAAACTAATAAGCTTATCTTCTCTAAATATGCATTTTCCACATTAGATAGAATTTGAAGTTTGTCCTAATGTCTGACACAAATATATGTAAAAATAATTGTTTAAATAATTATATTTCTTAATAAGAACATGTGGTGCATGCTCTCTCTATATATACATTTCTTGATTTTTTTTTTTTTTTAAGCTTTAGGTTGACTATAAACTCAGAAATATCAGAGAGCTGTTTCTGCTTGTTTGTTAGGTTAGTACCCAGTAATTCAGGCCAGTCAAAGTAATAAATTATTAATGTAGAAGTGAATTAATACCAGGCATATATCACTCAGTCCAGCAAAGGAGGTATTATCCTAACTTCACAGATGGAGAAAGCTGGGGAGCTTTGCTCAAAAGTGATAGAAACAGGATTTAAAACCAGGTTGGCTAGCTCCTAATTCTTTACCTCTCCTTTCCATCTTGGAAAGCTAAGAAGCTATTTTTTAGGTTGAAAGGTATTAGAGATCAGATTAATTTATCCTATGAAAGTGGAGTTCCAAAGACCTACCACTCTGTGTTTTAATCATTTCAGAAGTGAGTCAGATAGGTACTAGGGGATGGTTGCTGTCGTATATATCGAGATCTGTATGTAAGGCCACGTACCTTTAAAAATAAACATCAGTTTTATGGGTACTTTGTGTTATTTGCGAGACTTTTTTACATAAGAGATTTCAGGAAAAGTTTTGGGTGTTGTTTAGAAATAAATGAAAAATTAAGAATACCTTTGAGAATAAAATATTCTATTTAATCTATAACATGAGTTGATAGAATGATTTGTATTTGTTTTGTAAGAATAAGAAAAAATAAATGCGCTGAAATACTGCTATACTTCACTTAAAAGCAATGGTGCTGGTAGTAATCAGGATGTGTGAATGAGTACCAGGTCCAGTTTAGTTTTATTGCTTAGTGTAAAAAAATTGCAATAACATAGAGATTGAGAATGTAGAAACGAGAGTATGTCTTCTGAGTATTGTGTTCCATATACCCTGGTACAGTGTAGGGACTATAAGGATGAATTCAAGAAGTGCATATGCTAATAGTCATGCAAACAAGTTTTGTTTTTTAAAGTAAATAGGTGAGTGTATGAACATGGAACAACTTGGAGTTCTTGAATAATCCAACTACTATATTTCAAACTGATTTTATTATGGAGTTTTTAAAGTAAGTGTATATTTAAAATAACCAAAGGAAAAAAAAAAAGACTTGACATTACAAATATATGGTGTTAGATCATAAATAACATCTTCTTTGAAATTGTTTTTGTATAAAGACTAGATAGGATGGAAAGATTATGCATGTGATTTTTATTTTTAAATTCGAAGGACAGATTGGGAAGTAATGAGCAAGATCTTACAAACATCCTATAAATTCATGAGCTAGAGGAAAGGATGCAAGCTCAAATACTAGAAATGGCCTTGAAAGTAACAGAAATGAGAGAAGAGGACCAGGTGAAGAATAGACAGTGAAAACTGGAGAAGAGTTGGCAGTTGACACTTTGGCCTGAGTATGAGGGAGAAAACTGGGAGAGTTGGAGCTGGTGGCCCTGGAAAGGGCCTACAGTGTTTAACTACTCTTCAGCTTCAGCTGATTGATACCTTGGAGAACTGACAGACCCAATACGGATGCACCTCTTTAAAAAAATTTTTTTTAATGTTTTAAGTTTTAAAATTAAAAATTATTTATGGTTAAACACAGAATTTACCATCTTAACCAGTTTTTAGTGTACAGTCAGCAGTGTTAAGTATGTTCACATTGTTGTGCAACCAACCTCCAGAACCTTTTCATCTTGAACATCTGAAACTCTGTACTCATAAAACAACTTCTCCATCCCCTCTTCCTCCAGTCCCTGGCACCCACCATTCTACTTTCCGTCTCTGAATTTTGACTACAGAACTCATATAAAAATGGTGTTTGTCTTTTTGTCACTGGCTTATTTCATTTAGCACGATGTCCTCAAGATTTATCCGGTCTGTAACATATGTCAAAATTTCTTTCCTTGTAAGGCTATTTGAATAATATTCCATTGTATGTATGTAACACGTTTTGTTCATTCATCTGTCAGTAGACATTTGAGTTGCTTTCACTTTTTGGCTATTATGAATAATTTATAATAATTATAATTATAGTATAATTATAATTTATATTAAAATAATTATAATTATAAAATATAATACAATTATTATATAACAGCAATTATAATAATTGCTGTTATGAACATGGGTATACAAATATCTGCTCAAGACCCTACTTTGAATTCATTTGGATATATACACAGAAGCAGGACTGCTGGATCATATGGTAGCTCTTTTTATAAGTTTTTTAGGAATCCTCATATTGTTTTCCATAGTGCTGGCACCATTTTGCATTTCTACCAAGGATTCTAATTTTTCCCCATTGTCACCAACACTTATTTTCTTTTTATTTGCTTATTTTAATAATATCCATACTAATGGATGTGCTTGTGACTCTTTTAAAGAGAAGCCAAAATTCTGGATAATTGATGTGTAATCAATTTTCAAGTATGGCAATTGAAATTAAAGAATTTAAAACAGTATGTGAGCCAAACAAATGTGCAGGGAAAATGTGGCCAGAGGGTTCCAGCCTGAAGATAGGGTGTATTTTAGAAATCGGAACTTTATTACTATAAAAACATTTTCATTTGAGATGGTAAAATTTACTGAGTAAATTTGTGATAGGACATGATGCTGCAGAGAAGTACTTTGAGGTCAAATCTCTGCTATGTCTACCTCACTGAATTTTGGAGATTAAAGTATAATTTGATTTTTTAGAAAAAATATGTAGAGCAATATTGTTTAAAATGTTGTTCCAGCCTCTACTGCCTGTAAAAAAGTATACCATATGTGATATAGTTGATAAATTATTTCTGAAGTCATTGGAATTAATGCCTGGCTTGAGAAATAATGTGTAAATTAAGGAAACAGAATTATTACTAATTTATAAATCTACCAATTTAGATATGTTTTTTAAGGGAGATTTTTAGTTTGGGAACACTATTTTATAATGGTCTTGTGAACATAGATTGTAAGTAAAAATAGTCTACTTTCTGTCTAAGAATTTCAAGGATACATTGGGGCATGTGGTAGTATTTTTGAACTATAATATTTATATTTTAAAATATAAAATGTTGTAGACAGTATGAAAATGCAGAAAACAGTGGGTAGTCTACTTTGGCCAGTGTAGAATGCAGGGGTGGGAGTAGAGGAAATGGAGGGAAGGTGTATTTGGAGATAGGACCTCAATACTGAAAACTATGGAAGGTCTTATAATTTCCTATACTAAGCCATGGGGAGTAACTAAAGATTTTTGTTGTTAATATGAATGACATTTTAAAATTTGGTACATTTTTATGAGCACCTATTATTAACCAGTCACTATGAATGGTGTTTTCTATAAATTA
Source organism: Hippopotamus amphibius kiboko (assembly GCF_030028045.1). Taxonomy (NCBI): domain Eukaryota; kingdom Metazoa; phylum Chordata; class Mammalia; order Artiodactyla; family Hippopotamidae; genus Hippopotamus; species Hippopotamus amphibius. Next base: position 132,524,300 of record NC_080190.1, on the reverse strand, counting down.
ACTCGTAATCATCTGCTTTAGAAGGACTATTCCTCTGGTGCAGCAGGGAGGATGGATTAGAGAGGGAAGAGTCTGAGGCAGGAAGAGCAATTAAGCAATTACAGCAAAGATCTATTGATAAATCAGTGATCCTCAAAGAGTGGTTCTCAGATCAGCAGCTCAGCATTATTTGGGAATATGTTAGAAATGCATATTCTTAAGCACCACCCCAGACCTAAGAAGCTGGAGCTGGGGTCTAACAATGTGTGCTTTGACAACCCCTGCAAGGGATTCTGCTAAAGTTTGATGCATCCCGAAGTTTGTATATCAGTGGCTTTCAAATTTAAGAATCATCTGGGGAGGTCATTAAAAATTCAGGTTCCAGGCAGAGAAATGGGTAAAGAAGATATGGTACATATATACAATGGAATATTACTCAACCATTAAAAAGAATGAGATAATGCCACTTGCAGCAACATGAATGGACCCTAGAGATTGTCATACTAAGTGAAGTAAGTCAGAGGGAAATATATGATATCACATATGGGGAATCTTAAAAAAAATGATACAAATGAACTTATTTACAAAACAGACTCACAGACTTGGAGAACGAACTTATGGTTACCAGGGGGGAAGGGTGGAGGGGAGCGATAGGGAGTTTGGGATTGACATGTACACACTGCTGTATTTAAAATGGATGACCAACAAGGACCTACTGTATAACATGGAACTCTGCTCAATATTATGTAACAACCTAAGTGGGAAAAGAATTTGAAAAAGAATAGATACGTGTGTATGTATAACTGAATCACTTTACTGTACACCTGAAATTAACACAACCTTGTTAATCAACTATACTCCAATAAAAATAAAAAGTGAAAAAAATGCAGCTTCCAGGGGCCTACAAATCTATTTTAAAAAAATTTTCAGGAGATTCTCATAATCAGCCGGGTTTGGATCCAGTGACCTAGATGAAAAATAATGTGGTAATGGAAATGGAGGGATGAAATAGAAAAGATACTTCTCAGACACTCTTAATACCTCTAGAATTATATTAGGCCATAATGGTATAAAATTACACAAAGCAGTTACTGATTGGAAAGTACTTTTTAGTGGAAAAAGAGGGGCACTGCTTGAGCAGGATGAGGAATAAGTTAGCATTTCAGTAAAGCAAAATTGAAGCAGCTCAAGAGACCTGAGGTTTAAGGGTGGTAAGTAGTGCCACGTGCTCCAAATGATCACAAAAGGTGAAAATGAAAAGATGCCTAGATTTGGCAACTTGAAAGATTTTATAACTTTATTGATGGCAATTATATTGGAGTGTGAATTTGTGGGAAGGTATGCAGAAATCAATGCTATTTGCAGCATGATTGAGAAGTAAGAAGGTATAGGTTCAATTTGTGGGGAACAGAGGAGAGGTTGCTAACAGCTATGTGTACTAAAGCCATCCTCTTGGCAATAGTTTACATATAAAGATTGCCTTTGAGTTTGTGGTCCTAGGCCGTATCTGCAGAATCTAGTTGTAATTTTGTGCTTCCACACTTTTGACTACATTTTGGAAATTCCATTCTGATTGTTGTGTTCTAAGTTCTTATATTTGCTTCTTTCATATCTAAGAAGTTCTTAAATATGCTGCATTGTTTCATGCTGCCTAAGTATCCTTGAAGTGTAATTTTTTAATGACCCTATTCTGGTTAGTATATTTATTATATATATTCTTTGGCTTTTGTATTGTTTTGGCCGTGCAGCACATGGGATCTTAGTTCCCTAACCAGAGATTGAACCCAGGCCACTGCAGTGAAAGCACCAAGTGCTAACCACTGGACCATCAGGGAATCCCCTGAGGATTTTAGATGGAATAATTTTTTTTTTTTTTGGGGGGGTACACCAAGTTCAATCATCTGTTTTTATACACATATCCCCGTATTCCCTCCCTTCCTTGACTCCCCCTGCTCGAGTCCCCCCCACCCTCCCTGCCCCAGTCCTCTAAGGCATCTTCCATCCTCGAGTTGGACTCCCTTTGTTATACAACAACTTCCCACTGACTATCTATTTTACAGTTGGTAGTATATATATGTCTGTGCTACTCTCTCACTTCGTCTCAGCTTCCCCTTCACCCCCCGCCCCCTCCCATACCTCGAGTTCTCCAGTCCATTCTCTGTATCTGCATCCTTGTTCTTGTCACTGAGTTCATCAGTACCATTTTTAGATTCTGTATATGTGAGTTAGCATACAATATTTGTCCTTCTCTTTCTGACTTACTTCACTCTGTATGACAGATTGTAGTTCTACCCACCTCATTTCATATAGCTCCATCTCATCCCTTTTTATAGCTGAGTAATATTCCATTGTGTATATATGCCACATCTTCTTTATCCATTCATTTGTTGATGGGCATTTAGGTTGCTTCCATGTCCTGGCTATTGTAAATAGTGCTGCAATAAACATTATGGTACAAGTTTCTTTTGGGATTATGGTTTTCTTTGGGTATATGCCCAGAAGTGGGATTACTGGATCATAGGGTAGTTCTATTTGTAGTTTTTTAAGGAACCTCCAAACTGTTTTCCATAGTGGCTGTACCAACTTACATTCCCACCAACAGTGCAGGAGAGTTCCCTTTTCTCCACACCCTCTCCAACATTTGTTGTTTCCAGATTTTGTGATGATGGCCGTTCTAATCGGTGTGAGGTGATACTTCATTGTGGCTTTGACTTGCATTTCTCTGATGATTAGTGATTTTGAGCATCTTTTCATGTGTTTGTTGGCCATCTGCATGTCTTCTTTGGAGAAATGTCTATTTAGGTCTTCTGCCCATTTGTGGATTGGGTTATTTGCTTTTTTGGTATTAAGCTGCATGAGCTGCTTGTATATTTTGGAGGTTAATCCTTTGTCTGTTGTTTCATAGGCAATTATTTTTTCCCATTCTGAGGGTTGCCTTTTAGTCTTGTTTATGGTTTCTTTCACTGTGCAAAAGCTTTTAAGTTTCATGAGGTCCCATTTGTTTATTCTTGATTTTATTTCCATTATTCTAGGAGGTGGGTCAAAAAGGATCTTGCTTTGATGGATGTCATAGAGTGTTCTGCCTATGTTTTCCTCTAGGAGTTGTATAGTGTCTGGCCTTACATGTAGGTCTTTAATCCATTTGGAGTTTATTTTTGTGTATGGTGTTAGGAAGTGTTCTAATTTCATTCTTTTACATGTTGCTGTCCAATTTTCCCAGCACTACTTATTGAAGAGGCTGTCTTTTTTCCATTGTATACTCGTGCCTCCTTTGTCAAAGATAAGGTGCCCATATGTGTTTGGGCTTACTTCTGAGTTCTCTATTCTATTCCATTGATCTTCCTTTCTATTTTTGTGCCAGTACCATACTGTCTTGATCACTATGGCCTTGTAGTATAGTTTGAGGTCAGGAAGCCTGATTCCACCAACTCCATTTTTCCTTCTCAAGATTGCTTTGGCTATTCGGGGTCTTTTGCGTTTCCATACAAATCGTAAGATTTCTTGCTCTAGTTCTGTGAAAAATGCCATTGGTAATTTGATCGGGAATGCATTGAATCTGTAAATTGCTTTGGGTAGTACAGTCATTTTCACGATGTTGATTCTTCCAATCCAGGAACATGGTATGTCCCTCCATCTGTTTGTGTCGTCTTTGATTTCTTTCATCAATGTCTTAAAGTTTTCTGCATACAGATCTTTTGCCTCCTTAGGCAGGTTTATTCCTAGGTATTTGATTCTTTTGGTTGCAATGGTGAATGGGAGAGTTTCCTTAATTTCTCTTTCTGCTCTTCCGTTGTTAGTGTATAGGAATGCAAGAGATTTCTGTGCATTAATTTTGTATCCTGCTACTTTACTGAACTCATCAATGAGTGCTAGCAGTTTTCTGGTAGAGTCTTTAGGGTTTTCTATATATAATGTCATGTCATCTGCAAAGAGTGACAATTTTACTTCTTTTCCAATTTGGATTCCTTTGATTTCTTTTTCTTCTCTGATTGCTGTGGCTAAAACTTCCAAAACTATGTTGAATAATAGTGGTGAGAGTGGACACCCTTGTCTTGTTCCTGTTCTTAGAGGGAATTCTTCCAGTTTTTCCCCGTTGAGAACGATGTTGGCTTTTGGTTTTTCATATATGGCTTTTATTATGTTGAGGTAATTTCCTTCTATGCCCATTTTCTGGAGAGCTTTTATCATAAATGGATGTTGAACTTTGTCAAAAGCTTTTTCTGCATCTGTTGAAATGATCATATGGTTTTTATCCTTCAAGTTGTTGATATGATGTATCACGTTGATTGATTTGCGTATATTGAAGAATCCTTGCATCCCAGGGATAAACCCCACTTGATCATGGTGTATGATTTTTTTAATGTGCTGTTGGAGTCTGTTAGCTAGTATTTTGTTGAGGATTTTTGCATCTATATTCATCAGTGATCTGTAGTTTTCTTTTTTTGTGACATCTTTGCCTGGTTTTGGTATCAGGGTGATGGTGGCCTCATAGAATGAGTTTGGGAGTGCTCCGCCTTCTGCAATATTTTGGAAGAGTTTGAGAAGGATAGGTGTTAGCTCTTCTCGAAATGTTTGATAGAATTCGCCCGTGAACCCATCTGGTCCTGGGCTTTTGTGTGTTGGGAGATTTTTAATCACTGCCTCAATTTCTGTACTTGTGATTGGTCTGTTCATGGTTTCTATTTCTTCCTGGTTCAGTCTTGGAAGATTGTATTATTCTAAGAATGTATCCATTTCTTCCAGGTTATCCAATTGATTGGCATATAGTTGCTTGTAGTAGTCTCTCATGATGTTTTGTATTTCTGAGGTGTCTGTTGTTACTTCTCCTTTTTCATTTCTAATTCTGTTGATTTGCATCTTCTCCCTTTTTTTCTTGATGAGTCTGGCTAATGGTTTATAAATTTTGTTAATCTTCTCAAAGAACCAGCTTTTAGTTTTATTTATTTTTCTTATGGTTTCTTTCCTTTCTTTTTCATTTATTTCTGCTCTGATCTTTATGATTTCTTTCCTTCTGCTCACTTTGGGGTTTCTTTGTTCTTCTTTCTCTAGTTGTTTTAAGTGTAAGGTTAGGTTGTTTATTCGATCATTTTCTTGTTTCTTAAGGTAGGACTGTATTGCTATAAACTTCCCTCTTAGAACTGCTTTTGCTGCGTCCCATAGGTTTTGGGTTGTTGTGTTTTCGTTGTCACTTGGTTCTAGATATTTTTTGATTTCCTCTTTGATTTCTGTAGTGATTCCTTGGTTGTTTAAGAGTGAATTGTTTAGCCTCCATGTGTTTGTATTTTTTGCAGTTTTTTTCCTGTAATTGATATCTAGTCTCATGGCGTTGTGGTCTGAGAAGATGCTTGATATGATTTCAATTTTCTTGAATTTGCTGAGGTTTGATTTGTGACCCAAGATGTGATCTATCCTGGAAAATGTTCCGTGTGCATTTGAGAAGAAAGTGTATTCTGTCGTTTTTGGATGGAATGTCCTATAAATATCAATGAAGTCGAGATGGTCTAATGTGTCATTTAAAGCTTGTGTGTCTTTGTTTATTTTCTGTTTGGATGATCTGTCCATTGATGGAAGTGGGGTGTTCAAGTCTCCCACTATTATTGTGTTCCTGTCGATGTCCCCTTTTATAGCTGTTAGCATTTGCCTTATGTATTGAGGCGCTCCTATATTGGGGGCATAGATGTTTACCACTGTGATATGTTCTTCTTGAATGGATCCCTTGATCATTATGTAGTGCCCTTCCTTGTCTCTTTTAATAGTCTTTACTTTCAAGTCTAATTTGTCTGATATGAGTATTGCTACTCCAGCTTTCTTTTGACTTCCATTTGCATGGAATATCTTTTTCCATCCCTTCACTTTCAGTCTATATGTATCCCTTGGTCTGAAGTGGGTTTCTTGTAGGCAGCATATAGAAGGGTCTTGTTTTTGTCTCTATTCAGCCAGTCTGTGTCTTTTGGTTGGAGCATTTAATCCATTTACATTTAAGGTGATTATTGACATGTGTGTTCCAATTACCATTTTTTTCATTGTTTTGGGTTTGTATTTGTAGGTGTTTTCCTTTTCTTGTGTTTTCTACTTAGAGAAGTTCCTTTAGCACTTGTTGTAAGGCTGGTTTGGTGGTACTGAATTCTCTTAACTTTTGCTTGTCTGGAAAGCTTTTGATTTCTCCCTCAAATCTGAATGAGATTCTTGCTGGGTAGAGTATTCTTGGCTGTAGGTTTCTCTCTTTCAGGACTTTCAGTATATCCTGCCATTCCCTTCTGGCCTGCAGAGTTTCTGTAGAAAGGTCAGCTGTTATCCTTATGGGTTTTCCTTTATATGTTGTTTGTTGCTTTTCTCTTCTTGCTTTTAATATTTTTTCTTTGTGTTTAATTGTCGTTAGTTTGATTAATATGTGTCTTGGTGTATTTCTCCTTGGGTTTATTCTGTATGGGACTCTCTGTGCTTCTTGGACTTGGTGAATTATTTCCTTTCCCATATTGGGGAAGTTTTCCACTATAACCTCTTCAAATATTTTCTCAGACCCTTTCTTGTTTCCTTCTTCTTCTGGGATGCCTATAATTTGAATGTTGGTACGCTTAATGTTATCACTGAGGTCTCTGAGACTGTCTTCTATTCTTTTTATTCTTTTTTCTTTTTCCTGCTCTGTGGCGTTTATTTCTCCCATTCTATCTTCCAACTCACTTATTCGTTCTTCTGCCTCAGTCATTCTGCTGGTTATAGCATCTAGAGTATTTTTAATTTCAGTTATTTTGTTATCCATTGCTGTTTGTTTTTCTGAGTTCTTATGAACTGTTTCTTGTACTTTCTCTATTTTGTTATCGAGATTTTGTATCATTTTTACTATCATTACTCTAAATTCTTTTTCAGGCATTTTTCCCTTTCCTCCTCATTTATTTGGTCTCGTGGGTTTTTTTCCTGCTCCTTTGCCTGCATGGTGTTTCTTTGTTTCCTCATGGTTGTCCAAACTTTTGGGGTTGCTTGTCCTGGCGATAGAGGTGTTTATAGAAGACTGTCCAAGCCTCAGACTAATGTCCAAGTATTGGATTAAACAAATATTAAGTCTAGGAAACACATACATGTATAAGACACACAATTACTGAATCCATTAGGACATAAGGCTCTAGAAAGACCTGACAGAACCCCAGTGTGCTATCAGATATTCAAAGAGAAACCCAACAGAAATTGACAACTGAAATAGATCAAATCAGAGACAAAAGCAAAAGCAAACAAACAAACAAATAACACCTTACACATACAAACATTAATCCAGGGAGATTTTGTAAGCTAGGATCAAATATAGAAAAGAGCCAGATTACCACCAGAGAGAATGGAGATTCTCAGAATGAAATTAGACAATTGTACTAAGAACTAAGATAAAGACAAAAGCCTAATATTAAATACCAAGGCAGTGCGTCATCTGGAGAATAGAGCAAGGAGTCTGAGCAGACCGATAGTGTTGCTTATAAGTATGTTAAGATAAAATAAACTTAAAAAGGCTGGAAGAAAGGGGAACAGAAGAGCGTAATGTGGTTGGAAATATGCAAATAAAAAGAAAGGAATAGAAATGTATAAAAGATAGGGATGAAAGGAAAGTATGAAAGATATATTGTCTGTACTACCAAAAACTTAGCTAGATATAGAAGTATATAAAAAGGCAAAAACTTGTAGATCCCTTAGGGCTAAGATCGTATTTAATAAAAAAAAAAAAAAAAATTCCAGGACTGATCCCAGAATGGACCAGTTCAATAGGTATTGATACTACTATTTCTGTTTCCTTAGCGTCTCAGCTGTAAGTGTCCTTCTCCTTGCCTTGGGTTTTTTTGCGTTATTCTGTGACCAGCAGAGGTTCTTTTATTGTTCGTCTGTAAGTGTCGGTGTGTGGGGAGGGAGAGGGTACAATAGTGGCTCCTTCTCCTGGGAGTGAGTGAGCAGTGGCGCCCTGTTGTTTCAGTCGGACTTGGAGGTGCCTGTTGCAGAGGGACACTGGTGGCTCAGGCGTAAACAGAAAGTCTTAGAGTTGGGCCTCTCTCGGGGGTTTTTTTTTGTTGCTGTTGTTGTTTTTTTTTTTTCCTCTCGGCAGCCTCCCTGCTACTGGCGTTGCAAGGGGTTTTAATCTAGCCCCGCCCGAGCGCCTGAGGGTGCTTGTTATCCCTGAGCGCCTTAGGTGGCCCAAGGGCGTCTCTCCGCTGCCTGTTGCAGAGGCGCCGAAAGAGAGGGAGAGGCTACGCGCGTGGCTCCTCCCCCCCGCCCGTGAGCCTGCAGCCTCCAGCCACCATCATGGCCGGGCAGCTCTCAGGGAGGGGCACTCCTCTCTGCGGACCTCCTCCCTCCTGTCCTCTCGGTCCGTCACCCTACCGGCAACAATGTTTCTCACCCTGAACCAGCTCTCCGGTTCCCACGCTCCCGCTCCCGGACCCTCCGTTCAGCCGTGGATCGATGTCTCGGTCCGGGAACGCTGAGCTGCGCTGCGGATCCTCCGTATGTTTCTCACTCCCTCCCGTCTGCCACAGCTCCGCCGCTTCACCCTCTTTGAGCCGTCGTAGATGCCTCCCTACCGGCTATGTCAGGCTCCCCACGGTCCTTTCTGGTGTCTGAGGCTGTCTGCTGGTGTTCAGCTGGTTCTCTGTGGGAATTACTGCGTCCTTCCATGCATTCCCAATGCATCTGTGTAGAGGGATGCACTCCACGTCCCTCTGCTTCGCTGCCATCTTTTCTCCTGGAATAATGTTTTGAGGTATTAATTTGGAAAAATACATTGCTGAGTTGCAAGGTTTTCATTTTAAAGCCAGGGGCAAGACTAAAATAATCAAATGAAAATTCTTAAATTTTTTTCAAGTTAGTAAATCTTTTTTTTTTTTTTTTTTAATATTTATTTATTTATTTGTCAGCGCCGGGTCTTAGTTGTGGCACATGAGATCTTCAGTTGCAGCATGCAGATCTGTTCTGTGGCATGTGGGATCTTTAGTTGCGGCATACTATTTCTTACTTGCAGCATGTGAACTCTTAGTTGCTGTATGTGGGATCTAGTTCCCTCACCAGGAACCTGGGCCCCCTACATTGGGAGCATGGAGTCTAAGCCACTAGACCACCAGGAATGTCCCTCAAGTTAGTAAATCTTAACAAATGATTTGTGTTGACAAACTGTTTGTTATTCCTCAGTGAAGTTCTCTTTGTTTGCTAAAGAGAGGCTTTGGGAGTATTTCGGTAAAGCTTTGAACTAAAGCAGGCCTAATGGACCCCCTTAAGCCTGCAGCTACTTTAAGTTGTTTAGGGATGTTCTGGTAACCCTGGAACAGTACAGTTGCTACTTACTCTGACTGAACATTCCACCTGGCTCTGCTAGAACAATTTAGGTTCCTCTGGAATCATTGTTTCCTTTAAGTTAAATAAGGAATCAGAAAGAATTCACTTGTAAACCAAAGTCATGTAAAACAAATATTATCCAAAGCTGCTCCATCAGCATGTGAAATTTTAAAAAGGTGTTCAATAATTTATCTCCAAAATTCATGAAAAAGCATAAAAATTAGAAATGAAAAAGGCTAGGCATTAGTCCTGACTTTCCTATTCATTAACTTGCTATGTGATATGAACAAATTAAATGATCAGTGGGTCTCTGTTTTCTCATGTATTTTCAAGTATAAAATAGGACTCAGGTGATAAACCATAATGGAAAAGAATATGAAAAAGAATGTATGTATGTAATATAACTGGGTCACTTTGCTGTACAGCAGTAAGTAACACATTGTAATTCAACTATACTTCAGTAAAAAATAAATTAAAAAATAAGATTCAGAATGTATGTAGTATAGAGTGTGAATCAGAAGAGATGTTATTACAGATATTTATTGTACAGTTGGAGTAAAAAGTAGCAGTTGTAATTGATGAAATGTAGTGGCTAAGAGACAAGTGGAATAAACAAAACTGAAAAAAGAAGGGTAATCTCACGAAAAGGAGGTATTCAAATTATTTTTCTCCTTTCCATTCCCCCCAGGAGAAACATTCAGCTCTGATGTTGGTGTTGGTTAATCAATTAGCCAACATTATCAAAACCCAATAACTAATGTTAATTCAAAATTAAAAGTTACAAAAATTTTACTTTCAGTAGTTCTAAAGTTAACTGAACTTGAGGACATAGTATAATGTCCTTATAAAAAGTATTTAATTGTGATTATACTTTCGTATTTAATGAATGATTAAAGGAGGGAAGGAACTAAAGTTTACCAAAATGTTTTCTTCCCCCAAAGATATCTGTATCCATAGAATTGCCTGGATGAAGATTTTTAATTAATTTATTTATTTTATTTTACTTTTTAAAAAATATTTATTTATTTATATATTTTATTTATTGGCTGCGTTGGGTCTTCCTTGTTGCATACGGGCTTTCCCTAGTTGATGCGAGCAGGGGCTACTCTTCATTGTGGTTTGCGGGCTCCTCATTGTGGTGGCTTCTCTTTTTGCAGAGCACGGGCTCTAGGCACGTGGGCTTCAATAGTTGCGGCACATGGGCTCAGTAGTTGTGGCTCACGGGCTCTAGAGCACAGGCTCAATAGTTGTGGCACACAGGCTTAGTTGCTCTGTGGCATGTGGAATCTTCACAGAGCAGGACTCAAACCCATGTCCCCTGCATTGGCAGGTGGATTCTTAACCACTGCGCCACCTAGGAAGTCCAGATTTTTTATTTTTAATTTATTTTTATTTTTATATTTTTTGGCTATGCCTCAAGGCTTGTGGTATCTTAGTTCCCCGACCAGGGATTGAACCTGGGCCATGGCAGTGAAAGCACAGAGTCCTAACCACTGGACCACCAGGGAAGTCCCCAGATGAAGATTTTTTTTAAAAACTATATTCACTATCTCGTCCTCATTCAGAGTCATGGCTTTATTTTATTTTATTTTATTTTTTTATTTTTTTTATTTTTTGTTCTTGGGGTCATGGCTTTAAATAGCACCTCTACATGCTAATTCATCTAAATTTCCAACCTAGACCTCTCCTGTGATGCCCCATATTTGCATCTTGACATCTCCATCAATGTCTAGTAAACACCTCAAATATGACGTACTGAAACTGAGCTCTATATTCCCTGCATGGTAACCAGTCTTCTGCTATTTTCTTTTTCTCAATAAATGGCAACTTCATGCTTCCAGTTTCTCAGGCCAAAAACCTAGGTCATTCTTACCTACTCTTTTTCTCTCACACTCTACCTCTGATCTGGCTTTTTCTCTCACACTCTACCTCTGATCTGGCTTCCACCTTCAAAACTTATCTGTTAAACTCCAACTGTTACCACATCTGCTGCAGCCACCAGGGGCTAAGCCACCTTGTTTCTTTTTTTTTTAAAGAAGTTTTATTGAGTTATAATTGACATACAATAAACTGCATATATTTAAAGTGTACAATTTGATATTTTTTATTAGTAATGTATATACGGCAATGCCAATCTCCCAGTTCATTCCACTCCACATTGTTTCTTGTCTCAATTATGTGAATAGTCTCATAACTCAACTCAATACCCTCCCATTTCAGAATAAAAGCCAGAGTTCTTATAATGGTCCCCAATTTCTACATGATTTCCCCACTCCTTGTTATCTCTTGACCTCATCTACTACTCTCTGAACTCACTCTGCTTCAGCTACCACCTCCTCACTGCCCCTGCTGGCCCTAAGTACATGATTGCCATGGGACCTTTGTTCAGGGAGGCCTTCCCTGGCTACCCTATTCTAAAATTTCAGTACCCTCCATCTCTGCTTTACCACTTTTCTAAACTATAAATTATCTAAAACTATATAATTTACTTATCTATCTTTCTTTATTGATTGTCTCTCCATTAGAAGGCAAGTTGTATAAAGATAGGGATTTTTGTTGGTTTTGTCACTGCTGTATCCCCTAGCACCAACAGTGACTGGCACATAGTCAATCTCACTGGTAGCCTTTGTGATAGAAATGCAGAAAATTATGAATCATTTATTTATGTAATATGTTAGTATTGAGAAACAGTTGTATTCTTTCTGACTAAAATGACAGCTTTCTAGTCCATCTTTATCTGCTATAATAAAATAATAAGTGAAGTAAATAAATATTTCATGATGATGATTTTTATTAGAAAGAATAAAAAGGTTGATTTCTCCCCCCTCAGAGGCAATACCTATAAAACAGAAATAAGCTGAAATCTACTGTTTCAAAAAAAGTATTTTATTTGCTATGTTTTAACTAGGATTGTATTTCTTTTGGATTATACTCATTACTTATAACTTTGCTTTTTGTCCTTATCCTTACTGTAGAAAATTAGCCCAAACTTTTAAAACATGAACACAGATTTTATGCTGTTATATAAGTAATAACACCTTTATTGAAAACACTGATTTTACCAAAATAAAGTCTAAAAAATTATAAAAGTTTATTATATAAAAAAGATAGCTACTCTACTATAATTTGGTAAAATTTAATACTCTAATTCTTCATGTACTTTTAGAATTAATGGCTTTTGAAAATCAGGCTAAATGATGAAAAATATTCTATACACACGTTTTTAAGTGTTTTGTTCAAAGCGGAATATTTCTCTACATATTACAAATGGTGACCTGGTTTGGGGATACTTTTACATTAAAGGGTCCACGACCTATTGTTTCCAACTAGTCACCATATAAATAGTGTTGGACCACTTTTAAAACGTCAGTTCACTTACTTCGGCTGAATACCTAAAAGGAATATGTTATTAACAAAGTCGTTGAAATTACCTCATTCTTAAAAATGTGGCATAATTTAGGAGCTATATGGTAAAAATCCATTATAGTTGTATACTATTTTTCAAAGCAAATACTTCTATACAGACAGACCATCAAACTGCACGAACATATCCATCTAGATGTTCTCAGATTTAAGAAATACGCCTCATCTGTCTTAGGATGTGGTCTGTAGCTTTAGCATCTACATCGTGTCTGACTGTAGGCTGCAAATAAAAATTTTTGTATTGAACCACAACCCTGAAGCAAACTTGGAAGCGCTCAAGGAGAAACGCAAAACACTAGTCAGTGACGTGAAGAAGTAGTCCAGTAAGAGCTGAGCCGGCCGAGGCGCGGCGGCAGGAAAGTAGTGCGCACGCGCGGTGGGCTCGTCCGCGATTGGCTGCGCCGAGGCGGGAGCCTTGAGCCGGTCTGGCGTGGAGGGGAGCGTTGTCTAGTCCGTTTGCTCCTGGCTGGGGTCTCCGGTTCCTTCGGATCGTCGCCGGTGCGTCCTGGGAGGGGGAGGCTTGTGAGACAGCCTGTAGGCTTGTGTGGGACAAAGCGGAGAGGCGCCGGAGCAGGCCTCCGAGGGAGGAGGGAAGGAAGGCGGCGGAGTGGCTGTGACCGCCTCCTGCGGGTCTGGGAGCGCCGAGGGGTCGCCCGGGGGGTGGCTGGTGGCGGAGGGCGGGCCGTGGGGGTCGTTTGTGGGGGGGCGGCGGCCGGGTGAGGCGGCTCCGGGCAGTGGTGCTTCCGCGCCTGCGCTGCGGTTACCCCGCTCGGCTTGTGTGGCGCTTGGGTTTCTTTCCCCAGGACTAATCTGCACTCTTCTGTACGGTATTAATTAGTGTTAAGTAAGGAATGGAAGATTTTTATAGGCCGGTTTAACGGGCCACAAAATCAAAGGAGCGAAGTGAAATAACTACCTAATGTAGTTGGAAGGCGAAAAGCAGAAACAGCAGGGGAGATGTGTTGCTGGTTTTTGGCTGTTTTATTTGCATTCTTTCGTCCTGGAGGTTTGATGGTTTCATCCCATCCCCCCGTCAAAGCCAAACCGAATCCATAGATTCTGGTCATAATCCGCTTTGTCGAACTTCATCCTCACTATATCCCCTTGGGGGATCTTCGTCATCCCTACTCTCATAGGACCTTATGTATTAAACATCTAATAATTGTTATAGATAGTAATATTACAGATAACAGAGCGCTTACTGTGTATCAGACTTTGTTCTAAGTACTGTTAAGTATTTCGTTTAATCCTCCCAATAATCTTATGAGTAATTATTATATCTCCTGTTATAGATGAGCAGAGGGAGGCAAAGAGGTTATGGAAACTGTGCAAGATCACATGCTAGAGCTCACTACTGAGCATAGACCCTGAGAAAACTGTAATCCAGAAAGAAACATGTACCACAGTGTTCATTGCAGCACTCTTTACGATAGCCAGGACATGGAAGCAACCTAAATGCCCGTCAACAGATGAATGGGTAAAGAAGATGTGGCACATATATACAACGGAGTATTACTCAGCCATAAAAAGGAATGAAACTGAGTTATTTGTACTGAGGTGGATGGACCTAGAGTCTGTCATACAGAGCGAAGTAAGCCAGAAAGAGAAAAACAAATACTATATGCTAACTCATATACATGTAATCTAAAAAAATGATACCGATGAAGCCAGTGACAGGGGAAGAATAAAGATGCAGTTGTAAAGAACGGACTTGAGGATGCAGGGTGGAGGGTGAAGGGAAAGCTGGGACGAAGTGAGAGAGTAGCAGTGACATATATACACTACCAAATGTAAAATAGCTAGTGGGAAGCTGCTGCATAACACAGGGAGATCAACTCGATGATGGGTGATGATTTAAAGGATTAAGAAGGGCAGGGAGGGGATATGGTGATATATGTAGAAATACAGCTGATTCACTTTTTTGTACAGCAAAAACTGGCACAATAGTGTAAAGCAATTAAATTAGAATAAAGAGCTTCAAAAAAAAAGATCACATGCTAGGAAGTGTCAGTCAGATTTATATTCAGGCATTTGCTCCCAAAACTGTCTTCTTAATTATTACACAGTACAGTGTATTTTATTAAATTGCCAAGTAATGTAAGCCTTCTGATGTTCCATCAGCCTGAATTTGCCATTTTACTTGGGAGAACAGAAGCGGGTAGGTGTTAGTGTGTAACAGATGTTGGAGTATCACAGCAAGGCTGCCAAATGTGCGTTATTTCTAGGGCCTGGGAAAAGGGCTCAAATAGCACTAATTTAAGAAGTAATAAGGATCCAGAAGCATTTAGGGGGAAATATACTGTTGTCTGCAGTTTACTTTGAAATGCATCAACAAGTTAGATGACTTGACGGGTACCTAAGGTCATATAGAAATAGCAGAGCTAGAAATCAAGCTGAGGCAGACTGGCTCCAGAGTGTTTTCTTTCTTTTTGTTTTTTTTTTTTAAAGAATTTGTAGCCATTGATATCTTTATTTATTGGCTGCATTGGGTCTTCATTGCTGCACATGGGCTTTCTCCAGTTGCGGCAGGTGGGGACTACTTGTCATTGTGGTGCACGGGCTGGTCATTGCAGTGGCTTCTCTTGCTGAGGAGCACAGGCTCTGGGCACACAGGCTTCAGTAGTTGTGGTGCACGGGCTCTAGAGCTCAGGCTCAATAGTTGTGGTGCATGGGCTTAGTTGCTCCACAGCGTGTGGAATCTCCCCGGACCAAGGCTCGAACTCGTGTCCCCTGCATTGGCAGGCGGATTCTTAACCACTGTGCTACCTATGAAATCCCCAGAGTGTTTTCTTAACCAACACTTTGTGCTGCTTCTTACATGGCTACATACTCAAATTCATTATTATTTTCTTTAGTTTACAGGTTAAATAGAAAGGTTGAAAAATTAGACATCGTGTATTAGGGGTAGAAAAGTTTAAGGGTTTAAGGTGGTGATTCTTAAAATTTAGTGTTGAAAGACGTTTTAGCTTCTAGTCTGTTCTCTTTATTTTACAAATGATGAAGTTGATATACAGAGAGTTTAAATAGCTTGCCCAAAATTTCTAGTTACTGTATTTTTCTAGTGTTCCTTTTAAAAAAGGTGTCAGTCAGAATTTTCACAGTATTGCAGGGGGGTCTGACTAAATGCAGAGAATGGAACCTTTTACATTTCACGATGTGGACATCATTTTTATTAATGATATTTAGAATCTATTACTTTAAGTGGGCTCATCATTTTCTTATTTCAGCTGCGCTCTAGTTATCTGAAAGCCTTGAGTTTTTTATCTCAACTTCCCATTGTTCTATTTCATTGACTGAGTACTAACATTTATCTCTTTTAAATCATCTTGCTGTAGTTAGCTTTTGTCAACTTCAAATTTATTTCAATTATGTTATCTAGAGACATGTAATATTCTGCTGATCTATTATAAAAAGGAAATGAGGTTGATGAGGTTATTTTGGCATGACATGTTTGGAAAGAACCTGTGTTGACAACTGCTGTTGGTAAATACTGCTTCTAAAGCAAACAAATAATCACAAACCATCTATTTAATAATTTGATGTAAGATTGTGCTAATAAAGATCTGTTTTGTGTTTTGTTGACCTTAAACAAATAGATTGCCAGTTAATTCTCCAGCAAAAATGGGTTTACTCAGGATCAACAAAGAACTGTAATTCAGGGTCCACAGCAATGGTGAGCCATATGCAAATCCTGCACAACAAAGAGAGAAGACCTCTTTTATAGAGGGGGAAAGGAAGTTAAAAGGGCTATGGTAAACAAAGAGCCCATTTGGGGAGCTGAGAATTTGAAGTATCATGGCTTTTTATTGGCTGAGCTCTTGCCAGGCAAGAAGAGGAAGTCTTTCTGCTTCCTGTTAGGCTCTGATATCCCATAGGGCCTGAGAGCTTCCTCCTCCTCCTCTTCTTCTTCTTCTTCCTCCTCCTCCTCTTCTTCCTCCTCTTCTCCTTCTTCCCCTTCTTCCTCTTCCCCTCCTCCTCCTCCCCCTCCTCCCCCTCCACCTGCTCCTCCCTCTCTCTCCTCCCCCTCTCCTCCTCCTGCTCCTCCCTCTCTCTTCCCCCTCCCTCCTTCTCCTCCTTCAATAAATTTATTTATTTATTTATTTATTTATTGTCTGCATTGGGTCTTCGTTGCTGCACATGAGCTTTCTCTAGTTGCTTCGAGTGGGGGCTACTCTTCATTGTGATGCACAGGCTTCTCATTGCAGTGGCTTCTCTTGTTGTGGAACATGGGCTCTAGGTGCATGGGCTTCAGTATTTGTGGCATGAGGACTCAGTAGTTGTGGCAAATGGGCTTAGTTGTTCCACGGCATGTAGAATCTTCCTGGACCAGTGATCAAAGCCGTGTCCCCTACATTGGCAGGTGGATTCTTTTTGTTTTTTTTTAAATTTATTTACTTATTGGCTGCGTTGGGTCTTCATTGCTGTGCGCATGAGCTTTCTCTAGTTGCAGAGAGTGGGGGTATTCTTCATTATTTATTTATTTGTTTATTGGCTGTGTTGGGTCTTCGTTGCTGTGCATGCGGGCTTTAGTTGCAGAGAGCGGGGGCTACTCTTCATTGCAGTGCGTGAGCTTCTTATTTCGGGATTCTCTTGTTGCAGAGCATGGGCTCTAGGTGCATGGGCTTCAGTAGTTGTGGCTCGCGGGCTCTAGAGCACAGGGTCAGTAGTTGTAGTGCACAGGCTTAGTTGCTCTGTGGCATGTGGGGTCTTCCCGGCTCAGGGATTGAACCCATGCCCCTTGCATTGGCAGGCAAATTCTTTTTTTTTTTAAGCTCTTTATTGGAATATAATTGCTTTACACTGTTGTGTCAGTTTTTGCTGTACAACAAAGTGAATCAGCTGTGTTTATACATATATCCCCATAACCCTTCCCTCCTGCGACTCCCTCCCACCCTCCCTATCCCAGCCCTCTAAGTCTTCACCCATCATCGAGTTGATCTCCCTGTGTTATGCAGCAGCTTCTCACTAGCTATCTATTTTACATTTGGTAGTGAATATATGTCGCTGCTACTCTCTCACTTTGTCCCAGCTTCCCCTTCACCCTCCACCCCGTGTCCTTAAGTCTGTTCTCTACATCTGCATCTTTATTCTTGCTGGCAGGCAGATTCTTAACCACTGCACCACCAGGGAAGCCCATGCAGACTTCTTAGTTGCAGCATGTGGACTCGTAGTTGTGGCACGTGAACTCTTAGTTGTGGCGTGCATGCAGGATCTAGTTCCCTGACCAGGGATCGAACCCGGGCCCTCTTTATTGGGAGTTACCCACTGGACCACCAGGGAATTCCCTAACTCTAGTATAATTGAAGTTTCTGTTTATTAATTTTTACATTTTCCCCCTTTGATCAAGATCTTTCTCTGAATGTATCACTGGTCAAAGAGTCAGATTTTCCAATTTCAGCAGATTTTGTTCCTTAATGCCAGGAGAGGCCTTTCCTGGGTGAAGTGTCCCTTGTTGGGAGGGGAAAATGCACAGATTGGAAAACTGTTGAGGTCACATTTGAGTAACAGAGAGAAGTGGGAGGAAGAACTCCCAGGCACTTTTTTTTTTTTTTTTAAGAGCATAGGCTCAGTAGTTGTGGCGCACAGGCTTAGTTGCTCCGTGGCATGTGGGATCTTCCTGGAGCAGGGATCGAACCCGTGTTCCCTGCATTGGCAGGTGGACTCTCAACCACTGCACCACCTAGGAAGCCCTCCCAGGCACTTTTTATCCAAAGTCCATATATCATCAAGATTCTAGACATTGAAGATCATCTGAAGTGTTATGTTATCATCAAAGGTGTGGCGGACAAATTTCCAACAGGCCTGGTTTGGATATCTTTGGAAAGCTGTCTCATCAGATGTCGTGCTTCAGTTCTGGAAAATCTTTACTTTTGGGTCACCAGGTGACCTGTGCAGGTCCAGTTAGGGTTTGGTGCTTTCTTTGGGTGTGTCACGTGAATCCAAGTGTCCCCTGGCGTTTGATGGCACAAGAGTTGGTTAGTAGTACCTGATAGGGGTCTTTTCATCGAGGTATAAGGAAGATCTTCTGGAGATTTCTTTTCCATTAGATGAAGTCTCCAGGTTACAAGGTGTGATGGTTAAGATCTTCATCTCCTGAGAGTGCACTGTGGAAAGATTGCTCTACCAAAACACAGTTATTTTTAATAGAAGCAATTTGGCCTTTGCAATATTGGACTGTCTCTGCTTTTATTAATTGTGGTTCAAAAGAGCCAAGTATATTGAGAGTCCTATGACTCTCTCAAATGGTGAGAGTTTGAGTTCCAAAAGAGGTAGATGTAAGGTTTAGAAGGACCAGTGGCAATGCTTTGGCCAAGGTATTTGGAGGGCTTCTGCAAATTTTGTCAACTGTCTTTTTTTTTTCTTTTTAAATATTTATTTATTTCTTTATTTCGCTGTGTCAGGTCTTAGTTGCAGCACACAGTGTCTCTAGTTGTGGCATGTGGGCTCTTTAGTTGCGGCATGGGGGATCTAGTTCCCTGACCAGGGATTGAACCTGGGCCCCCTGCATTGGGAGCACAGAGTCTTAAGCACTGGACCACCAGGGAAGTCCCTTTCAATTGAGTCTTAATAATGCTGTTAGTGTGTTTGACTAAACCAGAGCATCGAGGATGGTAAGTGCAATGAAAGTGTTGCAGAACTGGCCAGACATTGCAGACTTGTTGAAGTGCCTGACAAGTAAAATGGGTTCCTCAAATATTTTGAAGTTTGAGAGAAGTTCTCCAGGTTGGGACAATCTTTTCCAAAAAGTCTTTAGCCACAGAAGAGGTGATAGCTTGTCTGTAAGGGAAGGATTCAGTCCAGTGTGAAAATGTACAGACCATGACTAAAACATGTTTATATCCATGAGATGAAGAAAGTTGTTTGAAATCCATTTGCCAGACCTCAAATCGTCCACTAGGCAATTTAAAATACCTGGGAACAGTACCAGCAGGTTCCCTGGGTAGTATTTTGGACAAGCAGGACAAGTGAGGTAGGCACCTTTTTGCGGCCTTGTTAATATTTCCCCACAAATATTGATTCATGAATGCTATCTTTTTGTCAGTAGACCAGTGGTTTAATGCATGTACAGTAGTTAGGACAGGGAATTTTAGAGTCTCCAGTAGACTGGGTTGTTATTTGGTCCAAACCAGAGCTTTCTCTCTTTATCAAACCATCATTTGTTGAATTTCCAATCTTGTTTTTCCTTTTCTGAGGCCAATTGTTGGGCTCCTCTAGCCAGTTTTTCTAAGTTAACATTTGGAAGAATATCCGTTTGGACCGTGAGAGAGGTTTGGCTGCTTTTGGTTCCTTTAAGGGCAGCATTCCTTGTGGAAATGTCAGCAAGGTGATTTCCCTTAGCTTCCAGAGTCAAGTTTAGCAGAATCTTAATAATGGCTGATGTGGCAGGTAAAAGTAATGCATCAAGTAACTCCTGAAGATAGGACATTTAAAATTTTATTTCTTTTGTAAGTAAGGAAGCCACATTGTTTCCACAACATTCCAAAATCATGAACTACTCTGAAAGGATATCTACTATCAGTATAAATATCTGCAGTTTTGCCCTTTGCTAAAGTACAAGCATATGTAAGAGCATATAATTCAGCTTGTTGGGCTGAAGTCATAAAGATCCTGCCCCAACACTATCTAAAGGAGTTGCAATATTGTCTCTCTCTCAACCATCAGTGAACCATAAGATGTCAGTGTTACCCAAAGGAGTTTCCTGCAGATCGTTGACAAGGAGTCTGGAGATGATCCCTCGGGCTTAAGCAGTCATGAGGGACTTTGTTGACAGAAGAAGAGTAGCAGGGGTCAGGTTATTACACTGTAAAAGTGTTAAAGGAGTGGTTAAAGGAGTGGTTAACAAAAAGACTTCATAGGAGGTGAGGCAGCTGACTGAGAAATGTTGAATGTGATGAGAATTCAGGAGGATTTCTACTGCATGAGGTACAAAAATGGTTAAAGGGGATCCCACAGTTTTTTTCTTGGTGGTCTTAACCAAAAGGGCAGTGGCAGTAATGGCTGTAATACCCTATGGATTGATGGTGGTCCCCGTGTTTTTGGGTGAGTACTGCAAGGATATATACAAAAAGGAAAAAGGGAATCTGATAATTGGGATGCCCAAGGGCAGGTGGGTTCATCAAACTCTTGTTTAAGGTCTTAAAGTCTGTGTTGTCTGGTTCTTCCCATAAAATTGGTTCCGGGTTGTTCTTTAGTAAAACATAGGATTGGCCATAGGACAGAAATTTAGAATGTTACCAAAGTGGTAGCCAACTAGCCTGAGAAAACCTCACAGTTGACACTTAGTTTTGGGTTTTGGGAAACTTAGGACACCATGAAGTCTGTCTAGATCTATGTCCAGCTCTTGTTCTGATATCAGATGCCCTAAACATTGAACCTGGGTTTGGGCAAATTGCAATTTTTTCTTGGTGATCTTATGTCCCTTTAAGGCTAAAAGCTTTAGCAAGTGGATGCTGTCTTCCAGTGAGGCGGCTTGAGAAGCAGAGCAAAGAAGCAAATCATTCACATATTACAACAAAGTAGGACCTGTAGGGAACTTTATATGATCCAGATCAGCCTTCAGGATTTATGAGAAAGAAAGACTCTCAGTAAAACCCTGAGTTGTTACTGTCCAGGTGATTTTCTTCTTCTCAAGGGAAGGCAAAAAGAAATTGGCTAGCTTCATCAACTGGAATGCTAAAGAAGGCACTGCATAAATCAATTTTAGTAAGTAATTTACTTTCAGTGGGGATGGGTTTTAGTAGTGTATTAGGGTTAGGAACAACAAACAGTGTGTCAAGGGATAACAGTGTTGTTTATTGGTGCTTAGAGAGCCTAGGGAAACCTCCACCTTTGGCCTTTCGCTTTTCTCACCAGTAAAATGGGAGTGTTACAGGACTAGTACAAGGGATAATGAAGTCTTGAACCTTGTAATCTTCCATTGTGGGTTTTATGCCTTGAAGGGCTTCTTTACTTAAAGGGTATTAATTAATTTTGGGGAGGGGCTTTGAAGGATCTATTTGAATCTTGATGGGAGGTACATTGTGAATTTTGCCAACATCATCTGGCGATTTTGCCCATAAGGAGGGTGGTAACTGATTCAGTAGGGACAGATGATCAGTGTTTCCTGACTCAGCTCTAGTACCGTGAGAGATGAAGCAAATACAAGTTGTCAGAGATTATTTCTTTCACCTGGTTGGCTGCTTTGACTACTACTGTAAAACTCTAGAATTATTTACGCCTTTTGGGAGAAAGAAATTCTGGCATGAGACTTCTCGGCTCAACCTAATACATGGGTTAGGGCAGAGGAACTAAGGAGAAATTGGTGTGTATCTCTCAAGAGGCCAAAACAAAAGGGTATAGGTTCAGAGACAGGAACGTTTTGAGGTTCATTAGCGATCCCCACGATTTGAACTGTTTTAGTACTCTGAGGCAGAGGCTGCTTTTTGTAGTGGTGTTGAACACTGAGAGTATGGCTCTGATGTCATTTAAGACTGGAAGAGATTCATCTCCAATCTGGCAAAATGTTTCTCCAAACCTAGTAAGAGGGAGAATTGGGAAGAGTCCTTTGTTCCTTAGAGTCCCTTCGTTGACAAATTAGGACATTGGAAAGGCTGGTTAGAGGGCTGAAGGCACCTGAAGTGCTTACATTTGTAACAGTCTCTTTCCAATATCCTGACTGTTTGAAGCAATAGCAAAAACTAAGAGGGTTTTGGTTTCATTTAGGGGCTTTTATTTGCTGGACTTGAATGTTAAGAATTTTGGCAGTCTTCCTTTGAGGTGACTCATCTAGAGTGTGAGAGAACTCGTTTGCTAGATTAACTAAATCTGAAGTAGACATGGTTTCCCATTCTATCTTGGTCCATTTTATTAGAAGACAAAGGTCCCAGTTCAGCCCGTTCATGAATATAGAGGTTAAAAGCTACCTAGGTGGAATCAACATCTGAAGGAAAACCAGAATTTTCTTTAAAAATAATTTGAAATTGATGGTAGTAGTTATGAACAGGTTCATCAAATTTTTGTGTGCAAGCCTGAATTTTGTTCCAATCAACAAGCTTTGGAAAAGCCCTAGGAGTAGCCCGATGAAGTCACCTGGAGATTGCCCACGCCTGATCTGATAATGTTAGTGGGCTGGTCTCCAGGTTGTAATTCTAGAGACCTTTCAGGATTTTCCCAATTAGCAGGTTTTTTCTTTTTGTTTTGTTTTGTTTTTTGTTTGTTTGTTTTTTGGCCCTGCCACACAGCTTGCAGATCATAGTTCCCTGACCAGGACCCAGGGATTGAACCCAGGCCCCGGCAGTGGGAGCACCAAGTCCTAACCGCTGGAGCACCAAGTCCTAACCGCTGGACCACCAGGGAATTCCCCCAATAGCAGTTTTTATACAAGGCTGGGCCTGACCTTCACTGACAAGCCTATGAACTAGCTGACATAAGTTGGAGAAACCAGGTTGATAAGTTTGAATGACTATACTAAATTCTTCAGCAAATCTGTGAGGATCTTTGGTTACTCTTGGAAAATCTTTGACTATTGCTTGCAGTTCAGCTTTAGTCCAGGGATTATAAGAAATTAAGAGTTTATCCTCTGGATACTCAGAAGGCTTAATTTTAAAGGGCAGGACTTCCTAGGTGGCGCAGTGGCAAAGAATCTGTCTGCCAATGGAGGGGAAATGGGTTCAAGCCCTGCTCTGGGAAGATTCCACATGCCATGGAGCAACTAAGCCCGTGAGCCACAACTATTGAGCCCACGTGCCACAACTATTGAAGCCCATGCGCCTAGGGCCCGTGCTCCACAATAAGAGAAGCCACTGCAATAAGGCACCTGTGCACCACAATGAAGAGTAGCCCTCACTCACAGCAATTAGAGAAAGCCCGTGTGCAGCAATGAAGACCCAACACAGCCAATAAATAAATAAAATAAATTTATAAAAAAAAAAATTTAAAGGGCAGGTTCTGATATGTTCAGAGGAAAAGGGGGTGGGAGAGTTTTAGTGAAAAAGGAAAATTTAGCCAGAGAGTTAGTATGGGGGAACTGAGGGTATAGAGGAGGTATAAAAGGGAAGAAGGGTGGTGCCAGAGGGTGTCCTGAGCATGAGGGCTGAGGAAGAGGAATATGAGGATTTCGAAGCCTTTTTATCTTTGTTTATTTGCATCAGTCTTATTTTGCAAAGAGACAATTTTAGGCTCCCGAAAACATTTGGAAACCTCAAAATAGCAATCAAAATAGTCATTTCAGTTTTGGAAATTTTAGAACTATGATTGTCCAATTTGGTTTTAAGAAAAGTAAATTTGGGGATTTCACGAGTTCCTTATAATGGCCATTGATGTTCTAACTTGCTTTTGGGTAAATTGGTCCCTTTAGTTAGAAATGTGCATGCAGAAGGACTGTGGTTTTTATACATAAAATTGGTCAGAGTCCCTGTAGTGGGGGTGAGGGGGCACCCTCAAAATATTCAGGTAACTGGGATCCCATTTCTCAGAGATTTTTCTCTATAGTAAAATAATAATTTTCAAACAGCCTAAACAGCTCAAGCGCCTTCTATGCCTAATACCAGCCAGTTCTAAGGGAGCAACCCAGTCATGCAGGAGCCAAACTGAAGGCTGCTCAGCAAAGCTCTAGTGAAATAGCCTAATTCTGCAGGAATGAGCCCGAAGATTTAACAGTGCAGTTCCACCAGAACAGCCCATTTCAAAAGGAATCTGGCCAAAGGCTGAACCAGCACATTTCCAGTGAAACAGCCCCTGTCTCACAGGAATCAATCAGGCCGACGGCTAGTACAGTTATAGTTGAAACAGCCTAATTTTTAAAAGTGTCAGGCCAAAGTGCCAAATAAGTACTCACAGACAGAACAAGGCCTTTCTATTTAATAGAAAGAATGAGTCCTTAAAATAGATACCAAATAAAACCTGGAGAGCTTCTTAACACAAAGAGGGTGGAAGCTCAGATCCAGGAGAAAGACTTACTCTTGAACTTCAGGGTTAGGAAAGAAAGCAGTGGGCATTAATGGGTTGCTTGCCTGTTTTTATAGCCGGGGAACCTGCAGTTATCTGCTGACTGGGCAGCATGTGTATACTTTTAGTGTGCTGAGCGGGAGAAGAATGGGGCAAGTATCTTTCCTTACCTGGGATGGGCAAGGGACATGGCATGCTGCTTGGAAAAGTTTTGGGACATTGCCGTTGTTGCATTGTACAGAGTGATAGGAGCCTGTAGCTCTTTGTTCTGGCAGTATTGGTCCTTTGAGTTTATTTTGCTCTTTGTCCTTGGAGCACACCACATTTCCCCCTCTCTTTATTTAAAGGGCCAATACTTTGGCCCTGTTGAATACCCTGCTCGTGATGGTCTATCTGCCTAGCTCCCTCTCAGGTGTTTGGGAACCCCTTTTGTAAGGGAAAGGGGCGATGATCTCTCTGGCTGCTTCCTGCTGGGCAGAGGCATCGTAGGGCCCTGGATTCCTGTTACCTGCTCTCTGTCAGGGTGTGCCGAGGGAGGGGTGGGGGCTCCATGGAAGATGATGGCAGCTTCTTTAAGTTTTGTCCAGCAGATATTCTTGTTGCATTACCATTTGGAGGTTTATTTGTTGTATCCTAGAAGAGACAAACTTAACAAGCAGGTTAAAAATACATGGCCCGAAGATCAGTGGGAGTATGAAGGCTGCTATAGGCCCCAGGAAGGGGGCTAACCAGGACCAGATATTAGTCGTGAAGTCCCACCAGTCGAATCCCCCTGAGGCTCCTTTCATATACAAGCCGTTAGCTCTTTTAATAATATCCCGAAGGTTAGTTTGAATTTTGCCTGATTGGTTGACAAAAAACCAGCATTCCTCCTTTAACATAGCACAGGTCCCACCTTGGTTAGCTGTTAGTAAGTCTAAAGCGCTCCTATTCTGTAAAACCACTCCTGCTAGAGAATTTATTTGTTCTTGTAGAGTGTTAATTTGAGCGGCTAGGTTAGTAATCTGTTGCATGAGCTCGAGAGAGAGCTGTCGGGCAGGAGGTAGAGGGATACTGTAATTTATAAGGGTAAGATTAGGAGTAATGTATGTAAGGGTACAAGTCCCATCCAGTTGGCTGGAAGACATAAATATGCATTAGATCTGCAGAGGAAATAGATGCGGTTTGTAGGGTCCAAGCAAATGTCTAAAGTGATGTTGAAGTAGGATTTCCCCAAATGGGTATGGGAATATTCTGTGTCCTCATAGGTGGTAGCCAAAGTCATCCCAGCTAAGGGGGAGAGGCAAGCAGTCTTTGAGGGGTGGGAAGATTGTAAGCCCAATTAAAAGAAGGAATAGTAGGGTTCCACCCTATATCATAGTCCTCAGGTGTCTTCAGTTTTCTACAGTCTTCTTGTTTAATATTAGAGGGTTGGAACCAAAAATTGTGGTTCTGCTGGGGACAGTTTGGGGATGGGGTTGGGCAGATGGAGGTCCCAAAATAGCTAGTTTGTGTCCAATCGGTGCTGATATTAGGATATTTGGGAAAGTAAATATAGAAAGGGGAATCAAAATAAGTATGGGGATGGTTTGTTCTGTTGTTGGTTACGGTGTGTGTCAATTGCTAACTTGGTCAGATATTTCTTGAGGGCTTGATTGGCTGTTTCCATCTTGCTTGACACCTGAGGACCATGCTGAATGAAGATAACTGATTTGGAGGGCCTTGCTGACCCCTTGGGTTAGACTTGAAATAGAGGCGGGGCCCTTGTCTGATTGTAAAGAGTGAGGTAGCCCGAACTGGGGTATAACATATTCCACGAGAGCAGTGGTAACCTTGGATGCTCTCTCAGTTTTAGTAGGAAAGGCCTCTATCCATCGCGTGAAGGTGTCCACCATGACTAGGAGATATTTGAAGGCTTTACAAGGGGGCATGTTGGTGAAATCTGCCAATCTTCTCCTGGTTGGTTCTCCCACCTTTGGATTGGATGGAGTAGCAGGGGGAGTTTTATAGCCCCCTCTGGGTTGGCCTGACATATAGATTGGAGGTTGGAGAGGATTCCTTTTCCTGTGAATTTTGTCCCTACCAGTCTGTAAAGGGATTTGGGTCCTAAATGGGTAGCCTGATGAAGGTGGTTCAAAATCTTCCATTGGGAGGCTTCTGGTAAAAGAAGTTTGGTATCTGGGCTTTGTAGCCACCCTTCAAGGGTTAGAGTGAACCCACCGTTTTGTCCCTCTTTAAGTTCTGGTAGTGAGTATCATGGGGCGAAGACTCTAAACTTGGGATCGGGGGGCCTGTAGGACATTTTGGGCAGCCCTTTTGGCCTCTTTGTCCGCCATATTATTTTCTGTAGTTATGTCTGATGCGTCCCGTTGGTGTGTACTGCAGTGGATGATAGCTGTTTCCTTAGGGGATTTTATGGCTTCTAATAGGGCCAGGATTTCTGTTCCATGCTTGATTGGGGTGTTATGTGTGGTTAGAGTAGGCTTCATGGTGGTTGTTAAGGCCATATTTACTGGAGTAAATGATAAAAGTAGCTTTAAGCTTGGTTATAAGATCTTGACCTAACAGAGGTGTAGGACAGGCTGGGAGAACTAGGAAAGAATGTGTGAGTAGAGTATTTTCAAGAGAACAAGGTAAGGAATGTGTAAAACGACCATAAGAGGGTTGTCCGTCTATCCCTGTTAGGAGGATCGAGGAATGGAGAGTGGGACCAGAGAAGGAAGTCAGGGCTAAATAAGCAGCCCCAGTGTCAGTCAGAAAGGTTATTGTAGTCCCTGCAACATCCAGGGTTACCCGGGGCTCCTCCGTTCTTATGGGGAACATAGGGGCCTGTAGATAGTGCCCTGGGCACCTTTGGTCTTCCACATCCAGGAGCCCCAGCTCTAAAGCACAGTCTGGTTCCTGCTCCTGATAGTCATTTACCACCACCAGGGGCAATTGACCTTGATTGTGGCCCAGGGGGCCAGGTCCCGAAGTACCCCAGGTGCTGGATGATTTAGGTGTTGGCCTGCACACTTGAGGGCGGGACGGACAACTCCTTTTCCATTGTCCCTTTTAGTGACCGTAAGGGCACGGGGTATCGGGGGGCGGGGTGCCGCCGTTGCTGACAGTGCGCCCCTGCTGACCGCACTGGTAGCAGGTCAGCGACAGTCTCTGAGAAGAGGGAGGGATTCCCATGGGTCCCTGTCATGAGAGGGGCTGAGGAATGGCAAGGGCCATATATTGAGCATGTCTCTTTGGTTTTTCTTCCTCTCTTAGTTCTCGCCTATTCCTGGAAACCTCCTCCCTATTGTTAAAGACCTTAAAGGCTGTGTGAAGTAGGACAGAGAATGGGGTTTGTGGTCCTTGTTCTAATTTCTGTAGATTTTGCTTGATGTCAGGAGATGCCTGGCTTATAAACTGCAAGTATAGCCTGACCTTCAGAGGTCTCAGGGTCTAGGTTGGTATATCTTCTCATAGCTTCCATTAATCAGGCCTGAAAAAGGGCTGGATTCTCAGAGGGTTCTTGTATAACTTCTCTGAGTTTATGATAATTGACAGGTTTGATGATTGCCTTTTTCATACCTTCTAGTAGACAGGTAATCATGTAATTTCTCCTAGGGAGCCCTCCTGTTGGCCCTTTTTCATTTGCTTGATATTTCCACTCTGGGTCTGCCCGTGGGACTGCTTCTGCCCCTGTTCGGTTCTCATTAGGATTTCGAGCTTATGCCTCATCTGTCTCGGCCTGAGCCAAGGCCCAGATCCTGGTCCTTTCTTCATGTGTACAGCAGGTAGTTAGGATTAAATGAATATCTTGCCACGTTAGGTTAAAGGGTATGGTAAGGGCCTGAAATCCCCTGATAAAAGTGGAAGGGTCCTGGCTAAAGGAGCCTAGTTTGCCCTGGATATGAGAGAGATCAGACATGGGGAAGGGGACAGGAACTCTGATACTATTTAGGTCTCTGTTAGTGACCTCTTATAGGGGAAGCATGTTGGAGCCTGGTTCAGAGTGTTGAGCTGCCTGTGACTGAGTGTGGGGAGGAGAAGGAAGATTTATGTCTGGGTAAGGAAGTGGGGGTTGGGGAGCAGAAGGTTGAGGAGGAGGTGAGTGTGACTGGGGGCAGGAAGGGTCATCTAAAATATATGGTGAAGAGGGAGAGGGGCAGGATAGTGGAGCTGATGGAGAAGGAGAAGGGGGAGGACGAGGCAATAGAGTGGCAGTGGAGAGAGACATGCGACAGGAGTCCCTCAGGCTCGGATTCTGACTGAGGGCCATGAAGGCCTGGATGTATGGAGCCTTAGAATCCTTTCCTGATTTCCGACAATAGAGATTAAATTGGAGGATTGTGTTATAATTTAGTGTCCCATTAAGAGGCCACTGTTCTTGGTCTCCCAATTTGTATTGGGGCCAAGCCTTGTTACAAAAGAAAATGAACCTCTTTTTTTTGAGATTGTCTGGGTCAAACTTCTTCTATTTCCTGAGAATACAATTGAGAGGTGAGTCTAAAGGGATAGACATGTTTGAACCCATTCTTAGCCCTGATGCTGTAGAATGGGGGAGGGGGTATTGAGAACCATTGATGGGCAAAAAGGCATCCCCCTTTGTCTCAGTGACGTCTCTGTGTGTCTGTGGCACCAGTGAGAACTGTGCGCCTGAGGCACAAAATGCCAACCGTCTTGCATCCAACTGAGAGAGGTGGCCCTTGAGAAACCATGTGTCTGAGGCACCCGTGGGAAACCGTGCGTCTGAGGCACCAGTGACAGCAGAGAGGGGAGTTCCTGGTGGTTAGCTGGGCATTGACCCACTGTTAGAAGATCCTCAGGGACAGGAAGAAGTTTTCAGGATGGTCTAGAGGTGTCAAGATCCTTTGGAGTCAGTCCAGGCTGGAGGAGAGGAAGCGGAGGTAATAGGAAGAGAGGACTGAGGATCCTGTCTTTTAACCCTATCAAGGAGGCGGTGGCCAAGGGACTGTGGGCTTTATGTTTTGCTTCAAGCACTGTGTGCCTCACGTTGCACGGAAGTTGTTTTGATGGGGGCAGACGCTCTAATAGCCTGGTTTGTTCCATGACCCCCTTATCCTTTCACGGGAATCTTCAAGCAGCAGGCATCCTAATGGCTTTTAAATGCCTGACCCGTGCCCGCACAATATCAGTTGGCCTAGTCCTCAGTCAGAAGGAAGACAGAAGGACCCTCACCCGTTCTGGGCAGCAGTTACTGGGGCAAAGTGAACTGTGGAGCTTTTGGAACCCACCAGGGTGTGACCCTGGCCATAGTTCATCTGTTGCTTCCACAGGCACTCGCCTGTTCACACAGGGTCCCAAGGAATGAGGAGAGGAAGTGGGGGAGATCTTCCCCCAAGAGAAGTTCCCTGTACGGGCCACCAGATGTCGTGGTCCGAGTGCGGGTTCCAGACACAAGGCAGAATGCAAGGAAGATAGAGTTTTTTAGAGAGAAGGGACACTGCAAGAACAGCAGGCCGACTTCCTGGTAGCCAGGTAAAGTCGACCCTGAGTATGGGTTGCTTGCCTGTTTTTATAGCCAGGGAACCTTCAGTTATCTGCTGACTGGGCAGCGTATGTATGCTTTTAGTGTGCTGAGCGGGAGAAGAATGGGGCAAATATCTTTCCTTATCTGGGATGGGCAAGGGACATGGCATGCTGCTTGGAAAAGTTTGGGGACATTGCCGTTGTTGCATTGTACAGAGTGATAGGAGCCTGTAGCTCTTTGTTCTGGCAATATTGGTCCTTTGAGTTTATCTTGTTTTTTGTCCTTGGAGCACACCACACTCGGGATCGGCAAAAAATTGCAATTTGTGGTCTGCAACCATGGTGAGCCATATGCAAATCCTGCACAACAAGGAGAGGAGAACACTTTTGTAGAGGGGGGAAAGGAAGTTAAGAGGGCTATTGTAAACAGAGTCCGTTGGAGGAACTGAGAGTTTGAAGTATAGTGGCTTTTCTTTTCTTTTTTTGAGGGGGGAGCGGGGCATGCCCTCTAGCATGTGGAATCTTAGTTCCCTGACCAGGGATTGAATCTGTGCCTCCTGCAGTGGAAGTTCATGGAGTCTTAACCACTGGACCACCAGGGAAGTGCTAGTAATGGCTTTTCATTGGCTGAATTGTGACAGGCTTATTGGCTGAGCTCTTGCCAGGCGAGAAGAGGACTCTTTCTTCTTCCTGTTGGTCTCTGCTATCATCATGTAGTGTGAGAGCTTCCCCATCTGGCCTCTGGTCTATATTTTAACTGAAATTTCTGTTTATTAATTTTTACAACACTACTAATCCCTCAAAGTATTTAAAGGCTGGTTATTTATCAAATACTCATGTATTTCATCATTTTCACGTTGCTGAAATTGGGAAATGTCTAACCATCAGTGATGGCGTATTACAACTTAATTGGCAGCAATTCTTTCTTTTTTTTCTTTGTAGAAAATTGGAAATATACAGGAAAGAACTCAGAAGAACATAAAATTTCAGGTAATTCTAACATCTAGACATAGTGTTAATGTTGTGGTGTGTGTTTTTCTAGTCTTTAAAAATCTTTATAGATGTGTAATTTACAGTTTATAATTCAATGTGTACACTTAGATGAGTTTTGACAAACTTGTAACCACACTGCAATCTGATGCAGGTTGTCTCAATCACCCCCTAAAATTCCTCATGGCCCTTTGCTTTCCAGTCTTTTGGAAAAGTACAAACACACATACTATTTTTTTGTCCTTTTTTTCTTTTATAAAATTGAAGTGATGCTGAACATGTCTGGTAGCCATTTGTGAAATCAGAACTTATTTTTATTTTTATTATTTTTAAAAATCTTTTAAATATTTATTTGTTTGCCTGTGCCAGGTCTTAGTTGAAGCATGTGGAATCTTTAGTTGCTGAATTTGGGATCTAGTTCCCTGACCAGGGATCAAACCCAGGCCCCCTGCATTGGGAGCGTGGAGTCTTAGCCACTGGAGCACCAGGGAAGTCCCAAAACATTATTTTTAGAGCAGTTTTAAGTTTACAGCATAGTTGAGGGGAAGGTGGAGATTTCCCATATTACTACTGCCTTTCCTCATTATCAGCATCCCTCACCAGAATGGTACATTTGTTACAATGGACACACATAAGCACCCAAAGTCCATAGTTTACATTAGGATTCATTCTTGCCATTGTACTTTCTGTGGATTTGGACAAATATATAATGACATGTATCTATCATTAGGGCATTATACAGGATATTTTCACTGTCTTAAAAAATTCTGTGCTCTACCTTTTCATCCCTGCCTCTCCCCTAACCCTTGGCAACTGCTGATCTTTTTACTGTCTCCATAGTTTTGCCTCCATAGTTTTCCAGGATGTTACATAGTTGGACTCATACAGTATGTAGCCTTTTCAGATTGGCTTCTTTCAATAAGTAATATGCATTTATGGTTCCTCCATGTCTTTTCATGGCTTGACAGCTCCATCTCTCCTTTTGAAGAGCAAATAACATTCCATGGTCTAGATGCACCACAGTTTATTTATCCATTCACCTACTGAATGCTTGGTTTCTTTCAAGTTTTGGCAATTACGAATAAAGTTGCTATAAACATTTGTATGCAGGTTTTTGTGTGGACATAAATTTTCAACTCTTTGTTGAAAGGAGTATGGTAAAAGTACGTTCAATTTTTTAAGAAAGTGCCAAAGTGGCCATACCATTTTGCATTCCCACCATCAATGAATGAAAATTCCTATTGCTCCACATCCTCACCAGCATTTGGTGTTGTCAGTGTTCTTTTTTAAAATATTTAGTTTATTTATCTTATCTATTTGGCTGCGCTGGATCTTAGTTGCGGCATGCAGGATCTTTAGTTGCGGTATGCAAACTCTTAATTGTGGCATGTGGGATCTAATTCCCTGACCAGGGATTGAACCCCGCCCCCATGCATTGGGTACACCAGAGAAGTCTCCTGGATTTTCTGCATCCTTGATGACATATGATGTGGAGCATCTTTCCATGTGCTTATTTTCTATCTGCATATCTTTTGTGATATGTCTTTTAAGGCTTTTGGCCCACATTTTAACTGGGTTGTTTTCTTATTGTTGAGTTTTAAGGTTTCTTTGTATATTTTGTATATCAGATGCACCTTTTCCAAATGTTTTCTCCCAGTCTGTGGTTTGTCTTTTCATTCCCTTGGTATTGCCTTTTTTTTTCAGAGCAAGTTTTTAATTTTAATGTAGTCCAGTTTCTCAGTTATCTTTCATGGATTGTGCCTTTGGTGTTGTAGCTAAAAAGTAATCACCATACCGAAGGTCATCTGGATCTTCTTCTATATTGTCTTCTAGTTTTATAGCTTTGTGTTTTACGTGTAAGAGCCTGTGATTCATTTTGAGTTACTTTTTGTAAAGACTGTAAAGTCTGTTTCTAGATTCATTTTCTTTGCATGTGAATGTCCAATTGTCCCAGCACCAGTTGTGGAAGGTTCTATCTTTGCCTCATTGTGTTTTCTTTGCTCCTTTGCCAAAAGTCAGTTGACCATATTTATGTGGGTCTGTTTCTGGCTCTCTGTTCTCTTCTATTGCTCCATTTGTCTATTTCACAAATACCACACTGTCTTGATTACTGTAACTGTATATTAAGTCTTAAAGTCAGGTAGTGTCAGTTCTCTTCATTCTTCTCTTTCCATAATGTGTTGGCTATTCTGGGTCATTTGCCTCTGCATAAAAACTTTAGAATCAGTGTGTTGATATTGACAAAATAACTTGCTGGGATTTTAGTTGGGATGGTATTGAATCTATAAAGTTGAGAAGAACTGACATCTTAACAATTTTGAGTCTTTCTATCCATGAACATGGAATATCTCTCCATTTATTTAGTTCTTTGATTTTACTCAGAGTTTTATAATTTTTCCTCATTAAGATGTTATATATGTTTTGTTAGATTACACTTAAGTATTTCATTTTTATGGGGTGCTAATGTAAATGGTATTGTGTTTTTAATTTCAAATTCCATTTATTCATTGCTGGTATGTTGGAAAACAATTGAGTTTCAGGTATTAACCTTGTATCTTGCAACCTTGCTAAAATTGCTTTTTGTAGCCATTTTTTAATTTGATATAAAAAACATTTCTTATATCATTAAACATTCTTTTAAAATGTGATTTTTTCCCCCCATTAATGGTTGTAGAATTATTTTATGTAACAAATACTGAATTCCTTCTTGTGTTGGTACTGGCAATATAGTGATGAATGGAATATAAGACTTCATGGCTGATCCAGGAGTTTACAGCTTGGGGGAATTAATAGGCAGTTTCATTACAGTGTGAGAAGTGCTTGGGTAGTGCATACATAGGAAGGGTCTCTAATCCAGTTTTTGGGGGGACATGAAGAGGACTCATAGTTAAGATCCGAAAGGATAAGTTGGAATTAATCAGGCAAAGAAAAATGGGTAAAGGCAATTAGGGGAAAATTTGTTCAAAGACCTAGAGGAAAAGAGAACATGGCTTGCTTGGGAAACTGCAGTACTACTCACCATTTTAGTGGTGTATAAAGAGAGTGAATTCCATTTTGTGGGTGTGACATAACATTTATCTAGTACCTTGTTATGGATATTTAAATTTCCTTTTTTTCTCCTACTATAAATAATATTGGTATGATTACCCTTATACATAATTCTTTGAGTATATCTTTGATAATTCCTTAGGGTAAATACCCAGAAGTGGAATTTCTGGGTTAAACAAATAATTTTGGTAGCCATGTACATCCTTGTTGATGCCTTATCTTGTGTAGTGTTTTGTGATTGCTTTGAATAAGAGTGCTTGCTGCCGTCCAATGTAGAAGCATGATGTAAGCATGTAATGTTCTTTTTAAAAAAATTTTTAATATTTATTTATTTATTTATTTAGGCCCTTTATTTGGGATATAATTGCTTTACACTGTTGTGCGTTTTTGCTGTACAACAAAGTGAATCAACTTCATCTACACGTATATCCCCACATCCCCTCCCTCCTGCGACTCCTTCCTGCCTTCCCTATCCCAGCCCTCTAAGTCATCACCCATCATCGAGTTAATCTCCCTGTGTTATGCAGCAGCTTCCCACTAGCTATCTGTTTTAGATTTGGTAGTGTATATATGTCAATGCTACTCTTCCCCTTCGCCTCTCCCCTCCCCCCTACCGTGTCCTCAAGTCCTTATGTAATCTTCTTGTCTTTATCTGTCTCAGCTGTCCTGTCCTGGTGGAAATAATATTGAGCAAAAGTTGATAAAGCTGGTTTTAGTCTCTTGATTTATATATTTAAAATATCCCACTATTTTAAAAGGAAATAGGATAATAAAAAACTGGACTGTAAATGTGTTCTTTTAATTGCCAGAATTTTATTCATTCGTTCAAAAATATTTGTTATTGACTATAATGTATCTGGCTTTGTGCTCGATGCTGCTTACAGAGTGGTGAAGAAAACAAGAATGATTGCTATCCTCACGCAGTTTATGGATTAGTGGAATAGAAGAAACAATATGCTCGATGTATGTATATGAATAATTATGTTTCTTTTGAATTTGAAACTACTATCTAAATTTCATTTAAGGGACTTCCTAGGTGGTACAGTGGTTAAAAATCTGCCTGCCAATGCAGGGAACACAGGTTCGATCCCTGCCCTAGGAAGATACCACATGCCGTGGAGCAACTAAGCCCGTGCGCCACAACTATTGAGCCCATGTGCCGCAACTACTGAAGCCCATGTGCCTAGAGCCTATAGTCTGCAACAAGAGAAGCCACTGCAATTAGGAGCCCGTGCACCACAATGAAAAGTAGCCCATGCTCGCCACAACTGGAGAAAGCCGATGTGTAGCAACGAAGACCCAACACAGCCAATAAAAAATAAATAAGTAAATAAATAAATAAATTTATTAAAAAAATAAATTGCATCTGAGGTTATATAATCATGATCTAATCTATAGTTTTATGAAAATTGATGATATAAGCTCAGGTTTGCACCATATAATTTAAATGTTAAATGCTTTTCAAAAGCCTTTTGTAATGGAAAATAAAATGTTAGCAGCTGTTGAATTTGTTTCCTAATGCTTTTTACAGGGTTATTCTCTTATATTTTTAAAGATGTCATGATTGTAGTGATGATATATTTGGAGGTGATTCTAATCAGATTTAGATTCGATGATTTTTGTTTTGGGTATTTTTCAGGTTAATACTGCTAAATATGAGACGATCGGCAGCACCAAGTCAGTTGCAAGGAAATCCCTTCAAAAAACCAAAATTTATACCACCAGCAAGAAGTAATCCAGGTCCTCATGAAGAGCCTGTAAAGCTGAATTCAGATATAAAATTATTTGAGGTAAAAAACAATTAGAAAAAGAAACATAATGTAGAGAAACGTGTATTTTTAAAAAAGTGCCATTTAAACAGTTAACAATACTTACTGCCTATAGGAATTTTCAGTATCTCTGATAAATTCTTCTAAAAACCTTAGAAATAATGACTAAATATATATATTTTAAAGGAATGACACAAAATAAACTTGGGTTAGGTCTCTAAAGTAAACTTTTGGTAACAGTGAAAAATGCCTTTGCAAGGGAAGGGGTGGAGATTCTTGTTAAAAAAAAGTTATTCTGATTGTGTTCTTTTTAAAGGTACTGCATAAATAAGTGAAAACTTGAGATAAGGCAGTTTAAAGAGAAAACA
The DNA here is from genome assembly GCF_030028045.1 of Hippopotamus amphibius kiboko. Taxonomy (NCBI): domain Eukaryota; kingdom Metazoa; phylum Chordata; class Mammalia; order Artiodactyla; family Hippopotamidae; genus Hippopotamus; species Hippopotamus amphibius. The sequence continues at coordinate 132,488,050 of NC_080190.1, read as the reverse complement.
TATAAATAATGCTTTATGTCACTGTTCTGGACACTTCCTTTCCTTTATACTTATAAAAAGTGCTTGAAACAGTCTTAATATATATTCTTTACTACTAAGATGAAGGATTAAGTCTTACCTATATAGAAGTTATATAAAGGTTGTATAGAGCATATATAAAATGGGCAGTCCACACTTCTGCTACTCTACAATTCATTTATGTTATGGGGATTAAAATCTGCTAATATATTTTCTATTTTTTTATTATGATAAAATATATATAACATAAAATTTTCCATTTTACCATTTTTAAATGTTCAGGTAAATGGCGTTAATTACCTTCACACTGTTGTGCAACAGTCACCACTGTCTGTGTCAAAAGTTTTTCATTACTCTAAACAGAAACTTTCTAATCATTAGGCAATAACTCCCTGTTCTCCCCTCCCTGGTCATCACTATTCTGCTTTCTGTCTTCATGAATTTGATTACTCTAGGTACCTCATGTAAGTGGAATCATAAATATTTGCCCTGTTGTGTCTTATTTCACCCTGTTAGGCTTATTTCATTTAGCCTAATGTTTTCTAGGATTGTCCATGTTGTAGCAGGTATCAGAACATCAGTGCTTTGTATGGTTCAGTAATATTCAATTGTATATATACACCATATTTTGTTTATTCATTCATTTTTTTTGTTTTTTATTTTATTCTTTAATTTATTTATTTATTGGCAGCATTGGGTCTTCGTTGCTGCACACGGGCTTTCTCTAGTTGCGGTATGTGGGGGCTACTCGTCATTGTGGTGTGTGGGCTCCTCATTGTTGTGGCTTCTCCTGTTGTGGAGCATGGGTTCTAGGTGCATGGGCTTCAGTAGTTGTGGCAAGTGGGCTCATAGTTGTGGCGCATGGGCTTCGTTACTCTGTGGCATCTGGGATCTTCCTGAAACAGGGATCGAACCCGTGTCCCCTGCATTGGCAGGTGGATTCTTAACCACTGTGCCACCTAGGAAGTCCCTGGATGTCTACTCTTTACAAACAGCTGTTCACTGGCATCAGTTCATTTCTTGATAGATACTTGGGTTGTTTCCACTTTTTGGCTATTGTAAATAATGCTAATGTGAACATTGGCATACAAGTTTCTGTTTGGTACCTGTTTTCAGTTCTCTTGTGTATATACCTAGGATTAAAATTGCTAGATCATATGGTAATTCTATGTTTAGTTTTTGAGGAACTACCAAATTGTTTTCCATAGCTACTGAACCATTTTACATTCCCACCAGCAATGTATGAGGGTTCCAGTTTCTCCACATCCTCAGCAACACTGGTTGTTTTCTATTTTTGTTGCTGTGGTTTTTTTTTTTGGTTTTGATTATGGCCATCCGTGTTGGTGTGAAGTGGTATTTCATTGTGGTCTTGATTTGCATTTTCCTAATGACTAATAATGCTGAGCATCTTTTCATGTGCTTATTGACCATTTGCTTATCTTCTCTGGAGAAATATCTCTTCAAGTCCTTTGAGGCTTTTAATTGGTTTTTGTCTGTTTGTTGTTGAAAAATATCTACTAATTTTTGACTCTGTTTTTTGGTCTGCATCTCTTTGTTGTATCCTACACTCCTTTAGAATTCTGGCCACAATGTAAGGAGAAAACTATGTAAGCATAGTTTTTCATTTTAAATAAAGTTTCTTTTTGTAAAAGCAGCTTTGTTTAAATACAATTCACATACCTGTAATCTGCCTTCTACAATTCAGTTGTCTTAAGATGTTCAGAGTTGTGCAATGATCACCAAAATCAATTTTAGAACATTTTAATCATTCCAGAAAGAGACCTCATACACATCAGCCCATCGAAATCCCCCAGCCCTTAGCAACCACTAATCTTTCTGTTTCTATATATTTACCTATTATGAACATTTCATATAAATGGAATCACACAACATGTGGCCTTTTGTGACTCATTTTTTCAGTTAACGTAGTGTTTTTCAAGGCTTATCCATATTGTAGCATGTATCAGTAATTAATTTATTTTTATTGCTGAATGTATTAGTTTTCTATTGCTGCTGTAACAGATTACCAGAAATTTAGTGACTTAAAACAATGCAGATTTATTACCTTACAGTTCTATAGGTCAAAAGCCCAACATGGGTCTTGCTGGGCTGAGATCAAGGTGTTGGCAGGGTTGCATTTATTTCTGGAGGTTTTAAGAATGTTTTCTTTGCCTTTTCTAGGTTCTACAGGCCACCTGCTTTCCTTTACTCATGGTCCCCTTGTTATGTTTTCAAAATTGGCAGTGGCAGTTTGAATCCTTATACTGCCGTCTTTTTGGTCCTCTGAAACTGGAACTCATTTAGTTAGATTGGGCCTGCCTGGATAATTCAGGACAGTCTCTCTATTTCAAGGTCCTTAACCTTATTAATTGCATCTGCAAAGTCTCTTTTGCCACCTAAGGTAACATGTTCACAGGTTCTGGAAATTAAGGTGTAGACACCTTTGGGAGGCATTATTCTGCTTACCACACTGAATAATATTTCATTGTATTAATATACCATATTTTATTATTCCGTCCATCAGTTGGTGGGTGTTTGGGTTGTTTCCATTTTTAAAATTTATTAAGTATTATGAGTAATGCTGATGAATATTTGTGTATGAATAGTCATATGTTTTCATTTCTCTTGGGCACATTCCTAGGAGTGGAATTGCTGGATCATGTGATAATTCTGTGGTTAACCTTTTAATGAACTGCCATAGTCTTTTCCAAGGTGGCTGTACTGTTTCATTCCCACCATTAATGTATGATGGTTTCAGCCCTCCACATCTTTGGCAACACTTATTATTATCTATTTGATTGTAACCATACTGTGGATGAAGTTGTATTTCATTTGGGGTTTTGGTTTATATTTCCTTGATGGCTGATGTTGTTGAGCATCTTTATATGTGCTTATTAACCATTTGTATATCTTCTTTGGAGAACAGTCTATTCAGATCCTTTGTCATTTTTTTAAGTTGGATTGTTTACTTTATATTATAGAGTTGTGAGGGTTCTTTGTATATCCTAGCCATAGGTCCCTTGTCAGATATAGGATTTGAAAATATTTTCACCCATTCTGTTGTTTGCCTTTCACTTTCTTTCTTTTTTTTTAAAATAAATTTATTTATTATTTATTTATTTATTTATTTATTTGCTGTATTGGGTCTTTGTTGCTGCCCATGGGCTTTCTCTGGTTGTAGCTAGTGGGGGCTACCCTTCATTGTGGTGCACAGGCTCCTCATTGCTGTGGCTTCTCTTGTTGCGGAGCACGGGCTCTAGGTGCGTGGGCTTCAGTAGTTGCAGCACACAGGCGCAATAGTTGTGGCTTATGGGCTCTAGAGCGCAGGCTCAATAGTTGTGGCACATGGGCTTAGTTGCTCTGTGGCATGTGGGATCTTCCTGGAGCAGGGATCGAACCCGTGTCCCCTGCATTGGCAGGCGGATTCTCAACCACTGCGCCACCTAGGAAGTCCCGCCTTGCACTTTCTTGATGGTTTCATTTGTAGCACAGAAGTTTAAAATTTTGACAAAGTCCAGTTTATCTGTTTTTTTTTTTGGTATTGGTAGTACTTGTAATTTTAGTGTTATATCTGAGAAGGTCATGGAATTTACTGTATTTTCTTCTGAGAGTTTTATTGTTTTAGTTCTTACTTTTCAGCCTGTGACCCATTTTGAATTAGTTTTCATGTACGGTGTGAGGTAGGAATCCAATTTTATCTTTTTGCATGTGGATATCTAATTGTCCCAGGACCATTTGTTGGAAGGACTGTTTATTCCCCCATTGAATCGTCTTGACACCCTTGACTTTAAGTTTCTTTTCTTTTTTTAAATTTATTTATTTATTTATTTATTGGCTACATTGGGTCTTTATTGCTGTGCGTGGCTTCCTCTAGTTGCAGCGACTGGGGACTACTCTTCCTTGCGGTGCATGGGCTTCTCAGTGCCGTGGCTTCTCTTGTAGAGCATGGGCTGTAGGTGCATGGGCTTCAGTAGTTGTGGCACGTGGGCTCAATAGTTGTGGCTTGCGGGCTCTAGAGCGCAGGCTCAATAGTTGTGGCACACAGGTTTAGTTGCTCCGTAGCATGTGGGATCTTCCTGGACCAGGACTCAAACCCATGTCCCCTGCATTGACAGGCGGATTCTTAACCACTGTGCTACCAGGGAAGCTCTAAATTTATTTTGTGATGGAGTTTCCAAGGACTCATTACAAACCAAAAGCACTGATTTATTCTTTTCGTCTTATAATTAATATCAAGAAATTAAATAGTTATCTTTAAAAACTAATGAAGTAGGCATTTTTGAAATTATACAGCTGTTTTAAGCAAAATAACATGTGAAGCCTAGAAGTATTAGGCTTAGCAGTCAACTTTACTGTCCCCTTTGTCTATTCCATTCTTAAATTTTTGTTCTTAAATTATTTCTCATCTTAGATTGAATTAATCTATACTAAGAAAGTATTGTTTTGCTGACTTAAGGGATTTTTTACTTGAGTGGTCTGTTAAATACAAAATCTGGAACAAATCTAGCATCAAACTATATATACTAATGGATAATAACCCACTGAATAATATAGGAGTCTGAATCCATACTAATATAACTGAATAAATAAGTAGGGAAAAGAGTAAGCTGTTTCTCAGAGTGGAATGCTAAATCATAAAAATAAAAGTAATGATGGTGTTGGAAAATATTAATGGATTCCAAAAGAAGTGGGTGAGTGTTTGATCAGGAAATAGGATATTTGAATAGACTGAAGCATCTCCTTACAACAATACTTTAAAAAATTACAAAATGGAAAGGTACTAACTTTGTGGGAATACCTGGTAGATAGCACTTTAATCAAGTGAATGCCTCCAGTAATGGGACAGATTGATGTCATGTGCCCCTGGTATGATGAACTGTGATATTCCTGTCCAAAATTCATAACCTGAAACTCAGGAAACATCAGACAATCCAAATAGAGGAACAGTCTACAAGATAATTGGCCTGTATTCTTCAAAAGTGTCAAAATCACAAAAGATGAGTAAAGGTTGAGGAACTGTTCTAAATTAAAGGAGACTAAAGAAACTTGTTGACTAAATGTATTGTGTAATCTGGGATTGGATCCTGGCTCAGGGTAAAAAGTATCAACAGACATTGTTGGGATAAGTAACCCTATTTGAATATGGACTGTGTATTAGATAATAGTAGTATACTACCAGTGTTAAATTCTTAGTTTTGACAATTTTACTGTGAGTATGTTAGAGAGTGTCTTTGCTCTTTGCAGGCGTAGTTTGTAGTATTTAGAGGTAAAGGAGCACAGTGTCTCCAGCTTACTTTCTTTTCTTTTCTTTTTAATGGTTTATTTATTTATTTATTTATTTTTGACCACACTGGGTCTTCATTGCTTTCTCTGGTTGTGGCAAAGTGGGGGCTGCTCTGTTGTGGTGCACAGGCTTCTCATTGTGGCAGTTTCTCTGGTTGCTGGTTCTAGGCGAGTGGGCATCAGTAGTTGTGGCACATGGGTTCAGTACTTGTGGCTTGTGAGCTCTAGAGTGCAGGCTCAGTAGTTGCGGTGCACAGGCTTAGTTGCTTCACAGCATGTGGGATCTTCCTAGACCAGAGGGAGAACCCGTGTCCCCTTCATTGGCAGGCGGAGTCTTAACCACTGCGCCACCAGGGAAGTCCCCAGCTTACTTTCACATGTACACACACACACACACACACACATACACGGAGGGAGAGATAGAGGGAAAGTAAATGGAGCAAAATGTAAACAAATGGTGAATTTGGGTAAAGGGTATATGAGACTTCTTTGTATTATTTCTGAAATGTTTCTGTAAGTTTAAAATTATATCAAAATAAAATGTTGCAAAAAGTATAATTTATGACCTTCATTAGTTTATTGCCATGACTTACTTTAAAATCTTATCAGATAGGTTTTTAAATGTCTGAGATTTTTTATGATGAATATTTATAGAGATATGATGACTGTATCTGTTATTGTGAGTTGTTATTTAAAAAACGTTTCAGACGTATTATGGTAGGCAAAAAAATGGCCCGCCAAAAATGTCCATGTCCTAATCCTTGGAACCTGTGAATATGCTACCTTACATGGCAAAAGGGACTTTGACTAAGTGTTTAATGTTAAGGACCTTGCAGTAGGACTTGGCGGGGGGCGGGGTTGGGGGGCGGTCAGCTTGTCTTATCCAGGTGGGCCCAGTATAATCACAGAGGTCCTTACAAGTAGAAGAGGGAGAGACTTCCTTGGTGGCGCAGTGGTTACAAATCCGCCTGCTAATACAGGAGACATGGGTTTGAGCCCTGGTCCAAGAAGATCCCACATGCTGCGGAGCAGCTAAGCCTGTGTGCCATAACTACTGAGCCTGTGCTTTAGAGCCTGTGAGCCACAACTACTGAAGCCCGCATGCTGCAACTACTGAAGCCCATGAACCTACAGCCCGTGCTCTGCAACAAGAGAAGCCACCACAATGAGAAGCCCATGCACTACAATGAAGAGTAGCCTCCGCTCTCTGCAGCTAGAGGAACCCCATGTGCAGCAATGAAGACCCAACGTAGCCAAAAATAAATAAATAAATAAATAAAATAGAAGAGGGAGACAGATGAGAGGTTTGGAAAAGGACATGTGACTAAGGAAGCAGGGGGCAGAGAGATGCAGAGGACCTGGCTTTGAAGTGGAGGAATGGGGGCCAGAAGCCCAGGGATGTGGGTAGCTTTTAGAAGTTTAAGTCAAGGAAATGTATTCTCCCTTAGAACCTTCTGAAATAAATGCAGTCCTGCTGTTTACCTTGATTTTAGCTCGGTAAGAACCAAGTCAGAGTTCAAACTTACAAAATTATAAAACAATAAATTTGTGTTGTTTTAAGCCACTAAGTTTGTTATAATTTGTTAACAGCAACAACAGAAAACTAATTAATACATATACGGAAATAGAGTATATGAAGAACCCTCATTGTACACCTCATCCAGCTTCAACAATTGTCAGTTTATGACCCATCTTGCTTCATTTTTACCTCTCCAGCTCCCTCCCCTCTTCTTCCCCACTCATTACTTTGATGCAAATTCCAGGAATATCTTTTCATTCGTAAATATGTTAGTATTTGCCTCTAAAATATAAGGTACTGTTAAAACAACAACAATACAGTGTTGGTATCATCATCACACCTAAGATATTAACAATATTTAATTGTTACTTTTATTTTTAATTTTTATTTTATTTTATTTTTTTAAATAAATTTATTTATTTGTTTTATTGGCTGTGTTGGGTCTTTTTTGCTGTACGTGGGCTTTCTTTTTAGTTGCCATGAGTGGGGTCTACTCTTCGTTGTGGTGCATGGGCTCCTCATTGCCGTGGCTTTTCTTATTGCAGAGCACGGGCTCTAGGCACGTGGGCTTCAGTAGTTGCAACACATGGGCTCAATAGTTGTGGCTCACGGGCTCTAAAGCGCAGGCGCAGTAGTTGTGGCACACGGGCTTAGGTGCTTCATAGCATTTGGGATCTTCCTGGAGCAGGGATCGAACCTGTGTCCTCTGCATTGGCAGGCGGATTCTCAACCACTGTGCCACCTAGGAAGCCCTGTTACTTTTAATATTGAGAAATTTAGCAAGAAAAAAAAAGTGGTTGCCTGAGAATGGCATATTGTGACTTGTTTAAAACCTCATTTGATATGTTGCTTAAAATACGCTATAATTGTAAGCATAATTTTCATTCTGTGATGTCTTTCAGCTTTCATAACATAATAAAACTAGCTTAGAAAACAGAAATTATAATTTTAATTTATTTTTACATACCTATTCCCTATTCAGATATGAGAAACTAGTAGTTCATGCTTTGATTTAGGAATTTATTATGTAAAGATATGGAAAATTAGGTTTAATAACAGCATAAAATACATATTTTGTTCTTTTAGGTTGCTACAAATAAGAATACTTTTCTCCAGTCACAGAATGATCCCAAAATATGCAGTTTTAATCTGTCTACTGAAGAAAGCGCTAGAGGAATTAATCATGGGGATAATTGCAGGGAAAAATACTGTTTGGAAGCATCTACAAAGACAACATTAGACCCACATCATACAGGTAAGACTGTATAGGTTCGTACTTGACCAGTCTTATTACAGTATTATTTAAATTGATTATTTATAAGAACGAATATGTTATATTTGAAAATAGTTCATGTAATACCACTAGATCGTTGGCAATTCAGATTTTTTGTTGTCATAATTTATCTTTAATGATTGGATTAATATCCATATCATTCAAATCTTGTATTTTCTAATAGGCGTACGTCTAAGGTTGTTCATTGTAAACTTATTGGTCAAATAATGGTCTTTACCTGAAGTACCAAAATAAAATGTATTCAAAGATTTGATTAAAAAAAAAGTCTTTTAAAATGCGTTAACAGCACTAAAATCAGAGAGGTGAACTTTAAATGAGTAAAATTGTTAATTCATTTTAATCCATTGGAGTAACTTCAAATCAGATAGATTTGAATTATGAAAGTATATAATTGCAGGAAACCAAGCATTTAACAAAGCCTCCATTGTTGAACTGAGTTAGAATAATGATTATTGTTCTTTTTGCGTCTATAAGAGATCAATATTTTTCGGGTAATTAAAAAAATTATCTGGGATGTTCATGGATGTTTATTTGGCCTTGTGAAAGACACCATTAAGACTACATTTTTCTAAATAACATTTTATTCATTTTTTGGTTGAATAAAGAGTTTCAGGGAGAAGCCTCATTTGCTGGTCTATGTAGAGTATAACTTCCATCCTAAAGTCCATCCTAAAGATATGAGTGCAAATCAACAAAGTGCCTTAAGCACTTAACCCTTTTGAAGGAAGCTTTTAAGCTTTGTGATAAATAAATTTTACATATGAATGGGTTCATTTCTTGTTGGGGCAGAAGGGACTTTTGTATTTTCCCAAGTGGCCAGGATCTTTAATACCATTTATGTGCTCCTCATAACTTTTCAGATTTGTAACAGTTATCAGGATGAAGTTGAGAAGGACTTTTGGAGCTGGTATCAATTTAGGGAGATCCCTAGAGACAGCTCTGGGCATGGCAGTTTAGCTTCTGCCCTGTTTCATTGATTTACTCTCTCTTTATTACCTTCTTCCTTACCTCCCTCCTTTTCTCTTTTCTTCCTTCCATCTTTGTTAGGTGAATATCCTGTTTTCCCAGACTTTTTTCTCTGCTGTCAAGCCTGTGGTGGATAATGATCCATCTATGCCTATTTCTTTTCTATCATGGTAGCTAATCTCTTCACCAGAGAATGATATTTAGACTCTAGAATATAATACATTTCATGTTACTGATTTGGGGCTTTTTTTTATGTTCTTCTATAGTTTCTCATTCTCTTCCCTGCTAAATATGAGAAGGGAGTTAAGAGTTAAGATAAATTGAAGAGGGAGTTAACTTATTCAACCCTTAATCCCTTAATCCCTTCTCTGATTTAGTACATTCACTGGACTGGGGAACCTGTGCCAACCTCCTGATACCCTCCTGCCTCTCATTTAGAGAGAGAGGTTAACTGGGGAGAAGAGCATTGTGAGAAACATCTTGCTTTCTATTGTGATTGCTGGAGAGGAATGTTGTATATAGAAAAGTATGGAGAGGAAAGACCTGTATAGTGTATATTCACCTTTTGACATTCTTTTAATGAATGGTTTAATCCATCTTGAAGTCAGGTCCAAGCCTGCATGTCCCAATTAAAATACATCCTTATTTCCTATTACCATTTTTTTTTGAAAAGTTTACTACATATAGAGAGGTTGAAAGAATAATTGAATTATCATCGTAAATGCAATAGTTGTTAACATTTTGCCTCATTGTGTCCCCCCCCATGCAAATTTCTTTTTTTTTCTGGACCATTTGAAAATAAATTCCACTTCAGTTCTAAATACTTCTAAATACTTCAGCATGTATATCTTAAAATAAATTCTTTCTCCTATATAACCACATTATTACATCAAACAAGATTAACAGTAATTAATAATATTTAACATTTAGTTCATTAGGAAAACCATTTTTACTTAAGCTAGTTTAAGTTTGGTTTCTTTATCAACTAAAAGAGCCCTAATAAGTACATTTTCACTCTATTGAACTTTACTGTGCACTTCAAGTCTCTTCAGGTATGTTGAGGTCATACTGGATTCGGGTGGACCCTAAATTCAGTGGCTGGTTATGAGGAGAGAGACGTAGGAATACAGAGGAAGAAAGGCCTTGTGACAGTGGAGGCAGAGATCAGAGTAATCCAGCTGTAAGCCTAGGAGCACTAAGGACTGCTGGCAACCACCAGAAGCTAGAAAGAGGCACGAAAGGATTCTCCCCTAGATTCTTCAGGCAGAGCACGGCCCCGCTGACATCTTGATTTTGAATTTTGGTTTCTAGACTGTGAGACAATAAATTCTGTTGTTTTATGTGTTTGTGGTACTTTGTTACAGCAGTCCTTGGAAATTAATAAAGGGAGCCCTAGACCTCCTGGTACTCATGGCTATACTTACATTCTTTAGAAAAACAAAGAAAGTTTTTCATTCTTTCTGATTCCTTTTCATTGTGATGAAGTATAAGATGAGACCATTAATTCTCCCTCAGGCTGTTCAACTATACTCTTTATATTTTATCAATTTACCTGAGTCTCCTTCACTAAACTGTGACATACAAAGGCAGGAACTTTCTCTTGTAATGGAGGCAGTGAATGTAAATAATAATGTATGTAAATCAATGAAGAAGTTTGGTTTTGATTTTTGGTTGTTGTTTTTAAAGGTAGTATGTTGTAGGTTGAGAGGAAAAAGGTATTGAAGAAGGGAAGATTAAGGATATAAAAAGGGAGAGAGAAAATCTCTCTCTGTTGAAGAAGTAAGTGTTTTTCAAATGGGTTTTAGCTCCTTGGAGATGTTTGGAAATATTTTCAGGGGTTTATAAATTCTCAGAGAAGCTTAGAATTTTGTGTTTTCTTTTAAGTGATATGAATAAAAATATATAAGCATATGCTGGATCTTTTGGATGGCCACCATATAATTGAGTATTATTACAATATTTCATGTCTGCAAATGAAAACAGAGGTAGACAGACTGGGGTATACTCCTACCAAATGAAGGTTTCATATGTTCAAATTAAGGATGATCAAAGAATTGAGCCTTCATATGCCCTATTGGAGAAGAAGCTTGTTGGACACAAGAGGATTTTTATGTGCCAAATCTTTTGGTACTATATTTATATTGTGATTAGCAGTTTAATTACAGTAAAATATCACTGTCATATTAAATTAATGTGATTTTTGATTTTTATTGGTTTATAATTAATTTATAATGTTTGATTTATCTTTGAAATCTTTTTTCAGTACATTTAGAACTCCCTCATTCTTTTTTTTTTTTTTTTTTCCGTTTTCTTTTTTTCTTTTTTCTTTTTTTTGTGGCTGCTCCGCACAGCTTGTGGGATCTCATAGTTCTGTGACCAGGGACTGAACCTCGACCACAGCAGTGCAAGCCTGGAATCCAAAGCACTAGACAACCAGGGAACTCTCCTACTTCATTCTTTTTAAAAACTACATGATATTCCATTGTGCGGTTTTGCCAAATGTACTTAACCAGTGCTGTATTAATGGATATTTAGGTTGTTTGGTATCTTTTCTTATCACAAACAAAGCTGCAGTGAATATCTGTATATTATAATCATATGTGAGAATATATTCAGAGGATACCTTGGAGTAGAGTCTCAAGGTAGGTGCATTTATCATTTTAATGGATAACGTTGAATTGCCCTCTGCAGAGGTTAGTACAAGTTTATATTCCCACCAGCAATGTATGAACAATGTATGTATCATTTATTATGATGCTCAATCTATATATGTGTATATATATGTATATACTTAATATTTTTTGACATTTGACATTCTAATCATTAAAATATTATTTCGTTGTGCTTTTTAAGTTAAACTTTTTAATGTTATATTTTGAGAATATTTCGAATTTACAGAAAAATTCAAGAATAGCACAAAGAACTTCCACACATTTCCCACATCCATGTGTGTGTGCTGTGTGTAATTTTCCTGAACCAAGTGAGAATAAGTTGCTGCCATGATGCTCCATTACTCTAAATTCTTCAGTATGTATTTCCTAAACTATACTATATAGAAGGGTAGGCTTCTGTATAGTAAAGTACAAAAATACAACCATCAAAATTAGGAGATTAACTTTGGTATGATACTACCGTGTGATCCACAGATCCCATTCAACTTTCTGCACTTGTCCCAATGATACCCTTTATGGCAAAAATAAATTTATTTATTTATTTTTTAAAAAAAATTTTTGGCTGTGTTGGGTCTTTGTTGTTGCATGCAGGCTTTCTCTAGTTGCGGCGAGCGGGAGCAACTCTTTGTTGTGGTGCGTGGGCTTCTCATTGTGGCAGCTTCTCTTGTTGTGGAGCACGGGCTCTAGGCATGCGGGCTTCAGTGGCTGTGGCATGCGGGCTCAGTAGTTGTGGCTTGCGGGCTTAGTTGCTCTGAGGCATGTGGGATCTTCCCAGACCAGTGCTTGAACCCGTGTCCCCTGCATTGGCAAGTAGATTCTTAACCACCATGCCACCAGGGAAGTCCTGGCAAAAATAAATTTAAAAAAAATTTTAAATGAAAGTATAGTTGATTTACAATATTGTGTTAATTTCTGCTGTACAGCAAAGTGATTCAGTTATATATATACACATTCTTTTACAGATTCTTTTCCCTTATAGGTTATTACAAGATAGTGAATATACCCTATGCTATAGAGTAGGTCCTTGTTGGTTATCTATTTTTATGTATAGTAGTGTATATATGTTAACCCCAACCTCTTAATTTAGTCTCCCCCCATCTCCTCCTTGGTAATCATAAATTTGTTTTCTATGTCTGTGAGTCTCTTTCTGTTTTGTATAGAAGTTCATTTGTATCTTTTTTTTTTTAGATGCCACGTGTAAGTGATATCATATAATGTTTGACTTTGGCTTGCTTCTCTTAGTATGATAATCTCTAGGAAATTTAAAGAAACGAATAAGTGAACATTTTTTCCTGCTAGTCCAAGATTGTTGTATTTATCTGTCATGTCCCTTTAGTCCCTTTAGTCTCCTTTAATCTTGAACAATTTCTTAGTCTTTGCTTGTCTTTTGTGCAGTATTTTAATATTCTTAAAAAGTATAGGTCAGTTATTTATACAGTGTTGCTCAATTTGGGTTTTTCTGATGTTTCCTCATGAGTAGATTCAGGCTATATACATTTTTGGACGTAATATCACAGAAATAATTCTTAGTATATCATCAGAAGGGATATGATATCAATTTATCCTATTATCGGTGATAGTAAGTTTATTTGAATAAATTGGTGTCTGTTGGGTTTCTTCACAATAAAATTATTATTTTTGGCTTTGTACTTAAAAAGTATCTATAGGGAGATACTTTGAAACTATGTAGGTATCTTGTATTTAATCAAACTTTCACCCAGTAGTTTTAGCTTTCATTGATTCTTGCCTAAATATGACCACTGTGATTGTTGCTAAATAGTGATTTTCTAATTCCATCTTTATTTATTAGTTGGCATTCTTAAGCCATTTATTGGGTTGGCCAAAAGTCGCTTTGGTTTTTAAGTAAAAATAAAAGACACAATTTTCATTTTCACCAAGAATTGTATTGAACAACATATTCACCGTTTTGTTCCACTACGTTCTGCCATTAAACTTTTTATCTTTTTGAGCAAGGAACTGTTCCAGGTACCTTTTACAGTCTACCAGGGAATGGAAATTTTTTCCACTAAGAGAATTTTGTAAAGACCGAAATAAATGGAAAGCTGAAGGTGCAATGTCTGGTGAACACGGTGGATGAATCAGAACTTCCCAGCCAAGCTGTAACAGTTTTTGCCTGGTCATGAAAGAAACATGTGTTCTTGCATAATCCTGATGGAAGATTATGCGTTTTCTGTTGACTAATTCTGGATGCTTTTCGTTGAGTGCTGCTTTCAGTTGGTCTAATTGGAAGCAGTACTTGTTGGAATTAGTTGTTGGTTTTCTGGAAGGAGCTCATAATAGAGGACTCCCTTCCAATCGCACCATATACACAACATCACCTTCTTCGGGTGAAGACTGGCTTTTGGTGTGGTTGGTTGTGGTTCATTTCTCTTGCACCACCATCTCTTCCTATCCACATTGTTGTACAGCAGCTGTTTTCCATCGCCTGTCATGATTTGTTTTAAAAAAGGACTGTTTTCATTACGTTTAAGTAGAGAATCGCATGAGGAAATATGGTCAGAAAGGTTATTTTTTGCTTAACTTATGTGGAACCCAAACATCAAAGTGATTCACATAACTAAGCTGGTGCACGTGATTTTCAGAGGTTGATATGGATATTTTGAGTGTGTCAGCTATCTCCTTTGTGGTATAACATTGATTGTTCCTGATTAATGTCTCGATTTGATCGCTATCAACGTCAACTGGTCTACCTGACAGTAGAGCATTGTCCAGCGAGAAATTTCCAGCAGGAAATTTCACAAACCACTTTTGATGCGTTTGATCAGTCGCAGCACCTTCTCCATACACTGCACAAATCTTTTTTTTTACGTTTCAGTTGTGTTTTTACCTTTCTTGAAATAATAAAGCACAATCTCTGAAAATGTTGCTTTTTTCCTTCCATCTTCAATATTAAAATGGCTACACAGAAATTCACCAATTTTGATGTCTTTTTTTAAATGCACGCTGATATGACAGCTGTCACATAAAATCTAACAAAATTGTTTCGAATGAAGTTAAAGACAACTAAGTGCTACTAGAGCCATCTTGCGGAAAAAACTGAATGAACCTTTTGGCCAACCCAATACTTGTTAATGTTTACAGATTCATAAGTTTTTATTTTATTTAATGGGTTATAAATCTGTTATTACCATTTATTGTGATGCTCAGATTGCCTTAGATTTGACCAATGGAAACCCCTTTACAAGGGCTCCTGTGTCCTTTTGTCAATACCCATCAAGTTTTGAGCACTTTTGTACTTTCTGGCACAATAAGATCTTCTTTGCCCCAGTTATTGTAATTAGCCAAGCATCCTGATTCCTTTGTAATGGAAAATGCTATTTAAAAACCAACATCTGGGGCTTCCTAGGTGGCGCAGTGCTTAAGAATCTGCCTGCCAATGCAGGGGACACGGGTTCGATCCCTGCTCCTGGAAGATCCCACATGCCGCAGAACAGCTAAGCCTGTGAGCCACAACTATTGAGCCTGCACTTTAGAGCCCGTAAGCCACAACTATTGAGCCCATGTGCTGCAGCTACTGAAGCCCAGGCGCCTAGAGCCTGTGCCCTGCAACAAGAGAAGCCACGGCAATGAGGAGCCTGCACACCACAACGAAGAGTTGCCCCCACTCACCACAACTAAAGAAAGCCTGTGTACAGCAAAAAAGACCCAACACAGCCAATAAAATAAATAAATAAATTTATAAGAAAAACAAAAAAACAAAAAAACCAGCATCTGGGGACTTCCCTGGTGGTCCAGTGGTAAAGAATCCGCCTTCCAGTACAGGGAACACGGGTTTGATTTCTGGTTAGGGAACTAAGATTCCACATGCTGTGGGGCAACTAAGCCCATGTACCACAACTACAGAGCCCATGCACCCTGGAGCCTGCGCTTCACAACTAAAGAAGAGAAAATCCGTATGCCGCAATGAAAGATCCCGCATGTCTCAACAAAGATCCTATGTGCCGCAACTAAGACCTGATGCAGTCAAGAATAAATAAAATAAATAAATAAATCTTTAAAAAACAAAAACCAAGAAACCCCCCAAGATCTGGGCACTAGGTATGCTTGTTATTACTGTAGTGTTATTGCTTTTAACCCTTCCATGATCGATATTAAGATATATATTTAATCTGTATTTCTTCCTCCCTCTCTCTCTCTTAAAAACCGTGATTTCATATGAATACTCCAATACCAATTCAGCACTACAGGATTCAGTCTAGTCTTTACTCTTTCTGTAGTTGCAGCACCTTCTCTGATAATGAAATAATTGGTCACCATTAACTGAAATATATTTACTTATTAATTCATTTCACTTGTATGTAACCAGTCTACCAAAAGTGGACCAAAATTAGTGGTAAATGTTGTGAACAAAAGGAGTTTGGGATATGAAAAAATGGTTATTTGAACAAAATTTAAATGAAAATTATGATGGCATGATAAGGCTTCTTTTGTTTATATATGATTTTATTGACTTTCTTAGCATCATCATAAAAAGGATTATTTTTGCAAAATATTTGTGCATTTCTTAACTCTTCCCAAAGGCCTAAAATCCTTTGATATTCAAATCAGTTTCTTTCTAAGCATCTATCATGTCAACTTTTTATGGTTGATTTTTATTGTATTGTTTTGTGGTCTTCAAAGAGACTTTGATATTATAGTTAAGCCTTAAAGGATATTTGAATGGGAACTATGTTTTTTTTTTCTCTTTAGTGACTCTTTTTAATATAACTATAAGGAATCAGATACTGAATACTCAGAGCCACCATGTCCTTTTTTTCCCATAGAAAAGTATATTAAGAATTTAGGAGGCCATCCCTTGTGCTTTAAGCCTCTTTTTTTTTTTTTATAATTTTTTTTAATTAATTTATTATTTTTTTGGGGTACACTAAGTTCAATCATCTGTTTTTATACACATATCCCCATATTCCCTCCCTTCCTTGACTCCCCCCCCATGAGTCCCCCCCCACCCTCCCTGCCGCAGTCCTCTATTTAAGCCTCTTTTATGAAAATTTGGGTCAGGGAATAAGTAGGTCTCTTAAATTTCGGGGTGTGTAAAGTTATTTCCCATTCCAGATTATTCAGCAACGTCAGGAGCCCAGTCTGTTAAAGAGGGGAAAACATGATGGGTGTATCCCTACCTCTTATAAAAACACTAGTTTGCCTTTAGTTCTCAGGATAAAGAATGGCTTTTGAGGCAGCCTACACACTGGGACTATTCTTTTGAATTCCTACCTTGGAAGCGAATAAATTTGCTCAAGTTTATCTTGGAATCAGGCCAGTAAAAAACAATCCTGGTCATTTGAATACTGACCCTTCCATATGCATCCCTCCAAATCATCTTGAAGCATGTTTGAAACTACTTAGGTATTATCCAGGACTCAATCTCTAGAATGAGTTACCAAATTCTCTCCTGAGTATAGAGCGTTGCTTGCTTTTTTCCAAAGACGGGGCACTCATGGGAAAAGGCAACAATCAGATGATATACATATTGAACAGTAGCTCTTAATTATCTTGGATTCTAGAGGGGTGTGTGTGTGTCTGTCTGTAGGGGAGGGTGTGGTGTAAGATCTAAAATTAAGGCTCAATAGTTTCTGTTGCTTTGACAGCTGGTAAAATCAGGAGGGTCTTGATTGGACTAACTTCGAGTTTGCCTCCCCACCCTACTCCTGAGGATAAGGTCCCCTAGCTAAACAACCCTCCTTATTAAAATGGATCAGGTGCAATTTCTGCTTATCCATGAATTGCAGATTTCAGTTCCCTGCCAGCCACAGAGTTATTTAAACAAGCCAATCATATCCTCCCGCAGGAGCCAGGGTGCACTCCACCATCTTGATACTACAAAGCCTGCTTCCTTATAGCTCCTGGTGGTTCACTTTGTTTCAGAAGGCAACCACCGTGTGGCCCTGCATGAATGTGGAGTCCTCCTTCCCTGGGCTATGAGAATATGTGACTGCTGTTGGTTGCACTTGTATAGTATCAAGTGTTGTGTGTTTGGCCATTTCCATAACCCTAGAGCGGTCACAACTGGGTGAATAGGAAGCAGTTAAAACAGAGGAACGTGCATTTTTCTAAGGAGTTTTACTGAGTCTCTCAAACTCAGTGAATTGATTTTTTTAAAATAAATTTATTTATTTATTTATTTATTGGCTGTGTTGGGTCTTTGTTGCTGCATGGGGGCCTTCTCTAGTTGTGGTGAGCAGGGGCTACTCTTCCTTACGGTGCACTGGCTTCTCATTGTGGTGGCTTCTCTTGTTGCAGAGCACGGGCTCTAGAGCGCAGGCTCAGTAGTTGTGGCTCACGGGCTTAGTTGTTCCATGGCATGTGGGATCTTCCCAGATGAGGGATCGAACCCATGTCCCCTGCATTGGCAGGCGGATTCCTAACCATTGGGCCACCAGGGAAGTCCTCATTTTTTAAAGGTGAGATAGACAGTGGATGAATAGACTTGCCATCTTTCTCTCAAGGCTGAAAAATCTACTGCTGTATAAACTTTGTGAGATGTATTCCCTAAGCTGTGTTTTTTTTTTTTTTTTGAAAATTTCTTCATTCCCTAACATGTAATTTTATCTAACAATTCCTCAGTTACTTGGATTGGGTACAAACAGGAGTATTCCTATTTGAGCAGAGCTTTAATCTGGGAATCTGCTTTATGCTCTGGGAGAGCCAGTATGGAATAATTGAAATCATAATGGTGTTCAGCCTCTACTTTTTAGGAAATGAACTATGTTCACATCTTGCCTCTTACTTGAATCCTCATTTAAAAACAAAATGCGGAGAAGTGGTGATTTAAGCAAGATAAAGTAGGCAAACAGGATAAGCACAATGGAAAGAAAGAACAATTTTTTTGTATCAATTAATATGCTTTTGGTTCAAGTATTGGTAAAAATACTGGATTATAAAATTGAATTTTATTAGCATGTGTAACTGGAAATTGCAGGCTTTAGGACTGACTGGTGTTGCAGTTTAAAGGATGTCATTATGAGGCTAATTTCTTTCTACTTTTTCTGTCGTCCACAAGATTGGCTTCATTCTTAGACTGGTTCCCCTCACATTAAGTGATAAATAACAGCAACCATTGGGACCACATACTTACTTTTTTCTCATCAGTCTGATGACATGTGGGTGGTCCTTACTCATAATCATTAAATAAGGTTTCTTTCCTTTTTAAAAAATATTTAGTTATTTATTTTGGCTGCGCCAGTTCTTAGTTGTGGCATGCATGCAGGATCTAGTTCCCCGACCAGGGATTGAACCCGGGCCCACTGAATTGGGAGCTCGGAGTCTTACCCACGACCACCAGGGAAGTCCCTAAATAAGGTTTCTTAACTTTGTGCGGATATTGAGTTACTTTCCTGTGTCTGGAGGGATTCCTAACCTTAGACCTAGGATGCCACAGTGAAGAAGAAGCCTTAGTGACTTCTGAGAATCATCAGATACAGATTTTCCATCTCCTTCCTTGAACATGGGAACTATCTCACCCAAATTTCCTGGCTGCTATATGTTGGGGAACATCCATGTTAACTATACTGCAAAATGATTAAGTGAAAAAGTAGCTAAAATAAAGATGAGTAGCTTTAGCAACATTTTTAGTATACAGAATTTAACAAAAGGCTAGGTTCCTGCCAACCAGCTTCTGGGACAGAGTCTCCTTTAGCTCACACTGTTTTTACTGCAAAGACAAGACTTGGCCAAACTGAGTTCCTTAATAGGTGGATGGGAGCTGTTTAAAGAAAATGTGTGTAAATTCGGATTGTTTGGAGTAGATCTGTGATTCACATAGCATGACTGGAGTAAATTTTCATAATTTGACTCTGAGATAACAGAAAATATCTATATTGGTCTCTAGCCCCAGTTCCTGGCAGTTCCTAAAACCCTTGTAATTTCCTCAGTGATAAGAGCACTAGGAGCATCTTTTTTTCCTTAATATTTGGTCTGTGACCTCAGTTCCTGACAGAGTTCATAAATCCCTTGGAATTTCCTGGGTGATAGAAATGTCTTTTGTTCTAATGGTGTTCCTGGGTGAGCTCCTGGTTGAGGGCTGATCACCAGAAAAACTAAGCCGTGATTAGAAGCTTGGAATTTTCAGCCCCATTCCCATTCTCCAGAGAGGGGAGATGAGCTGGAAATGGAGTTGATGGTTGGTCATGCCAGTG
This sequence comes from Hippopotamus amphibius kiboko, assembly GCF_030028045.1. Classification (NCBI taxonomy): domain Eukaryota; kingdom Metazoa; phylum Chordata; class Mammalia; order Artiodactyla; family Hippopotamidae; genus Hippopotamus; species Hippopotamus amphibius. The sequence continues at coordinate 132,468,145 of NC_080190.1, read as the reverse complement.
TGATGAAACCTCCATAAAAATCCCAAAAGTATGGGGTTTGGGGAGCTTCCAGGTTGGTGATCATACGGAGGTGCTGAGAGACTGGTGGTGTCCAGAGAGGGCATGGACACTCCGAGCCTTTCCCCTGTAACTTGCCTATCCACCTCTTCCATCTGAATGTTCATCTTTATCATTTACTTTTATAATTAACTCGTAAAATAAGTAAACTGTTTTTCTGAGTTCTGTGAGCTGCTTTAGCAAATTAATCGAACCTGAGGAGGGGGTCGTGGGACCCTCTGATTTATAGCCGATTAGTCACATACACAGCTGACAACCTGGACTTGTGATTGGCATCTGAAGTGGGGTGGGAGCAGTCTTGTGGGACTGAGCCCTTAGCCTGTGGGATGTGATGCTATCTCCAGATAGATAGCGTCAGAATCAAGTTGAACTGTGGAACACCTGGCTCCTATTGGAGTGGTGTGAAAGTAAAGGAGAAACATAGGAGGAGCACTGAGTTTTTCCTTCTTAGACTTCCTTCAGTTCTGTAAGGGTTTTCAAGATCCCTGTTAACCTAGGCTTTGATTGTCTTTTTTTTTTTTTTTTGGCCTCACCACGTGGCTCGTGGAATCTTAGTTCCTTGACCAGGGATTGAACCTAGGCCTGTGGCAGTGAAAGCGCCAAGTCCTAACCACTGGACTGCCAGGGAATTCCCAGTTTTGATTCTCTTGAGTGCTTAACATTACAGGGTGTCATCACCAAAGAACAGTGGTGAAGTATGAGATGTAACTGCTATAACTGAGAATGAGTCTTAGGGTTTGGATTCACCCTGGCTTTTAACCCTATGTTTGTGTGGCAGACTTTTTATTTTTTTTTATTTTTAATTTTTTTATTTTTTATTTTTTGGGGGTACACCAGGTTCAATCATCTGTTTTTATACACATATCCCCGTATCAGACTTTTTAAAAGTCTCATCTTCCTCACGTATTGCCGTGTGACATATGCCTTCTCAGATTCCCTTGACACTCTGTGCCTCCTAGGCTGACTGCCCCACTGTGCGGCCTCTGGAGGCCGACCTGCTGCCTCACCTGAGCCACCACCTCACAGTGGCCACCACGCCGCCAGGCTGATGAACCACACTCTGGGAGCGTCTGGCCCCTCCTGCCACTTCCGGTCTTGGATGAAACCCCACACCACAGGGCTTGGGGGTAGACTGTGATGACACAGTCTGTAAGTGTGTTAGAGTTTATTCCCAGTGGGATGGGATGAGCTTGGCCATTGGGAAATGGGAGACAGGAGGGAACCTGCCAGATAAATTCCTCTTTTTCCTCCATGGACTACTCTGAGGAATGGTTTCTTTTTGTAGTCCATTAGGAGATGTTCCAAGGAGAGTACCGAGTGGATGCATTTGCCAAGTGACCGACTCTATGTCTTTTCATAGCTTGTTGTAAAGTGGTAGCCAGCACTTTTAAAAATAGTATTTATTTGTTTATTGGCTGTGTGGCATGTGGGATCTTAGTTCCCCAACCAAGAATCAAACCTGTGCCCTCTGCAGTGGAAGGTCAGGTGCCTATGGTCAGATATTAGTTAGAACAAACAGTAAATTCTTTTGATAGCTCAGAGCTTTTCCAGAATGGAACTCACAAGGAGGCTAGGTTGTCCCAGGGACAGGGCCTTTAGGCTGTCCTAGGGTTGGTCAGGTCTCTTAGTGCAGGGGTTTAGATGGAGTTGTTCCATGCTAAGAGTACTTTGCAGTTCTCACTAGTATGCTTTGGAGATTTTGTTTTTGTTTTAGAACATATAGATGTACCTCATTCTTTTAATTACTGCAGGGAATACCATGGTATGACTATATCATGATTTATTTAGGATTTTTATTAAAAACAATCCTGCAGTGAACATTTTTGTGTATGTGGTCTTATGAACTTATGCAAATATTTCTCAGTTGTCAGATCATAATATGTTTACATTAGATTTTAATATGGTTTGCTAATTTAATTGCCTTCTGAAATGGCTCTGCCATCATTAGTGTATGAGAGAATTTATTTTCCCAACTTCTTTAACATATACTGTTAAACTATTTAACTTTTGCCAACTGAATGGGTAAAAACCACTATGATCTTTTACTTTCCATCTCCTCAATTACTTGTTAATCTCTCTCTCTCTTTTTTTTTTTTTTTTTTGGGTGCACGAGCTTAGTTGCTGCACGGCATGTGGGATCTTCCTGGAGCAGGGAACGAACCCGTGTCCTCTGCACTGGCAGGCGGACTCTTAACCACTGCACCACCTAGGAAGCCCCTCTCAATTACTTGTTGAGCTCTTTATACATTGGACATTTTTAAAAAAAATTTTATTTATTTATTTAATTTATTGGCCGCATTGGGTCTTCATTGCTGCACGTGGGCTTCAGTAGTTGTAGCATGTGGGCTCAGTAGTCGTGGCACATGGGCTTAGTTTCTCCATGGCATGTGGGATCTTCCAGTTCCAGGGCTCGATCCCGTGTCCCCTGCAGTGGCAGGTGGATTCTTAAGCACTGCGCCACCTAGGAAGCCCCGCTAATTTACTAATTCTTGTGTCAACTTGGTATTGTTAACATTGAATTCAAAAGAGCATTGTATAAATTTAAAAGCAGCTCTAAATTTATCAGTATCAACAGTGTTTTTCAAATTTTTCTTGTAGTTTTTTTCACGTGACTTAACGTAAAATTTTTTAAAATAAATTTATTTATTTAATTTATTTATTGGCTGTGTTGAATCTCCATTGCTGCACACAGGCTTTCTCCAGTTGCTGCGAGTGGGGGCTACTCTTCATTGTGGTGCACAGGCTCCTCATTGTAGTGGCTTCTGTAGTTGCGGAGCACGGGCTCTAGGTGCGGAGCACAGGCTCTAGGTGCGTGGGCTTCAGTAGTTGCCGCACATGGGCTAAATAGTTGTGGCTCACGGGCTCTAGAGCACAGGCTCAGTGGTTGTGGCACACGGGCTTAGTTGCTCCGTGGCATGTGGAATCTTCCTAGAGCAGGGCTCGAACCTGTGTCCCCTGCATTGGCAGGCAGATTGTTAACCACTGCGTCACCTAGGAAGTCCAAAACTCTTAATATAATTAAAATTTTCTGTAAATTCATGTTAGGGGAATATATATGGTCAGTTATTGATTTGTATTTTTATGGATATTTTTGCTTAAAACGTATATTCTTTTACCTATCTAATCAGGTCACAAATATACCTTTATTTTCCTTGGAGTTTCAAATTTAGCTCACTCATATACAGTGGGATCTTGATGAGAAAATGTAAATCACATTGCCATTTTTTTGTCTTTGATTATTGAATGTTTAGCAGGTATTCCTTTTGTTTTAAAAAAAATCTTGAGTTGGAGTTAACAGTACAATAATTATAAACAATAATAATTATAAATTTTATAGGCAGTACAGTGATTTATAAAACTCTCTGTGACTCAACCAATGAGCAGTGGCAAAGAACAAAAAAAATCATTAAATAAACTGTTCTATTTTTTTCTTTTAACCATTTCCATAAACTGGTATTTGCATATGTAATCCAAATGGTTTTAGTAATTCTATGACACTTTTCAAAGAATCTGCTCTAGAAAGATGAGCACAATATTTTCATAATATATGTATAACAGATTTATAAATGAAATATTAATTTCTTGTTTTAAAATTTCAATAAATCCGGATTTTTACACTTAACCTAACAGAGCAGCATCTATTGTAGAATTATTTTTTTTCCATGTCTAGCTGAAATTCTGTGACAGATATAGAAGATTAAAAAATATCTCTGTTATGAGTTCATATATCTGTTTTGTCATGAATTGATAACATTTCTTTGTAAATTTGGAAGTCCTTTGAGGTAAAATGTGGCTCACGTGTTAACAGGGCAGCATCTCTTTTATTGTATAACTCATTTAAGTCTAAAGAAAAGTACTTGCAATTTTAAAAATATTGAAATCAATTGGTGTTTGATATGTTAGGTCTTGTATTCTGTAGGCAATTGTTGGTTGCTTAATTGAAGATCTTTCACTTTTAAAATATCTTTTAAAATCGTTTTTCCGTAATTTTCTGACAAAATTTCCATAACTGAAATATATATATATATTTACCATCTCTTTATATAAAAATGGCTTTCTTTTTTGTGTGTGTGTAAGAAACCAAACCATTTTATAGCTGGCCACAGTTACAAGGTCAGACCTTGTTACATATTATTTAAAAATATTTCTGGATATTTAATTCTGATTTGAGGTGACTAACTTCATCAATTCTTGTTTGTTGAGAGGAAACTACTTGTCAGATTTACTGTGTGTGTTGATAATGTCTCTTAGTATTGTCTAGTTTATTTTCTTTAACCTTTTAAAATGCATTAAACAGCTTATTCCTGTTGTTCTGCTTTATTAAATTGCATTTGGTATTCATATGAAATATGCAGTATGCTTTAGTTCAGGCTCTTTTTCTTTATTATTCCAATAAGAGTACTAGCTTCTACATCTGCACTTGATTCTGCATCAGTAGTATGCTTTTATTATCTTAAAAAATTTGCACATTGTTTTTTTAGCTAGAAAAATAATTTAATTATAATTAAGACAGAATAAGTAATTCAGATTAATAATCAATTACAGTTTATACAGGGTATCACTACACTTTGTGCTCTCTGCATAAAATATTCAAACAAATCCATTAAATGTTATATCAGTGCTTAGAAAAATTTCATTCAAGCAGAATCAATTTAAGATTGACTACACTGGTTATGTGATTATGAGTAATGTCAAGAAAAATTGTATTAGACAAGTTAAACAGGCAAGAAGACTTTACTCAAGACTGTTGCAACAGGGGAGAGAGACTTAACTCAAGGGTAAGGGAGTCAGTGGGTTAAAAATTACTGAGAGGAACTTGGTTAGGTATTAAAGGTGGGAGCGTGAAGAATTTGGTTAGGTATCAAGGGTAGGGGTTTTCTCTGTAAACTGGTTTAGCAGGATTCTTGCTAAAGACTTAGCTCAGAAGAAGGCTCAGAGGAGCCTGACTAACGTTTGATCAAGGAGGGAGTTCTTGTCAGTTATACTAGAAACAGTAGTATCATTTATGATAAAAGGGCTAAGTAAAATTAATCCTACCCAAACAATAAAGTTGTATTTAATGGAAAAATATGCTGCTTCAGTTTAAAATTTTTGTTTAAATTAATTAAAAAAATTCAATAAAATAAAAAATTCAGTCCCTCAGTCCCATTAGCCACATTTAAAATGCTCAGTAGCTGGACTTCCCTGGTGGTCCAGTGGTTAAGACTGTGCTTCCACTGCAAGGAATGTGGGTTCAGTCCCTGTTTGGGGAACTAAGATCCTGCATGCTGTGGGGCCAAAACAAACCAACAAATGCTCAATAGCTACCTTCTGCTCATGGCTGCTGTAATTAGTAGAGTTCTAGACATTTCTGGAGTGCATTTTCATACCTATGTATTGACCTTCATTCTATACCTGCATACATATTTTCTGTACCTACAGAAATATTCAGCTTTGGGTGTTTTTTGGTAAATACAGTGAGATTATATATATTTTATGTAGTTTTGTTTTACTTGATTTTTTCACTGCTATATATTTTGGAGCTTGTTCTATGTTAGTGCATAGAAATCTGCCTCTTGCGTTATAGTGCTGCCCAGAGTAGACCATAGTATGGATGTACTTTAGTGACTTTAACTTGTCCCCAACTGATGTGCTCTTAGATTGCTTCCAGTACTTATGCAGCTACTAAGAAGGCTTTGCTACTCCTTGTGTGTTTGAGTATTTTTTCAAGGTAGATTCTGGGAAGTAAAACTACTGCAGTTTTAGAAGTTTTTACACATGTAAACTAGTAATAGATACTCTCAGATTGCCATCACAAATGCCGTTTTGTACTCCATGAACAGTACAGAAGAGTACTTTTTGCCCTGCAACCTCATCCACTCCTGACATTTTCAGTCTTTAAGAATTTTGCCAATATTGGATGAAAATAATTTTTGGTATACATTTCCTTGATAGTGAGATTGAACGTTTTTTCATATTTCCATTAGCACTTCATTTCTTAACACATTACCTGTATTTCTTCCAAAAATAACAATATTATTTAAAGACAGTATATATCCTGTGTTCTTGCTTTCCTTTTAGTAACTGTGGTCAGGTTGTTGGGGCAGGTCAATTTTCAGTTTGCATCTCCACGGACAGGAATCATTTGCATTACTATTTTCTGCAATTTTACTAAGCAATTAAACTGCTCAAAGGCAGTGAAAGTCTAGGACTACTAAAGAATCAGATTACCCAGTAGAGTATGCCAGAAAACACCTAGCATCCTGTAGTGCGCCCAGCAATCTTTCACTTTTTTTCCTGACAAATAACACATTTAAAGCTCCTAGCACATTATCTGGCTCAGAGTGAGAACTTAATAAATTTAATTCTCTTCTATTGAAAGAATGAAAAACAAAGTAATTGAAAATTATGGCATTTCTGTAGAGCTGTAGGTCTCTGGATAGGGGCTGTATCTACTTTTACCTTTGTTTTCCTTGGGCCTTTCTCAGTGCATGGGAACATTTTTATAGGTGTTCAGTAATCAATTTCCATTGATTGAATGGAACTGTGTTCAAGTATGTTTTAATTCATTCTCCTATCTGGAGAAACATGTATATCAGGAGAAAAATAGGCTTATTTGTTTACATTGTTATTTATCATGTTTTCAGACAGAGATTAGAAAATACATCCTAAACACACAAATTGGTGGCCTTGCAAATGACTAGACTAGCTGTTTCCTTTCATAGTCCAAATTGTGTGAATATAGCTCAGTAAAAATCCTACTCTGTAATAACAGCAAATGCGATTTTGTTGTGTGTAGTCTTAAGGCATTATTATGCTGTTCTCACTGTGAATGGTGTTTTTTACACATGGAAAGCAGGCTGGCATATTCACGTACGTTACAGCTGGAATAATCCATTGCTTTAAAAACATAATTTTTATCTGCTTGTTAGATTTAGTGTTCAACAAAAATTTCTTCTTAAGTAACTGAAAAGAGAAAATACACGGTGGCTACTGTAGACTGCAAAATGAAGGAGAAGCTTAGCTTTACTGTGGAGTCTGAGCTGGGTGTAACCTAACTAGCTAGAGGATATGCAATTCCTGATTGACAGCAGGACCAGCATTATGCAGATTTTGTAAGAGAGAACAGCAGCTCAGAAACAGTGATTAGGGGCTCTGTTAGGAATCACTGCATTCACCACTCATATCTTTAGTTTTTCATTTTTCTGTCTACTGTATTTGTAAACAAATAGCACAAAACAGTTCCTCTTTTGTTCTTATTGAAGTGATACTGCAGTGCAGTCTCAGCTAGGCAAATGTGTTGAAATTCGACATTCTCACTAAATTAGCTAATTTTTAGCTATGTTCCATGCTTATCTCTAGACCTTTGTGTATTAAATCCTATCTCGAGCTGTTCTCTTTATACACAAGTGTGTTTTGCTTGTGCCTTCCTGTCTTCTTCAGTGAGAAGCTTTATGTAGGTCAGGCTTGGCTTAAGCAGATTTCCTGAACCTGCGTCAGCTTAAGCTGGAGGAATTTTAATAAACCCTCCCTTGTAGGCGTGGGCCTAAATGAGGCTAGCCTAGTTAAGCCTGATCTTTTTCAGTTTGTGGAAAGAGCTGAGCAGAGCTGAAGGCTGCATGGTGGTTTCAGAAACTGCCTACTTAATTTGAAAAGAACAATGGTAGGAAAAGCTAGATCTTCCAATTTTACCTTATCTGAAAAGCTTGATCTGTTAAAGCTTGTGAAGCCATATGTTAAAATTCTGGAAGAACACACTAACAAACATTCAGTAATAGTGGAAAAGAATAGATGTTGGGATATCATAGCAGTTAACTATAATGCAATTGGAGTAGACCGCCCTCCTCGAACAGCGCAGGGCCTACGCACTCTTTACAAAAGGCTCAAAGAATATGCCAAACAGGAGCTATTGCAGCAAAAAGAGACCCAATCAGATTTTAAAAGCAATATTTCTGAGCCAACCAAGAAAGTTATGGAGATGATTCCCCAGATTTCCAGTTTTTGCCTGGTAAGAGACAGGAACCACATACAAAGGTAAGCTTTATTTTATTTTGTTGTGGAAAATTATGGCGCCTCCTATCTATTGGGCTCTGGCTTAGTTGTGATAGAGATATGCATAGTAAGCATCCCCACTATGGGAGCAGTGAATAGTGTCTTTGTTTTGCACTCTTAAAAAAGAAAAGTGAGGCTATAAGGAATTTTTCTGCTGCATTTAATTTAAGCCACTTTTTATTGTTTTCCCCTCCCCCTTTCCTCCTTTCCTGGTTTCTAAAAAGTGAACGTTAGGGAGGAATAAATGGGATGCAGTTTGTGACAGTACCTCATAAACTTTTTAAGCTTTAAAATTTCATTGTTTAATTAGCTTCTGAGAGATACTTTTTTCTTCTTTCATTTAAGATTACATTTCACTGGAATTTTCAATTTTGTATAAAGCTAGCAGTTTCAGGAGGAATGGAATCCCTGCTTTTTTATGAATTATCAGTAGGTGCAGTTACTGAATATTAATTGAACTGAAAACCTAAAATGAACAACTAAGTAAACTTGTTAATGGCATCATTGTACATATTAAGACAGTTTAAATTATTTTTCTAACATATTCAAAATACAAAAGACAAGGAAACGCAAGAAAAGTAGTAAATGCCTTATTAGGGATTCAGATTACTTAATATAATTAAAAGTTTTTGTTGTTTTTACACATTAATGGTCTAGTTGCACTTTAATTTTGGGTCATACAGGAAAGGGTAAGCTCTCCCATAATGTTTTGCAAGGGTATCAAACTATGAATTTTAATATGTCAATAAGAGCAACTGGATTAGAAATAGGTGTTGTTTTTTTTTCTTTTTTTTTTTGGTTGAATTTGTGTTCTACATAACTACTAGCCTGGAAATCTTCAAAAACTGTTATCTTACTGCTAATTCAGATTTTAACCCCTGGCAAAAGATAAGAATGGTAGCTACATGCTTCTTCTGAATCATTTAGGGTAATTTAAGCAACCTGTAAACTCCTTGTTAGTTGAGGAACCTTTCAAACAAAACTTTACAAGGTACTTACTTTCCTATTGGTGGAAGAGTCATTAAATAAGCAAAATTATTAATTACCTATGAAATCCCTTTGAGGTTAGGGAAGAAATGAGAAAAACATTTTTAGCCAAACATATTTGTTATTTTGAATTTACTAGGATAATATTTTTGAGCCCAGCTTCTTGCCATATACTTCTTATTTCTAGTTGATAGCAGACTAAAAAATAGCACCAGTGGGAATCCAAGACTTGGATACACAGTATATTAATGCACAGAGTCACTGCTTAAACTGTTCACTGTGATGACAAATGATTAAATCCTAACATGCCGAATGTCCAAAAAAAAAAACTCCACAATAAGACTGTTTTATACTTATGAAAAATTTTCCCTCTTTGAACCATAAAGAACAGGGGCTTTGTAGTATAGGTATAAAACTACCTTTTGAGTATAGGATTTTATAATTTGAAAACTACACTTAGAAACTGTAGTTTTGTTAATTTGTGTATTTTAAAAATACAGTAATATAGAAGAGAAATAATATATAATACAAGTATCTGTGTGCATTTTGACCGTTTGTGTGTGTGTGTATGTATATATGATATATATACACATACATACATACAGTATATATACCTACACAGTCAGTGTTTGGTACACCAACATTTCTCTGATAAAATGAATTAATTGATTTACACATTTCTATAGCTACTGTTTAAACAATCATTTTTTTAGATTTTAAAGGAAAGTATCATAAATATGCCACTTAAATGCTTACTTATGTTAGAGTGATGCACTGTTACTTTCTCTATACTAGCATTTTCATTTAATATATTTATACTTATTTGACATCATCTTGAATCTTAATTATCTTGGAAGTTTATAATTACACTATCTTAATTATGCTTATGTATAAATATGCCTGTTAATCTCATCAAACTCTCTATACTTAATAAGGAAAATATTACTGCTTATATTATTTAACGTATTTAAGGATATACAACTATTTTGTAAGGCTGTTTATTTCTACAACTGACATTGATTTATGTCTTTATATTTACCTCTCTTTAACATCAGATTATATTTTGTTTTTATAACCAATTTGATCCTCAGTTCATATTCATAAATTTTAGAATTCCTTTTTCTGTTTTATCATTTTTTGTGACCTTCTCTAAATCATTTTTAGACTTTGTTATGCCTTATTTGTAATGTTTTAACTAAAATGGAATGGAATATTTCTGATATAAGGCATATTTTTAATTTACGTGGAAGTATATTGTCTGTGTTTAATTGTGAGTCTTATAGTCTATTATACATACTGATTTGGAAAAATAATTGTATGGATTTTTAAAATTTAATTTATATCTGTTGTTTTAACTTTTTCCCATTCCAGGATTTAGAGATGTTAACAAAAGCAAATCTTACTAATTCGAATTACATTTATACTCCATTGTTTTGCTTTTGAAAATCATAAAATGACAAAGACAAGGGTGAAAATGAAAGAATTTATATAATCTACAAATAGATTTATCATAACATACTAAATATCTTTTTATTTCATTTTTACCTCTTAGACAAATATCTGATATTTCTGGCAATTTAATGTTATTAGTAAGTGGCATATGGGGAGTTTAAATTCTTTTCCTTATGTTCCACTTGTTCCGGCATTTTAATCATCCATGTAGAATGTGTTCTTACCTATATTACTTATTTATAATTTATAAAATGTTCTTTAAATAATGTTAAATATAGTGTTTCCATTAATGTTCCAGTAATCTCTTTCACCTCTATAACTTAAGTTAGACAGAAACATAAATTAAAAAAAAAACTCAAGAAACGTGTATTCTTAATTCACAACTTCATGTTATACATGAAATTGTTTAAAAACCAACAGAATTTTAAGGAACATTGTGTTTATGTCATAACAAATATTGTTATGTCAAAGTTTAAATTATGTTAAAACTGTAGTTGCCTCTAATAGGAATGCATATTTTATGGAAATTTCACGTAAATTTAATAAACTTTCAATATATCATATATAGGCCCTTTCAAAAACAGTGCATTAAAAAAAACCATTTCATTTATTCAATCATTCAACATATGACGAGTGCCTACTAGTTTCCAAGTACAGTATTATGCTGGGTACTGATGATCCAGTGGTAGATGTAAACCCTTGCCCTTGTACACTTCACCTAATCAATGGTTAAAAGACTGAAGGGCCACCTGAGTCATGTGGTTTAGAATAGGTAAAGGGGAAACACTGTTGCATCTGAAATTGGATAGTTAGGAGAGCCCCCTGATAGTTGGGCCAAAATCCTATACAGTCTTGATTTGTGTGTGTGTGTGTGTGTGTGTGTGTGTGTGTGTGTGTGTGTGTGTGTGTGACAAATACAGAATTTAGTACCTCTCAGAGATTGCCTTCCACTGTCCTCCTGGAAGTCATGGACCTCAGTGATTTTTAGATCGATCAGTTCTGGAGAGCGGAAGCAGAAGGTCTAGGACTAAGGTGTGGGGATAGTAAGGCCCAGAATGAATTAAATGACACTTTACAGCATTTACGAACCTCAGGCTTATAGGGACAATTGGTATCTCTTTGATAGTGTCAAAAATGCCTTTTCTTTTGTATTTACTTCAGTAGCCTTGTGTAGTATTTGTAATTTCCTGTTCTTTTAAGAGCCCAATTTTAAAGTTAAAGATAGGAGAGAGCCCTATATATATGGCTATATATATTACATGTATGTATAATTAAAATCTCAATCTTAGTCGTTTTAATTTCTTCCAAGGGATAAAATATTTTTTGTTTCATAATTTTCTTTATACCTTTAAAGCTTGATAATTTAATGTATATTAAATTTGAAATTATGCTTTAAAATGCTCTTGTCTTCATTTGATTTACATTTTATAATGCTTTTTTGTGTGCTGTAGTGCAAACTTGGATGAGGAAGCACAGGCTGGTACCAGTTCACTACAGGTAATGTTGGACCACCATCCAGTTGCTATTACAGTGGAGGTGAAGCAAGAAGAAGACATTAAGCCCCCTCCTCCACTGGTTTTAAATTCTCAACAGAGTGGTACTTTAGAGCAAAGAGAAGAACATGAATTAGTACATGTTATGGAAAGATCTTTGTCACCATCACTTTCCTCTGTTGATATGAGAATGACATCGTCTCCGTCTTCTATCCCAAGGAGAGATGATTTTTTTCGGCATGAGAGTGGAGAAAATTTTAGGTCACAGTTAGGGTATGATCCTCAGATTCTGCAAATGCTGAAAGAGGAGCATCAGATAATTTTAGAAAATCAAAAAAATTTTGGATTATATGTTCAGGAGAAGAGGGATGGATTGAAAAGAAGGCAGCAGCTAGAGGAAGAGCTGCTAAGAGCAAAAATTGAAGTGGAGAAGCTGAAAGCAATTCGCTTACGGCATGATCTACCTGAATATAATAATCTCTAAGATTTTTTTTTTTTGCAATTTGATCATTTTAATTTTGGCCAACTTTCATTTGGAAATATCCTGAAGCAGAGTGCATATTCTTAAAAAATCTTGTTAATCTCTATTATGAAAAAGGCTTTTTGACATGATTTTCTAAGTATTTAATTTTCCTTTGAGATATATTAAAACGCTGATTTGTATGGTTATGAATTTTTTGTCTTCCTCCAATTTTTTTTCCTAAGATGTTTAATTGCTGGCCTTACAAAATATGTTTTATTTTGATTATTAACATATAACATGTATAAATACATAAGTATTCTTTCAAAGTTCTGAATCTTCAGCATTTTTAATTAGCACTTTTAAAGCAGTTCAAAGTTTTTAACAGTCTAATTTAGAAGCAATGCTGACCTATAATAGAAGCTTGTCTATATGGCATTGATTTTTATGCTTTCATTCATCGAAGGAGTAAGTCCTAGAATTTTGACAGAAGGTATTTGGAGAACACTTTTTGAGGTCCAGGGAGAACTCAGTGATTTACTTGATGTAACAAAGCTCTTTATGGCCAAGCAAGGACCAGCACTCAGTTTTTGTTTCTCTATAGTTTTTTTCCCCCTGTTATTCCATAGAAGTAAAAATCCACTGAAATATCCTACATGTTAAAAAATTAGAAACATTTATTTCATTAAAATTGCTTTTAAAACTTGGTGGGTTATGAAATAAGGGGAGTTGTATCAATTACCCTCATCCTCCTATTTTTTTGTCCAGCAAAATAAGATATTCTGTTGGAGCTGTTATGTATTTTGACTACAAGATTTAATATGTTAATTCATTTTGAATGTCTTAGTCTGAAAAAGATTTCTTTCACAGTAAAGTCACAGTAAAAAAATTAATGAACAAAATTAAAATTTTACTTAGAACAAAAATAGCAAAAATTATATGTTCATAATTTATGGTATGTAGTCCTTTATGTTTTTGTAAATATTGCTATTTTAGTATTTGTGTAAATAAAGAAAATCTTGATTCTTAAAGCACACATATACATTTATGTTAAATGTTTAGTGTGTGTATTACTATTTTTGCTGGGGCTTTGTTGAGGAAGGATATTTAAGCCAAGCTTTTCAGTGGGGTAGGTAGGGTTTCAGCAGTATTGTACAGAAAGGATGTTTATGTCAGAGTGAGCAGCAATGAAAAAAGATATAGAGAATGGGAAAAGTGGGTCAGAATGTATAAGCACAAAAACAGTATTAAGCCAGGTGATTTTTAAGTGATTTTAAGTGAGCATGAAGAGGGCCCATTAAGGGCTGTGATAATCAGGACAAGGACGTATACCTTGACTAATTGAGGAGCTACTCTTTAGCTCCAGCAGAATTTCTACATGCAGAAATAAGCCAGAAATTTGCATTTTTATGAGAAATTTTTTATTTTTAAAACATTTGCAAATAATTAAAAAGTTTTAAAATAATAAATAGACAAAAACATGTGAGTGGGCCTCGTTCAGCCAGTGGGCTTCCGGCTCGTGGCCTTCAGTGTGGAGTATATCTTGACCAGCAGCATCAGCATCACTTGAGAACTTGTGAGAAATGTAAATCCATTCCTTTTGGATCAGCAGCTTGAGGGGTAGAGTCCAGCAATCTGTTTTCATAAGCTCTCTAGAGATTCTAATGCAAGCTAAAAACACCAGTCAAAACACTGGAATAGAGTATTTTGAAACCTAACATGATGCCTAAATCATGTTAGTTTTTCAAAAATTTTTGTTGAAGAGTGGGTGAAGGTAAATTGAAGGCTTTCAATTTGGAAGTTGTAAGCTGGGTGGTGCTAGATTATGGATTACATTAAATGCTGTTTTTAAGGAATCGAATGTGAATGTATATGGGAAGCCATGGAATGCTTTTGACTAGGGGCATATGACTAGAGCTCTAATATGTCATAAGGGCAGCATTTCAGGTGGGCATTGTAGTGAGAGGAAAGTAAATCTGAAATTTAGGTTATGGCTGTAGGAATAGAAAGAATGAAAATAAAATGGACTCTTACGGTACTGTTTAGCATTTTATGTCTGCTCTTAGAGTTAAATATATTATTATAAAAATGCCTTGAATGTATAATACGATATATCCTTTTGACAATTTCATCTTCTTTAATCTGTGCTGTGACTTTTCTTTCAGTCTAATGAATCTTATAATTCTTATTTGAGGTAATGTTTTTACAGTATTCTAGTAAATCTTTACAGTAGTAAGCTTTAACTTTTTGAAATTATTGAAACCAAATTACCATACAAAATGCAATTCATAGTCTAATCTTAGCATGGTACTGCTCAGAGTTGTTAATGAATGTTCAATTTGAATGCTGACTTTGTACAGCTAAATCAATTTTCCAAGTGTGTTTTGTGGAACATTAATTCTATGAAATGTTTTTAGCAAAGTTATGTGTTCAAAAAAGTGCAATATACATCTTTTTTGGTGTTTAGATTCTAACATAAGTGTGGGAAGTAAAAATATATTCTATATAAAATTGCCCTTGAAATTTTTTTTGCTGCCCAGAAAATAGTGTAAACATAGTTTGCTACAGTCATATTTTTCTCCGCAGTGTTCAAGACTGTTGTGTCCTTGCTTATGTCATGTGACAAATTTGTTAGCATTTAGGGACTGAGTAGAATAAAAAAACCTTATTTTTACATGTTTTTAAACACCAGAATTACACTCATCGCAGTGAGTTTACTGCAGCAGTTTTTCTGAGTCAATCGTTTAATTTTAATCTGCAAAAGTTACAGCGAATGTGATTCTGCTCCATGTTCATTGCTCCACCTCCCCAGCCATGCGACTGTAATTAGCACAGTATAGTTTATGAGAGTTTCTGTGTAAAGAAGACTTGTATGACCACTGAACTCTTTTTGGAGGCTGTTTATTATTACCTTGCAGAGTATCTTAGGAAAATTCTGAGCTAAAGCTTTTTTCTTTTTCTTTCTATATTGAGACTTTTTTTGAGTTTTTGACTACTTACCAATTTATATTAGCAATTTCTGCTGAGGACAAGTTTCACTAAGGAGAGTATATAAGGGCAAATTCTATTAGTACCAATGGAATACAGCTGAAGCCACCAGACATCCTACGTACTATGGAGAACTGTTTGTGAGCTTTACTTACAAAATGTAATGCTGGGAAAACATAGGAAAGAGAGGTTTTATTTTTAAAATGTAGACTTGGTTTTGTAGAAATACATTAAATTTGAAAAATATGCTAAATGAAAAGACTATTTCATCCAATATATTAGTAATTTAGGTAGTGCATATGTTATTCTTGCCACCTTATCTTTTATCCATTTGAACTTAAATTGATATGTTGTTGTTTGGTTTTTTACAACTTATGATTTTATAAACCTAGGTATGATTTATAGTGGCATCCTGAAAAAGTTAATGAAGCTCTTTCATTTCTAACAAATGCCAGATTTCTTAAAATATTCAAGTTAAATATTTTTCTTTTTTGTGTAATGAGACATCAGCTTGGTGTTATTTTATTTTTGAAAGTCACTCTACCCTATTGCATCTTTACTTATGTGAAAATGTTTAAAATATGAATTATTTTCCATGTGCCTTCTTTTAGAGTAGTGTCAAGTTTTAAATAGGTATGTTTAAATAATTGAGTGTGGTATATTGTAATTAATATATACTGTAGATGATAGTGGTTAAATGCTTTGTTAATACATGGTAATACATTGTACTGATTTGTGTACTCTTTTTGTGTGCCATAGACAAAGAATTCAGTACTATAGAGGTAAAAATTTTTGATGAGGCATAATTGAAATACATTTCTTTAGGTGATTGTGCTATAATAGATGCCAGCTGTACCATGTCTAAATTGCATAATATATTTATTTTTTTCAAATGTTAAAATTCACAAATTCTCAAAATCAGTTAAGTGTTTGATTGTAAATAGTTAAAAATAATTAGATGAAATATGGTTGCAATACTTAAATACAAAAGAGTAAATTCTTAAGATATGCAACCTAATTAAACATTAACAGTCATGCTAGATCTTTGTATGATTTTGAGAAATTGATTCCATATTTTTGTATATATATTTAAGTTGTTTCACTAAAAGTAGCAGCTGTAATGTGAATTGATATTATTTATTTTTAGTTTTCAATTCCTTTATAAATAGTGGAAAGCAAAGTAAATTAAAAAAAAAAAAAAAGTACCACCCAAGTTAGCCCAAACAATTTGAACTAAAATGTACGTATCATTAGACTTACACTCTGTTAGTAGATCTTTCATGGTTTAAAATTATTTGTGAATTCAGCTCTGTTACAAAGATTCAGGAATCCTTCAAATATATAGAAAAAGTTGAAAGCATTTTATAGTAAATATTCATATGCCTACCACTACATTCTACAATTAATGTTTTGCTGTATTTGCTTTATCACATATTTATCCATCTATCCACAAATTCTTTTTTTTTTTTAAAGAAAACTGTTATTTTAAAACAAGTTGTGAAATTAGAATATTTTACCCATAAACACTTCAACGTGAGTGTTATGAACTGGAATTCAATACTTAGTTGTGTGTTTGTGTATTTTTTTTAGGTAAGATTTGCAAACAGTAAAACACACAGATCTTAGGTGCACCATTTGATGAGTTTTGACAAATGACTACACCTGTGTAGCTTAACACCCCATCAAGATTTAAAAAGTTATCACCCCAGAAAGTTCTCTCCTGCTCCTTCCTAGCCAATACCCTGGCACCTCAGGCAACCACTGTTCTAATTTTTAAAAAACCACAGATAAGTTTTGCTTGTTCTAGAACTTAATATAATTGAGATCATACAGTATGGACCCTTTGTTTCTGTTTTCTTTTGCCCGTGTTTATGTTTTTAATATTCATTCTCTAATCATTAGTTCCTTGCTTTTTGTGGCTGAGTAGTATTCTGTATTATAAATATACCACAGTTTGTTTATCCATTGTCTTTTGATGGACTTCTGGGCTATTTCCTGATTTTGGCTATTATGTAAATTCTTGTATAAATGTGTTATGGACTTAATGCTGGATTAGGGAAGATACATGTTTAACTTTTCAAGAAACTACCAGACCTTTTCTCAAAGTGATTGTACCATTTTACACTTCCATCAACAGTGTGTGGATTACTATTTTTTTAAATAAAGCTTTGCATGTTTGTTGATTGGAATGTCAGAATTGAAATTGATAACTTTTTTTTGATATTTTAATGAATTTAAAGTACTGGGCAGATAGTTTAGATATCTGGGAATATTGTAGATTTATTGATTTTTTTTTTCTATTTTAGCATATATGCTTTGACATGAAGTACTGAGAAATATGACGAAATGTATAGTCCCTGCTATGCTCAATAAGTATCATTCCGAAAATGATCTTTGATGCAAAGAAATATCTTCTAGGTTTCTTTTATACGTAATGGTACTTGTATTTAGTTAACATTCAGTCTGTTTTGTTAGATAAAGAAAACTATGGATGATTATCAGTTTGAAGGAATTTGTATATTAATGTTTGTATATTTTTTAGTGTAATAAAAAACTATGTTTCAAATCTTAAGTTTATATTGCAGTTATATGTTAATGCATATTAAAAGTTCTGGTAGCTTTTGGTAACTTTGAAACTCAAAAAATACAGTCTGAAAGAGTTTTTTGTTGAATTTGATGATATGAGACTTAAATTTCAATGCTCCATTGAAAACAATGTGTGTGTTTAGAATTGTTGAAAAGAAAAGAATATTAAAGGCTTGAGTGTATGGAATATATAATTAAATCATGCAGCGCTGTAGTTACTATGCTTAGGACTCATTCATTAAGATGATAATGTCCACTATTAATATTAAAATGACAGTGTCTCCCCTTTCTTCTTTAATCGAAGCATGGTTTTAAGCATTCTTACCTTGTGAATCTTGCTGTAGGCATTCAGGCCTCTTGTTTATGAAGACCATTTTTGATATTGATTTGGGAAGTACATTACAGTGTCAAGGGGGAAAAAGATCAGAACCAAGTTTAGAAACAAAAATTACAGGTAGAGTAGAATTGTTAGGGGTGGTTAGTCTGGGATGTAGCAAATTAGTCATAATTTTATATATTACAAGTAGTCTTATCGATAAAGGAAGTTATGTTCCATATATGTTTAGTTCCCAGTTATCTTCATTCTACTTTTTTTGCAATCATTCACCCTCTTAAAATGGGACTAAATGGGAAAGGGACAAGTGCAGGATGATGATGATGGTAGTTAACATTTAGAGAGCACTTATTGTGTGGCAAGTACTGTTCTAAGCATCTTATATATATTAGCTAATCTAATGCTCACAACAAGTCTATGAGGTAGGTATTAGTATTACATTCATTTGGCAATTCATAAACTGGCACGGGGTAAGCAACCTGTCCAGGGTCACATAGCTAGTAAGGCGCAGACTCAAGATTCAAATGAATCTTGAGTCTGCCCCTTTGACGTCTGGCTTCAGAGTTCATGCTTTTATCTTCCTTCTGCTGTTCTGCAAAAGAAAGTATATATTTAAGTCTGAGAATCTTATGATATTTCAAAGTTATTACAAGGAATTCTGAATTCTTAGAATTTAACTACTGTCTTTTGTTCTAGTCTTTTTTTTTTGCAGGGGGAGGGTTGGACATAACACATTAACAGTCAGCTTCTGGGAATACAACAGGATATTTGACTCTGGGATGTTTTTCCCAGCCATTTTTGTTGAAAAACATTTTTATCTCCTCTTTAACAGCAGTCCTGAGGAACTGTGTTTTTCTCTTAGATAACCAAGTGAAAAACAGGAACAAATTTGAAAAATGCAGAAAGATATTGTCAGTCATTCAGTGCACAGTGACTGCTACTGGTAGAAATAGTGTAAAGAGAAAACTAATTAAAATTGTCTAAAATTGGGCACCAGAACATTTTTTAGAATTCAAAAACTGATCAAAGTGTCCTGTCTTTTTTGTTAATGCTAAAACCCTCAGAACTTTATCTGGAAAAATTAAGGTTCATAAAACAACAAAAATAACACATGACAACTAACTTACCTAAAAAACTGGTAACTTTTTGACTAAAAACTAATGGAGTAATACGATCTTCATAATATTTACACAATATTTGATTTAGCAAAACTGTATTTGGTAGAAATTATGGTTGTAAAAGAAAATTCATGTTGGCAAAAGTTATAATCAGTAAAATACCATGCATAAAGAAGCAGCTGATGAATCAAATCTTTGTTATAACATTTACTTGGAAAATAATCCTGAATGTACATTATATACAGTAATGCAGCTGAGTTCAAAGTTAAATTCTAAGGCTACTTTCTCAATTACTTTCTCAATGAAAATTAATTTTAAGGTAGTTCTGTTTTTTTAAAATTTTTATTTATTTGGTTGCACCAAGTCTTACTTGTGGCACGTTTGCTCCTTAGTTGAGGCCAACATGCTTCTTAGTTGTGGCTCTTAGGCTGCTTAGTTGCAGCTTGCTGGCTGCTTAGTTGTGGTATGCAAACTCTTAGTTGCAGTATGCATGTGGGATCTAGTTCCTTGACCAGGGATCTAACCTGGGCCCCCTGCATTGGGAGCGCAGTCTTAACCACTACACCACCAGGGAAGTCCCAAGGTAATTATTTTTTTAAGCTCTTTATTGGAATATAATTGCTTTACACTCTTGTACCAGTTTTTGAGGTACACCGAAGTGAATCAGCTGTATTTATACATACATCCCCATAGCCCCTCCCTCCCGCGACTCCCTCCCACCCTCCCTGTCCTGGCCCTCTAAAGCAATTCTGTTTTAATTTAATATTTTTATAAACATGAAGTAAAAATATGCCTAGAATCAAAATAGCAGTTTTGAAAACTACCTGTTGTTATGGGAATATGGTGATGACAAAGATCAAAAGAGATGCTCCTCTCAACACTTTATAGTTTAGTGGGCAAGGCTTACATTAAATAATTTGTCACATAATTAATTGCTGAGTTAATGCTGAGATAATAAGGCAACTTGATGTAGTTTGGCAGTCAGGGAAATTTAAGCTGTATGGAAAGGTGAGTAGAAGTTAATTCAGATAAGCATGTCAGAGGAATAGAGGTAGAAGGCCATTTGGCTGGAAGTAGTGTTTTCTTCAAGACCTTTAAGACAAATGGATGATGAGGTTTACATTTAAAAACAGATTTAGTAAATGGAAAATGGCTTTAGGGAGTAGAGGTGTTAAGAGAAGACTTCAGCAGAACTGTTGGGAAGAGCCTACAAGAGTACAGTAGTACAGACCAGAGATGATGATTTGGAAAGAATAGAGAAAATGCAGAAGGCAAACAGTACACAGCTTTGAGAACCATGAAGGGGGTAGAATCATCTGGATTTTGTGGTTGATTGGCTTTGGAATAGAGAAAATGAAGAATGTCGTGGATGATTTCCAAGTTTTTGGCTTGAATAAGGGTTTTAGTACTTTCACTGAGAAATGGGAAAACTGAAGGAGGAGCAGTTTTTGGAGAGAAGATAAGTGAACCCGGTGAGTTTGAGATGTTTATGAGACATTCATGTGGATCCAATTGGATATACTGTTGTACATACAGATCTACAATCATGATCTGGGCTAGAGAAGAAAAGTTAATACAGGGATGGTATTGAAGCCATGGGAGTAGGTGAGCTAATTTAAGGAGAAGTGGTGCATAGTGAGGGGAGGAGGGCCTCGAGCTCAGGTCTGAAGAACTCCAGCAAAGGTTAGACAAAAAGTAAGAACTGGCAAAGATGTTTAAGAAACAGCAACCAAAGAAGGAAAAAGAAAATTTGAAGTGTTAGAAGCTATAAAAAATAGAGTTCATTATTTCAAGGTAGAAGTGGTCAACATTGTCCAATGCTTTTGAGAAATTTGGTTAGTACTAAAAAGTAACCTGTGTGTTTATTGACAAAGAGCTGCTTAGTGCCTTTACCAAGGCAGCTTTGGGGGAGGATCGGACTGGAAGCCAGATTGGAGAAGTTGAGGAGTGACTGGGAATTTGAAGAAACGGAGGCTCCGAGTAAGTGGGTGTTCGGGTGCTTAAAGTGGAAACAGTGGAGACAGGCAACTCCTTCAGGCAGTATAATTTCCCTTTTTATGCATGTGTTATAGTTTATCTCTGAACATAACACATCACAGAATAATTTTATTTTTCCATGCTATGGCCTTTTTCTGTGATTTATTGTAGGGAGAGGAGTTTAGCAAGGTGGGAAGTCAAGAGTGATCTTTTTAAGAGCTCTTTATTACTCCTAAAATAATGCACTAATTCTCCCTCCAATCCCATAGTTCCTTATCAAGAAACAAAAAGAATCAACCTTTAGACCTGTTACTAAAACATAATCATCTATTGAGTTATAGTATGATGTTTAATAATTTCTAGTGAGTGTGCTTATTTCAACTTGGCACATTTTAATCTGTTAAATGCTACATATTTCCAAAACATAGTTTTTTTTAGGGGGCAGGGATAGAGAGCAGTGTTTAAATGACCTGGACGTATTTAAAATTTCACAAATTATTTAAAATTCTATTACAATAGAAGGTATAGTGAATTCCTTATATTAAAGAAGATATAAATGGATTCTTGATTCTTCCAGCAATCAACATTTTTTAAGTATTAGCCTTTTACATACTAAAATTTAATAGTTTTATGTTTTAATTTTGACATTTCTTACTAATATAAGTTCTCTTTAACGCCTGTTTTCTGCTCATATACTTCATCGAAATTTTGCAATAAGATTAGAGTTTGGGTTTAGACTACATTTTGGGCAATCTCTGAGTTGCTGCACGAATTAATGTTGAGGGTTTTTAGATCAGATTGAAAATTCATTTTAAAGAAATGAAACTTATTTTAGGTACATCGTTTATAATGTGAAATTAGAGGAGTCAAGCAAAGAGGACATGTGAATATATATTGAAAAGTTTCATCACTAATAATGAAATTCAAATTACAGTGTTAAGAATGCCATTTCTATCTATTAATTTGATAAAGATGAATGTTCACACAAAAATCTGTACATAAATGTTCATAGCAGCTTTGTTTGTGATAGTTAAGAGCTAGAAACACCTCAACTGTCTTTCAATATTCCGTACAATAATAAGGAACAAACTTGCTACAGGCAGCGACTTGGGATGAATCCCAAAGACATTGTGCTGAGTGGGAGAAACCAGCTTGAAGGGTTGTGTACTGTATGATTTCCATTTATTTGACATTCTCAAAAAGACAAAACTATATTGGTAGAAAACAGATCAGTAACTGAATAGGGTAAGGGTATAGCTAAAAAGGAATAGCATGAGGGAGTCTTTTGGAGTGATGGAACTCTTCTATATCCTGATTGTGGTAGTAGGTAAATGAATTTATACACTTGTTAAAATTCATAAAACTGTACACCAAGAGAAAAGTCAGTTTTACTGTATGATAATTGTAACAATAAAAAATAAATACAGTTAGAGAAAAATTGGTAAGTTAATCTGTTATGCTGATGTATAGTAGTGAAGTGGATCCTCTCTTCATTGATTGGCAATATCATTGGTAATATCATTATGCAGATATTAAACATTATTTTACTTTTTAATTTAATGATATGCAAAATGTATTCACAATAATATACGAAAAGAGGAGGATAAAAACTCTACATCATACTTCCTGGTATATTAGAAGCATGTTTTCCCGCAAAGAAGTATATAAAATTACCATTAGTCCAAACACCCTCATAATGAAAGGAAAGCCAGAAACTGGGGCCACTGCACTTTAGTCCTTTGCCTGCTTGACTGTTCTGTTTAGCATTACAGCAGCCAGAATCCTTTTAGGGACTGATAAGAGGTCATTGGGCCAAGTGTTCTGAACACAGCTGTCTCAGCTGCATATCAATCGTTTGTTTTCTCAGGAACAATCCTTGATGGTTCCGAGGATAATTTATTGTTTGGAGATAGTCAAGATGCGCTTTCTAAATCCATGATTAGCATATGAATTATCTGAATTCTACTGGTGACAATGGTTTTTCAGGCTTTTAGGAGATTGGTTTACCTGGCTTGACGTACAAGTTTTTTTGTTTTTTTGACACATGTTTTCTTTTCTCTTTGGTAACACCTTCCAGTGGAATGGCTGGTTATTATAGTAGGTGTATGTTTAACTTTTTAGGAGTCTGCCAACCTATTTTCCAAAGTGATTGTGCTACTTTATAGTCCTTCCAATAGTATGTGATATTTCTAGGTGCTCTGCATCTTTTTTTTTTCAGTTATAGTTGACTCTACATCTTGGTAACACTTAATATAGTCAGTTTTAAAAAGTTTAGTCAGTTTAGTGAGTGTGTGGTGTTATCTCATGTTTTTAAACAACTTTATTGAGTTATAATTTGTGTACCATATAATTCACCCATATAAAGTATGTAATTAATATTTTTTAGCAGTATATTCACAGTTATGTGCAACCATCACAATTTTAAGACATTTTCAACACTTCAAAAAGAAATCCTGTACTCTTTAGCTTTCAACCCCTCCCCCACCCACCCCAAGCCATTCTCACCCTCACCTCCCAGCCCTAAGCAACCACTAAATTACTTTCTGTCTCTATGGATTTCCTTGTTCTGGACATTTCATATAAATGGAATCATGTAATGTGTAGTCTTTGGTGTTTGGCTTCTCTCACTTAACGTGGTGTTTTGGAGGTTTATACACTGTTGTAGCAGGTATCAGTATTTTATTCCTTTTAATGGCTATTATTACATTGTAGTGATGTACCACAATTTGTTTATTCATTTGTCAGTTAAATGGACATTTGAGTTGTTTCTACCTTTGGGCTATTATGAATAATCCTGCTATAAACATTCATGTACGAGTTTTTTGTGTGGACATGTATTTATTTTTCTTGAGCATATACCTAGGAGTGGAATTTCTGGGCCATATGGTAACCCTAATCTTTTGAAGAATCGCAAAACTGTTTTCTAAAGTGACACTATTTTACATTCCCACCAGCAGTATATGAGGATTCTAATTTCTCCATGTCTGCACCGCACTTGTTATTATCTATTTGGTGCTAATCATCCTAGTGGATGTGAAGTGTATCTTGTGTTTTTAATTTGCATTTCCCGGATGACTAATGATGTTAAACGTCTTTTTACATACTTATTGACTATTTGTATACATTCTTTTCTGAATTATCTGTTCGTGTTTTTTGCCTATTTTCTATTGATTTGTCTGTCTTATTTTTGAGCCATAAGAATTCTTTATATAGTTTAGAGACAAGTCCTGTGTCTTATGTACGTGTTGTGATTATTTTTATCCTCCTGTGGCTTACCTTTTTGTCTTCCTAATAGCATCTTTTAAAAAGCAAAATTTTAAAATTCTGTTAAAATTCAATATATACTTCTTATTTTGTATGTTTTGTACATTTGTATTCTAAAAAACCTTTGCCTATTTCAAGATTACGAATATCTTCTACATTTTCTTCTACAAATTTGTACTTTTAGATTACATTTAGGTCTGTGATCCATTTTGCATTAAATTTTGTGTACAGGGTGAGTTAATGGTTGATGTTCATCTTTTTCCATGTGGATAACCAGATGATTCAACAATGTTTGTTTGAAAAGACTTTTTCCCATTGAATTTGTTTTGCCAGCTTTGTTGAAAATCTGTTGGTCATACACGTGGCCACTATTTTGTTGCATTGATCTTTTTTTTTCCCCCAATACCAAAGTGTCTTCATTCTTGTTCAGGGATAGTAAACCTTGAAATTAGGTGGGATATGTCCTTTTACTTTTTTTCCTGAGATTTGGTTGGTGTTGTGTTGTACATAAAAATCATTTTGGGGAGAACTGCTATCTTAAAATTGAAATTTCCAATCCATGAAATAGGAGTTTTGTTTATTTAGATCTTTGTTAATTTCTTTCAGTACAGCTTCAGTTTGCAGCGTAGACGTCTTAGGTGCTGTTTGTTAGATGTTTTACCAAGTATTTCATGGTTTTTTTCTTGTTTTGTTTTTTTTTTGATTTTGTTTGTTTGTTTTTGTTGTGCTACTATGAATGGAGTTTAAAATTTTTTGTTTTCCACTTATTTCTTGTTATTCTATTATGGAAACAATTGATTTTTACATATGAATTTGGCATCCTATGACCCCGCTAAATTTGCTTCATTGGTTCTAAGTCATTTGTTTTTAGGTTCCTCGTGGATTCTGTGTAAACAATTTTTGTCATCTGCACATAGATACAGTTTTACTTCTTTTCTGATCTATGCTTTTTGTTTTTATTGCCTTATTGCATTGTCTAGGACTTTCCAGGACAACATTGATTAGAATTGGTGAAAATGGGCATTCTTTTCTTTATTTGTAATCTCAGGGTTTTTTCTTTTTCTTTTCCTGTGTGAGTAGGTGGTGTATTTTAAAAGATAAAGTAATCCTTTGGGTTTTGTTTTGTAAGTTCTATTGTTTGGATAGCTTCCTGGGGTCAAGTGTGTATTTGGTAAAAGACTTGGTGAATAGCTCTTCAGTAATGGAATGAGATTTTCCTCTCTTCAGCTGGAGTAACTTTTATCTACCATTGAAAATATAGTATACAAGTTAGGTGAGAAGCAAGAGCCAGGGCTCAGTATGAGGGTGGTCTGTGTTTCTCATGGCAGTGCTCATGTTTTAACTGTAACTACCAAGGGGAAAAGAGAAAATAAGACAGAGAAATAAGGGGAGATTTTTGTCTCTAGTGTCAAGTGTACTTTGAATTGAGGTAACTTTTAGTGTTTTTGCTTCAAAACACTAAAAGATAGCATTATATAGAATATCATTTACATGCCTTTCAACCCATTCTGTTGTTATTCTTTGTCTTATTATGTTTTATCTTTTTTTAAGTTGAAGTATAATTTACATGTAGTAAAATGTATAGCTCTTTAATGATCAGTGATGATTTTTGTTGAATGTATATATCACATAACTATCACTCAGAACAAGTTTTTTGTTTTGTTTTTTTAAAATTTGTATTGGAGTATAGTTGATTTACAATATTGTGTTAGTTTCAAGTGTACAGCAGAGTGAATCATTTATACCTATATCCACTCTTTTAAAAAAAAATTTTTTTTATTTGGTTGCACTGGGTCTTTGCAGCAGGCGGGCTCCTTATTTGCAGCATGTGGGCTCCTTAGTTGTGGCATTTGAACTCTCTTAGTTGTGGCATGCATGTGGGCTCTAGTTCCCTGACCAGGGATCGAACCCAGGTCCCCTGCATTGGGAGCACAGAGTCTTAACCACTGCACCACCACGGAAGTCCCTCTACTCTTTTTTAGATTCTTTCCCCATATAGACCACTACAGGGTATTGTGTAGGCTTCCTTGTGCTATACAATAGGTCCTTATTAGTTATCTGTTTTATATATAGTAGTGTGTATATGTCAATCCCAGTCTCCCAATTTATCCCTCCCTTTCCCCTCCCTCGCCTTACCCCTGGTAACCATGTTTGTTTTCTACATGTGTAACTCTATTTCAGTTTTTTAGATAAGTTCATTTGTACCCCTTTTTTAGATTCCACATATAAGTGATATCATATGATATTTGTCTTTCTCTATCTGACTTACTTCACTCAGTATGACAATAGAACAAGTTCTCCTCTCCTGCTGCTTTCCAGTCAGCTTCCCAACTCCAGAAGCAGTAACCACTTTCTGGTTTCTATCAGCATAAACCAGTTTCCCCATCGCTGAAGGATTTTCTCTGTTAGACTGTTTGGATGTGTTTTTGTAAGGTGATATTGGAAATGTTTTCAAGAAAAGTATAGGCTTTGGTGAAGAAACTTTTAATTTTCTGATTATATGCTACCTAATTCTCAGAATCAGTGATCCAACTTGATTGCTCCCTAACTAGGAGACAAGAGTATTTTAATGAAATTTAGTCTGATTGCTACTTTGCTGTTTTACCTTTGTTCTTATTGTAAAAAACTACAGGTTTTTCTTTGAGAGAACTCTGATCTTATATTACTTTTCCTTGATTTGTCATGTCACTGTTTTTGTTTTTCGCTTTTTAATAAATTTATTTATTTATTTATTGGCTGCATTGGTCTTCGTTGCTGCTCACAGGCTTTCTCTAGTTGTGGCGTGCGGGGGCTTCTCTTCACTGTGGTGTGTGGGCTTCTCATTGCAGTGGCTTCTCTTGTTGTGGAACACAGGCTCTAGGTGCGTGGGCTTCAGTACTTGTGGCTCACGGGCTCAGTAGTTGTGGCACATGGGCTTAGTTGCTCTGTTGCATGTGGGATCTTCCCAGACCAGGGATCAAACCCGTGTCCCCTGCACTGGCAGGCAGATTCTTAACCACTGCACCAGTGGAAGGTCCTGTCATGTCACTGTTAATTAAGTCAGTTGTTTATTCACAACATGATTTTGGATATTTTTCCATGAATGCTGAAATTTTATCTCTAATTACTAGAATTTTAAAATGATGCCAATGATATATGTTATTCTACTTCATCTGCGTTTGTATGATGATAAGAAATTTACATTCATTGTACTCATGGTAATGCTAGCACCTGACATTTGAATTTCCCAGTTTATAAAATGCTAACATGTATATGAAAAAATACTTAATACGATCTAATTTACTTGTGCTTTTATTTTGTTGAATGATCTTACTATTTAAATGTCATCCTTAATAATGTGGTTTTTATTTTATTTTTATTCTAGTTCATTTAGCCCCTAAAGAAATAACAGTGTCTAAGGGACAAGAAGAGGAACCTGATAGCCTAGTTAAATACTTCAGTGTTGTTTGGTGTAAGGCTTCAAAGAAAAAACACAAAAAGTGGGAAGGTGACGCTGTTCTTATTGTAAAAGGAAAGTCATTTACATTAAAGGATTTGGAAGGCAAAGACATTGCAAGAGGTATTGTGATATTACCTGATGTTTATGATTTCGTCTAAAATTAATATATACCTCTGGCTACAAAATTGAAATGTAATTGGGTTTTATAAAGATATTCTTTAATTGACTTTCATGTCTAAATTATCTCATAAACATTAATCTCATAATAATGTCTGACAGTCTTATGTATACTCAGTGAGGTGAATTTTCTCACCCATGGTTTCATTTCCCATGGTTTCATTTTCTCCAAAAATAAAATGGCTAGCCAGGTATTTACAGTTATATTGACAATTTTTTCTGAGATTAAGCAGTTTGTCTTGGTATGTTTTACATCTTTTTTTTTTTTCCCCGAATGCTGAGTGATTAAAAGTTAAAAAAATGTTGGTATCAGGAGTAGAATGATATTTAAGTTCAGTGATATCTAAAGTAAGGCAAAAAAAGCAAGGAGATAATGGCTAGACATGACCTAGATTAATACATCTAAATTGAAGGTTACCATTTATCTCTGTTATAAAATGTTGCCAGCATGATTTGTACAAGTTAGCCCACAAATTTGGAGTACCTAAAACCATCATGAATTTTTTGCATTGTCTCTTACTGTTCAGTTCTGAGTGTGGCCCATAATTATAAAATCTGTTCTACATGTTCACTCATTCATTTGAAAATATCATAGTTTATAGTTTTTAGTCACTGTTATGTGCCAAGCACTATGCTAGGAGTAAACATTCAAAGATAGATATAGTTAATAGTTTAGTGGGGACAGGGCAATGTAATTGATAATTAGGAAGCACTAGGATAATTGTTTCAATGAGAAGTTTTTGCTAAGCACAATATGAGCATATATAGAAGGACCATTTAAGTTGGCCTTCAAGGCTAAGGGAAAGCTTCATAGGAGTTATTGTTTAAGGTAATATATGAAGGATGGATAATTTTGTAGGGGATGAGAAAGAGGCATGGCATATGTACAGGTTCAAAGGCTAGAACTACTTCAGTGTTTTAGGAAGGTCTTATATGAAGGGAAGTGATAAAGGGGCAAGAGATGAAGCTGAATGGAATTATCTGCAATAGAATTTTTTATTATAGAAATATTGAACAAATACTGTATATTCAGTATTATGCTTAGTGTTGAGAGAAATTAAAAAGAAAAATTACAGTACACATTCCATGTTGTTGATTAAGGTAGATTGAGGCTAAATTTTTGGAGAACTTGTTTATACCAATTTAGTGAAGTTAAATTCTAAAGCCACCTAGAGAGGTAAAAATTATTAAAATTACCCTGGAATATCTGTTACCCATACGATAGAGTATATATGGTTTTGAGTATGTATAGTTTGTAATAAAGTGATCTTTCAGTTGCAAGTAGTGAAAAATGCAAATTAGGTGTATAAACAGTGGTTTTTTGCTCTGACCACCAAAGTAGAATCACCTACAGTGCTTTTAAAAAAGGCCAGGGCTTCCTAGGTGGCGCAGTGGTTAAGAATCCGCCTGCCAATGCAGAGGTCACGGGTTCGATCCCAGCTCCAGGAAGATCCCACATGCCACGGAGCAACTAAGCCCGTGTGCCAAAAAAATAAATAAATAAATAAATAAATAAAAAAGGCCAATGCCTTGACCTCTGAGGCTGTGATTATTTGGTCTGGATGGTGGGGAGAGGGACTGGACATCCCTATATTTTGTTTCCAGATGATTCTTATATCCAGCAGGAGTTGAAAACCACTGGTTTAAACATTAATGGAGGTTTTATTGGCTTTCAAAGTGAAAACATCCAAATGTAAAACTTGGCTGCTTAATTATAACATTAATAAATATATCAACCTGGAGTTAATCTTGCCTATAATGCAAGTGGTTTTTCTTTTAAGTAAATTGGATATACATCATTTAAATATTATTAATGTAGGAATAAACACTCTAAGAAAGCTGAAGGCTGTAATGCTGAAATTGCTAATAGCTTGTGATAATGTAGTCAGATTCAACTGACTGTCATTACACAACACCCAGAAAAGAACAAGTGTGGGAAACAAAGTTCAAGAGTTTAAAGAAAGTCTTCTGGAGATTTAGAGATGTTTGAGTCAGTCAACAGTATGGATCAAAGTGAAATGAAAGATCTTGGAGTTACAGAGACTTTTGAAGATGCTTCAAGATTATGTTTATTCTTATCTTATTTTCATGTGATTAATAGTAACTGGATTAATAGTGTTGGATTCTATATGAAGATAAAACTGTTATCTTCATTAGTGTGGAGAGATCAAGACTGCCGTTGAATTGAGATAGTTTGGGAAATGGAGGGACGGGTCTTTAGCCTTTAGGAACACTAGCCAAAGATCTTCTTCCTTTATCAGAGCTCTATCATAAATAATTGAAGAATCTGTGACCAATTGTCACAGATTGCAAATATTAGCCCAGTTTTAATAGAGAATTGTAGCAATTTCCAGCTATTTTAAAAGGGTCATGTCATGTTTTCTAAAATTGAAAATCTTTTATTTTTTGTTTTTAGAAACTTTAAATAAAGTTTTTGCTGTACACAGTTTTTGCCCCTCAGAGTGGCAGAAAAACCATGCATTTAATGTGGACAAGCATAGGAGTCTAAAATTCCCTCACTCTGTCTGGTTAATGAGTTCATTTTAAGCAGACTGTGACTAACTTACTCATATTTGTATTACATCAGCACCTTACACATGACAGCACTTAATAAATGTCTGTTGAATTAATAATAATTCAAACAAGCTTGATATTGTAATATATCCCACTTTTTAATTCAAGAGCTGAACTTGGACTATCAGTGGCCTCTATGACAAATGTATTTTTGCTGTGCTATCTCAGGTGGAATAGTGTAGTACTAGTTGTGGTAGAAATTGCTTTTATTGCTGGTTCTTCACATTTCCAGCTGTTTGTAAGTGGAAATAGAGCTGCCCTGGTATTTCTCTAGTTTGTTTACAAGAGAGTCCATATAGCCTATCAAACTCTTTTCTTGGCTTGATTTTCTACAGATAGCAGGTGGCAAAACTATGAATACAATAGGCTGTATTTTCAATAATTAAAAAAAGCTTTGCATGTCTCAAACTTGCCTAATTTTTATAGCTAAAAATTACTTAATTATTTATGCCTTCTGATTTTTACGTGTATGTGTGTGTGTTTACTAAAATGATAAATTATATTTTTGTTTTGACTAATGGTTATATGAGCCTATTTGCATTCAAAGTAGTTTTCATTCTCTACAGTTATAGGAAGGAGACTGGTTACACAATTAAGTCATTTTAGAGTGTCAGTAAATTTAATTTTTTCCTTCTCAATTTAAAGGCATTGGATATAAATTCAAAGAACTTGAAAAGACTGAGGAAGGTCAAACAATGATGATTGGTGGAAAAGAAATAGAAGTCATGGGTATAATCTCTCCAGATGATTTCAACAGTGGCAGATGTTTTCAGCTTGGAGGAGGAAGTTCTGCTGTCTTAAGTTCTCCTCAAGCTGCCAAGAAGTGTTTCCCTAACCCTTTCAAAAGTGTCTGTAAACTAAGTTCAAAGGAAAATAGACAGAACGGTTTCCAAAACTGCAAACCACGCCATGACCCACATGCACCAAGTAAGATTTAAAAACTAATTTGAGTATTCTGTTTTTATTGTCCAAAGATGTTTTGGTATATGAATTTAAAGTTTAATTTTTGTTTTAAAGCTTTTAAGTAAAAGTGTATATTATTTTTCAGATATATAGCTGACATAAGGGATAATTTTGAAATTGAGTAACAATATAGTTTGAGAATTGTTTCATAAGTAAATGTACAATTGCAAAATACTATACATGTGTTGAAGGAAAATTGTGCAAATTGTAGATGTATACACACATACATACATACATGTGTATGATTTTGAGTAAAATCTGATATCTTTAGTAGGGAGAAAAATTAGTAAATTTATGAGTTAGGAATATTTTTGAACTTTGTTTTGAAGACCGTATGCTTTGATCACATGTATTAGTGATTAGTGATTTAATTCAGTATTAAAATATTGAAAGGTGAGATGTCATATAAAGAATTCAAATTTTATTCATGAGAAGTCAATTCAAGTTGATTTTCACAGTAATGAATGTAAAAATTACATAAAAATAAAACTTAGTCTGTTTATGACTTTTTAAAATTTGATCGTTCAGTCAACAAGTATTTCTTGTGTGCTTTTTATGC
This sequence comes from Hippopotamus amphibius kiboko, assembly GCF_030028045.1. NCBI lineage: Eukaryota > Metazoa > Chordata > Mammalia > Artiodactyla > Hippopotamidae > Hippopotamus > Hippopotamus amphibius. The sequence goes on along the minus strand of NC_080190.1, from coordinate 132,435,686 downwards.
ATTGGGCCCAGAGGTGAAACTGTCATCACAGATCTTCTCGTTTGGTGAGGAGACAGACAAGAAATTTCAATTGTAGTTTAGTGGATGTAGAAGTTGGAGAATAGAGTAGGCTTTTTCCATAATAGTGGTAAAATAAAAGTATTAAAATAACTATTAAAATAACTATAAATAAAAGTATTAAAAAGGCTGTTTTCTCCTCTTGTAAGTATTAGGGAAACAAGATTTTTGTTTTGTTTTGTTTTGTTTTTAATTTTAAAAACTGTTTATTGTGAAAATTTTCAAGTGGATACAAAGTAAACAGAATTGTATAATGAACTCAATGTAACTATCACCAGCTTCAAATATTATTAACATTCTACCAATCCTGTTTCATCTTTGCTTCCACCCACTCACTTCCCATTGTTGTTTGACTATTATTTTGTTTTTTGCAGTTATTTATTTATTTATTTATTTATTTTTTCAACTTTCTTTTATTTTTTATTTTTTACAAGAAACTGCGTATATTTAGAGTGTACAATTTGGTATCCCAATCTCCCAATTCATTCCCCCCCCAACCCTCCCCGCTTTCCCCACTTGGTGTCCATATGTTTGTTCTTTACATCTGTGTCTCTATTTCTGCCTTGCAAACCAGTTGATTTGTACCATTTTTCTATAGTCCACATATATGTGTTAATATATCAACATCACTAGTTATTAGAGAAATGCAAATCAAAACTACAATGAGAAGATGCCTTAGAGGACTGGAGCAGGGAGGGTGGGGGGGACTCGAGGGGGGGGCGTCAAGGAAGGGAGGGAATATGGGGATATGTGTATAAAAACAGTTGATTGAACCTGGTGTACCCCCCCCAAAAAAAATAAATAAATAAAAACTACAATGAGGTATCACCTCACACTGGTTAGAATGGGCATCATCAGAAAATCTACAAACAGTAAATGCTGGAGAGGGTGTAGAGAAAAAGGAACGCTCTTGCATTGCTGGTGGGAATGTAAATTGATATAGCCACTATGGAAAACAGTATGGAGGTTCCTTGTGAAACTGAAAATAGAACTACCATATGACCCAGCAATCCCACTCCTGGGCATATACCCAGAGGACACCCTAATTCAAAAAGACACATGCGCTCCAATGTTCATTGCAGTACTATTTACAATAGCCAGGTCATGGAAGCAACCTAAATGTCCATCAACAGATGAATGGATAAAGAAGATGTGGTACATACATACAATGGAATATTACTCAGCTGTAAAAAGCAATGAAACTGGGACATTTGTAGAGACATGGATGGACCTAGAGACTGCCATACAGAGTGAAGTGAGTCAGAAAGAAACAGAAGTTTTGAAATAAAGGGACCTTTTAGGTAATTTAGAGCAATCCCTTCATTTTGCATTTGAGGAAACTGAGTTCCAGGAGGATGAACTGACTTGCTGAAATTAAAATAACTATTGACATAATTGGGATTAAACCCTGCAAATTAAAAGTTTTTAGCTCTATTCTAGCTTATTTGAGGTTTAATTGAAATTTAAAGTGTGGAAGCTTATGCCTCTGATTTTTCTCTTTGTTTAAATGTTTTGTCTGTCCCACTGGCTCTTTTAACAAGCCTCCTTCTCTCCTTTCTTCTTTCTCTGCCATTCTGTTATGTAATAGAGGGCTGTGGGGAACTGAAAAGAATGCTGTGCTTAGTCAAAGACCTGAGTTAGAGTCCTTGTTTCGCCACTGAACTAACTGGTTCTTTGATCTGTTGGGGTAGTCACTTCACTAATATTATGCCTCCTTATGTGTAAAATGTGCGTTCTGATAACTATCATAGAGACTTAGAGTGCCTGGTATATACTGTGTACAATAAATATTTGCTAAGTGAATGAAAAATTTATTTTGATAATTTATATATATGTGTACATGAGTGTGTGTGTGTGTAAGCAAGCCCTTGTTGTGAATGGTAAATAGTTGATTATTTGCTTTCTCTCTCTCTCTCTTTTTTTTTTTTAATCTTGTGAAGGGTAGGACTAAGTTGTAGACTTAAAACTAAAGCATGACAGATTTTGTGAGCATTAAATGATACCTCATCATTGTGAAGGTGGAGGAGCATCCTAAAATTTGAATTGGTGTCCTATTGCTGTGTTGCTTTAGGTTTTATCTTTCTTGAAGTTGGGTGCTTTGTTAGATGACTTATGATTCTGTGGTCCTTCTTGCTTGAGCTGTGTATCATCTTCACCTCTATCTTCTTTTTTTCCCTTTGTCTTAATTTTTAAAGGATAGAAAAAAATGGGCCCATTTCTTGGTTGGAAATCTACAAGGCATACTCTTGCTTTGCTACGGGGATATAGAGGAAACCCAAGGGCTAAGTTTTCCAATTTCACTCCTTAGTCCCCTACCTGCCAGGAATTCACCTCAAAATGAGAGTTCCTTTTGGGTGCTCAGAAACCTGGGAAAATCCACAGAAGACTTTCCTCCGGGTAATTGCTATCAGTAAACACAACCAGACTCTCATTCCTGTGACTATATATTTCCGTCTTGATGGTTATTTATTTAATCTCTTTTCTTTCTTTTTTTTTTGGCCACACCACGCAGCTTGTGGGATTTTAGTTCGCCATCCAGGGATTGAACCTGCCTACTTGGCAGTGAAAGCGCGAAGTCTAAAGCACTACACTGCCAGGGAATTCCCATATTTAGTCTCCTGGAACCAATTTTTTTAAATCTCCTTTTCTCATCTTTGTTCTTTGTGTTTGTTTGTTTTTTTCTTTTTGTTTATTTTTTAAAATCTATTTTATTTTTTTTAACCATGAGGTAGACATACAAATATATCCAAAAAATTATTTTGCTGAGTTTATTATCTGATTTCAGATTTATCAGTTGAGACTGGCTTTCTAGTTATGGTTGATTTTGTTTTTTGGGTGATTTTTAATAAATCTTTTAAATTGTATTAGCCTGTTTCTAGAGAATTACATTATTATTTGATGGTTATTTCATGCTGCTTTGCAAAGATTCATGAATTTTAATTTTACATTTATGAATGAAGTAATTAACTTTAAGCAAATAATGCTGGTGAAGCCAATGGTAAATTTGTCATTCTTTCTCAGTTCTTCTGATTAATAGGAGTAATGGTCATTGTTAGTGGGCATAGGAATGAAAGTAAAGGGAGCCTTTATATTAAAATTGGAAAGCCTTTCCAGAATAAGAAGCTGTGAGCATTAGCAAGAGCATTTTGGCAAAATTCTAACCTGTGCTTTCAGTTGGAAATAGTTCTCTTTGCTCTGAATACTGAACTAAGTGTTGTGGCTTACTGAATTCTTTATTAGACAATAGTGAATTTCAGTGGTTTCAAAGCACTTTTGGGCATGAAGTTTGGAAAGCTATTTGCAATTCTTTGCATGAAATCTTACGTCAGTAATGCATGAGATTCTGGTTTTTTAAAAATTTTGTATCTTTGGTTAGCATTAATGTTACTGAATTTCAAAATTTTTGTGCCACAAATGATGGCAAACAGTTCTATCTTCTCAGTAATTAGAGCATGATAATGTAGTTACTGACAGAGTGAAACTGGAATACATTTATAATTATACTTACCCCTTTTTCTAAAGATTCCCTTGTTATGCTGCGACCAGATAATAATCACCAGTGGATGTTCAATAAGAACTGTTTTCCCGTTGTGGATGTAGTGATAGATCCTCACCTTGTATATCACCTTCGACCACATCAGAAAGAGGGGATCATGTTCCTTTATGAATGTGTGATGGGAATGAGGTAGGAAAATAATTTAATCTAAGATGAACTTTGATTTAACCTGTAACATAATGGTTTTCTAGAATGAGCCTGATATATAATGTGTCTCAGTGGGTACAGCTTAACTTCAGTTGGTAGGGATGGCAAATGGTACTTATATTATTTGGGTCCTAATCATTTCTGGCACTCACTGTAACAGCTCTAATAACTGGTGTCATAAAATCATATTTTATCTGGACTATTGCAACGGCTTCTAACTTGTGTATCTGCTTCTGATGCTCCTCAGATCCATTCTGCTTATCGCCACCAGCTTGATTTTTCTGAAAACAATTCTGAACATGGAATTTCCTTGCTTAAAATTATTACAGTTCTCAGAACTTAGAGCAGTGTTTCCTAATCTGTTTTATGCACTTTACGGGGTGGTGTATGGGATCATTTTAGGTGTACATGGACAAACTTTATTTTTTACTTTTAATAGTAGCATATAGAGTTAATGAATAATTAGAAAGAAATAATAGCACATTAAACTTTAGGTTTTGCAGATAAATTATGTTTAGAAAGAGTTTTCAAATAAATCTAAGTAAAAAAGTGGGTTGACAGAGAAAAATAATAAGTAAATAATAATGCATGGTATCATGTGTATGGCAAAAAATTGTAATGGTAGTCATGAAAGACTGATATTTGGGAAATGCTGACCTACAAGATACAGTCTGAGCTTTCAAGGATAAGTATCCTCATTTTCTGTCTTCTGCCTATTTTACCAGCTTGCTAGCCTTGTATTTCCTTGCTTGGAATTCAGTTCAAGCTCCAACTATACTGATCTGCCTGATTAATGTAGTGAATTCCTATTTACCTTTAAAACTCTGCTCAAGGTTCATCTTCTTCAAGGGAAGCCGTCCTGCTCTCTTCCCTATACCATGATGATAGATTATGGATCACTATTTTCTCTCTGTATTCACTATGTCTCAGTTAGTCGGTATCTTGCAATGGCAAATTGTTGATCAAAAATAATAAAGTGGCTATAATTCATGTTTGTAATTTTCTCTCTACACTTTGAAATGGAAAATATTTATAAAATTGTTTCTGTATTATTTCTTCTAGTATTTATTCAAGTAATTATTCTTCTAGTATTATTTCTACTAGAAGAAATAGAATGGATTAACAAACTATACTTACATTTTTGGTAATATTCTTAATTCCTTTGGATTTTATAACTTTTAAAATGTGTATCTCATACCTATCAGAGAGCTTCAAAAACTATGAAGTGGTATAAAATGCCACTTACTAATAATATTCCTTATAATATTTAATTTTAAATTATATTAACCAAGTAGGTTTGTAGGATGAGATTTTTACTAAATTACATGTATTAGAACAAATAGTGATTAATTTTTCTTACAGTTTAAGTAGCTATTTTGGTCGAGGACTTCATTTACTGCCAGAGAATTGTAAATACAGACCAGTAGCTGTTTCTGGTTTATACTTCAATATATTTTAAACTGTTTTGATATCTAGTACTGATACCAATAAAAACTGCTCAACTGTTAGTGATGAGAAGCATGGTTATAGTTAAACTATTCAAATGTAGATATAAAATTCGAATTCATTTCTAGTCTCTAAATATAGATACGTGATAGTAACAGATGATTTAGATTCAACTCTAATTTCAATTTGTTTTAATAATTTAGTTAACAAGAAATATATAATGAATATAATTAGCAAAGATGCAAAAGAGAGATATGTCGTAGGTCAGCTGAATGAAGAGCTAGAAAAAGTGTTTAGTAGCTGCTAGAATTCATCCTAATTACAAAATACCAGCTTCTGGTTCTTGACTAACAGGTGATGATGTTAGGGACATAAAATATTTTCCTTTTGTAATTAAAGGAAGTATAATTATTTCTAACAGGGTGAATGGCAGATGTGGAGCTATTCTTGCTGATGAAATGGGTTTAGGGAAAACATTGCAATGTATTTCGCTCATTTGGACTCTACAGTGTCAGGGACCCTACGGTGGCAAGCCAGTAATAAAGAAGACACTTATAGTCTCACCTGGAAGCTTGGTGAATAATTGGAGGAGAGAATTTCAAAAATGGCTAGGAAGTGAAAGGATCAAGATATTTACTGTTGATCAGGTAAGAGACTTTTAAGTTTAGCCTTGGTCATTTACTAAATCTCTGGCTTTTCAAATCAGTACTGCAGTTTTCACTCTGTGCAGCAGTTCTTCAAGTGTATGTAACTCCCCAACCCCTTGCAGATAAATGGAATCTTGCCTTACAGTTTAGTTATGAGTCAACATATTCTAATACCTAGTTAATGGTTGTCAGGAATATGCTGCTTAAATTTGATTTCACACAGTTTTTGCCCATGATTTGTTAAATATTATCTTTTTTTTTTTAGGACCACAAAGTAGAAGAATTCACCAAATCTCCATTTTATTCTGTTCTTGTCATCAGTTATGAAATGCTACTTCGGTCCCTGGATCAAATTAAGAATATAAAATTTGATCTTCTAATTTGTGATGAGGGGCATCGTTTGAAGAACAGTACCATTAAGACAACTACAGCCCTCATTAGCCTCTCCTGTGGGAAAAGGATAATTCTAACTGGTCCGTATTTACTTTTGGGGAGATATGATTGTATTTTTGCCTAGTGAATATGCAAAACTTGTGATGTTTGGCATCCAAACAATTGATAGTGTTGAGTGGAATTCATACTAATAAATCTGTGTTCGTTGACTATTGGTAGGATTCTGAATTATTAAATCCCTGTGTAGTGTTCTGCAACCCAGATTTTAGATCTTAGAGGAATAAACACTGTGGTATCATGGTACAGAAGGTAGGAGATGGGGCTAGACTGCTTGTGCTTGGTTTCCAAGTCTGACATTTACAGCTGTGCAACTTTGGGCAAGTTATACTTCTCTGTACCTCAATTTCCTTATGTGTGAAATAGGGATAGTAAGACCATCTACTTCATAGAGTTGTTGTGAGGGTCAAATGAGTTAATCCATGTAAAGTTTTTAGAAGACTACCCTATACATGGTAAGTGCTTAATATAAATATCCTTTATTTTTCTATGTTTGTGCTGTATGCATATGGTCTTTTGCTGGCCAAAGTTTCTGGTCCAGACTGTCTGGAAGGGTGAGATAGACCATGTGTAAATACAAGAATCCTTTTCTACCCAATCCTTTTTAGCTTAAGGCCTAGACTAGAATTAGGCCTGAATAACTCAATATAGCTTTTCTCCCACACCTCAGTTTAGTCTTGTGTGGTAGCAGAGGGAAGAAGAGAGCTGTGTTCATTACTAATGTTTACGACCCTTCCGTTTTCTGCTCAAGGCTCCATGTCCCTCTTACCTTTAATCCTTTTGGAAGGGATGGGCAGGGCATGATTATCCTTAATACATCACATCTCACTGTGTCCTTCATGTGTCCTTTACGCATGTCAGAGCTTCCTCTGAAGTTAAAATGAGGAGGGAGAAGGGGTGTGACCAACAGCTTATTCCTCCATTTTGCATCTTTACGGTAGAAGCGTGCCCTGGAGTGACAGAGAGGACTCCCCCTGTTGTGCCTACGTACCCATCTTTAAGTAATTTATGGTCATTTGACTTCCAATTTGTATAGAAGTACTGTATTAGCCATTACCAAATGTGATTTTTAAAACTATATGTGCTTTTTAGAGATGATTTTGGGAACTGTAAAATGGCCTTTCCATTCTTCACAGTCACTTAAAGATAATGGAGGTAAAAAGGACAGGGATCAAATCCTATAGTTATTTCTACCCTCAAAATTTGGTAGCTGTCCAGCAAATGTTTGTCAGTAATACTGGTGACATGGAAACCAGAGAATAGAAAAACTGGCTTTGAATATTTAGTAGAGGCTGTTTTTAAAGAAAAAAATGAGTTGGAGAAATGGAAAATTTAATCTAGGTAATTTCTTTATCTTTGCCTATTTGAGAAACTAAGTGGATTCCTTATACTTCTTGGATAGCCTTTGATTTTGAGATCCTTGGGGCCAGCAAAGCAGTGGAAAAAAAGATTTAGCTGAGTTTAGTTACACTGTGTTAGAAGAGAAAAGCAGAATGTTTCTTTTTACTGCTCACTGTGGGGTCAGTATTGCTTATGTAAAGAGCAGTAATAGCTATAGTTAAAAACGTTGGCATTCTAAGGGAAAAGAAAAAAATAAAAGAGAAGAGTGAGAAATTAAGATTATTTTTAAGTAATAACCAATAGTATAATAATAATAAAATAGATTCTTCTCTATTTGAAAATCAGATAATGTTCTTTAGCAAAAATGGATAGTTTTACTAATGTTATCAATTATAGGAAGTACCAACTCAACTAGCATTACAAATTAAATTTAATATTATCAGTAGAAAATGATTCTGGGGCTTCATTCAGAAGGACTGTCCTGATGGTGACCAGTGAGATCGCTTCCTTTGAGGAATTAGCATTGCCGCCTTTATTCGTACTTTGTCTTCCTGTTGTTTCTGCTTTCCTGTCATTGTCATTGCTGCTCCTGAGCTGTGGGTGTAGGTGAAAACTAGCTCTAACTAACCTCTTACATTTAGTTGGTTTTTATCTCCTTATAGTTGGTTTTTATCTCCTTAGAATTGCCTGAATAAATTCTTCTTTTTTATAATGGCAGGATACCTTACTCCCGAGGTGATTTGTGTCTTATTATGGACACAAGTATTTGTATACGAGTATGTTCAGTACTACATACATAATAGGTGCTCAAAAGCCATCTAAGAATCAAATGAAAGTAATTTTGATTTTGTTTCCTGCTGTTATATAGCCCAGTGCTAATGAAGAATATTTAGTTAATATTTACTGGAAATTTTAATATTAAAATTAACTTTAAATTAAATTAAAATTTAATAGAGGTGTGTTAGACTTCTAGGGCTGCTATAATACAATACCATGGACTGGATGGTAAGTTTCTTCAATGACAGAAAGGTATTTTTCACAGTTCTGGGGGCTGAAAGTCCAGTGTCAAGACATTAGCAGGTCTGGTTTCTCCTGAGGCCTCTCTTCTCGCCTTGCAGATGACCATCTGCTCACTGGGTCCTCTCATGGCCTAGTCTCTGAGTGTGTGCATCCCTGTGTCTTTCTCTCTTCTTGAAAGGATGCAAGTCATATTGGATTAGGGTCCCACCCTAATGAGCTTCTTTAACCAATTAAGGTAATTAAACCTCCTTAAAGGCCTTGTTTCCAAATACAGTCACATTGGGAATTAGGGCTTCAACATATGAATTTTGAGGGGACACAGTATCCACAGTATCAATCCACAATATCTTACCATGTTAGAGATCCTTTCATTAGATGCTAGATATCCTTTCTTTATGTTATAAAAAAGAAAAATCCAAGATATGAAGCAAAATTCTCATTAAAGAGTGAAAGTTGCACATACATACCACACACACACACACACACATACACACACACACACACAGATACATACACATATTGCTATATTATAGCATGCTTAGAAACTAGAGAGTGGAAAGCATCATTCAATCTCAGTTTCTTAATGAGCTGTTAGCATTTTGTCATGTTTTGTTGTTCATACACATGCACACACATACACACAGAGAACATACATGCATATTTATTTTTTATACATACATACAAAACCTATCTTCATGGATGGATTTTACTTGAAAATCTTTAGTGTTTCCTTTTTCCTTGTCACAGGACGTTGCTGCTCGACTTTTACTAATGTTACATTGTTTAGCTTCTTCTACAAGTTCTACATAGTCTAGAATTAGAAAGGAATACTAAAAGCAAACTAGGGACTAAACTACTTCTAAACAACATTTGTGACAGCTTCTCAGAATAATACTGTACTAGTGTATTGGCTATCTTGTAGGCCCTTCTTTTCTTTTCTTTTTTTTCTTTTCTTTTCCTTCTTTATTCTTTTTCCTTATTATTTTCTGCCCTAAATCCTTTTTCTGATCCCCTTCTTATGTTCTGCCTTTCTTTTTTCCAGTTTTGCTTTTGCCTCTTTCCCTGTGTATCAGGATGATTTCAGGTGCAAATAACAGATATGTGGATGAAATGTGTTTATTCTCCCACTTAACTGCACGTCTAGAGCTAGGGCACGTTCCAGGGTTGGTGATACAAGAGCTCAACACTGTTGTGAAGGATTCTGGTTCTTTTTGTTCTCTGCTGTTGCCGAGTTTGGTGTTGACTTCATCTTCATGCTTGTAATAAGTGGCCAGAGCAGTTCCAGATATCACATCTAGGTGTGGTGATATTTAAAAGAGAACAGGGGCTGGCTCTGCCTTTTTCTTTATCTTTAAAAGTGAGGAGACTATTCCAGGCTCCTCCCTGACTTCTATCTCATTGGACAGGATGGGTCACATACTGTTGGTGGAAACTGTTGGTGTCCTCCCTAGCTCCCCTTTTCTGGGCTGTTGGACCTATCCCTTAGCTGCTGGGACTGTTGATTAGACAACTCATGTCTCCTGCCTTTCCTGGAGGATTATCATTGATTGAGTGAGAGCTTGTGCTCTCCCCTGCAGCTTGGTCAATGATTGAGTCATACAGAGGAGTAAGATTACAGCCTGTGTCAGTCTTTAGAATTAGCGAAGATCCCAATTTTATCTGATAAGTTTATAAGGTGTTAATAACAGGTACCATTCACTGTGTCTCCTAAACGTCAGGCATTTCACATCCATTGTCTTTACTTTTCATTGTAATACCACTGGGAAATTATTATCTTCCCACTTTTATAAGTGAAAAAAAAATCCCAAGTTTAACTTAAAAGAGCTTAAGCAACTTTGTCCAGAGTCACACAATTATAATAATAAGAACTTAAAGTTATGGAACATTTATTGTGCTCTAGCCACTATTCCTGGTATATGAATTAACTCATTTTATCCATCCTCACAACCCCAGGAGCTGCTATTATTATCCCAATTTTACAGCAAATAAAATTGGGGTAAGTAACTTTTCAGGGTTACGTGTGTGCGTGCGCGCGCGTGTAAAACTTGTTACTAAGTGACGCAGGTAGGATTTGAACCCAAGGAGTCAGACTCTAGAGCCTGTACTCAGCCAGAATTCTGTACTAAATAAGACTTCAGTTCACAGTTAAAACCTGAGTTAAAAATTTATATGATTAGTAATTTTTTAAAACTTGATTTAGCTGCTCTTTCCTAGTTTCAGACTTTGCTTGTATTTAGTCCTCTTAGGGAAGAGTACAAATTTCTATAAAGACCTGATATTGTAAAACACAAACGTGACCTTCTCATCGCTTTTATCTCTTTAGGTACTCCAGTTCAGAATGATCTCCAAGAATTTTTTGCATTAATTGATTTTGTAAATCCAGGAATATTAGGTTCTTTGTCATCTTATAGAAAAATATATGAAGATCCTATTATTATATCGAGACAACCTTCTGCTTCTGAGGTATAATTTACTTTAATAAGCAGGTTAAAAATGAGCAGTTTGTCTGTGAAAATCGTTCATAACTTGGGTATTTTAATTTAGGAAAAATTAAATTCATAGAGTGAATTTTTTAATTTTTCCTAGTCTTTCAACTCCTCTTGCACTTCTTACTTTAGAAAATGACATTATCACTTTAAAAAGATTCATAAATAGGCACTTCACAAAGACTTATAAATGACAGTAAAACATATTAAAATGTTCATCCTTACTGGTATTGACAAAGGTAAGCCTAATAACCAAGAAGTAACTTTTGTACTTTTCTATTGATGTTTTAGTTGGTTAGATTTACATTGTAATAGCTAGTGTGCATAAGAGTACTCTTCTCTACTGATTGGAATATAAATTGGTACGACTGGAGGATAGCTTGGCAATATGTATCAAAGCCTTAAAATTGGGTATAAATATTTATTGAGCATATTCCATGAACCATGAACTATATAAAAATGATTTATTCATTTATTTCATAGAATGGGAAATGTTTATGATACATTATTTAAGGATAAAATCACATTTATTTATTTACCCAACACTTACATATTAAATACCTAAAGTGGGCCAAATGCCAAGTGCCAGACACTGGTGAATATGATGATAAGCCAAACTGGTTTCTTGTTCTCATGAAGCTTTATAGTTTGAGATCTCGTTTTTCTTACAAATAAAAATAAAAATAAAACATCTAATATATTTGCATATTTATGTAAACAAAATGATTTTGAAGATGTATATGAAAAGTCTTGGCAGCATTGGCTGTTTCTGGTTGATGAAAGTTGGCTTAAATTTTCTTATTTTTGCATACCTGTATTTTCTGGCCTTTCCTCAGTGAACCACTTTTTTTGTGATAAAAATTGAAAATAGTTTTAAAATATAAGGGAAATTTTCTGTGATTTATGTAGTATTTATTTATATACATATGGGATTTCTTTTAAGCTTCACTGTGAAGTTCTGTACATTCAAAGGATTCTATGTAGAGAATTTAAACATATATTTCATTCATACTGTATTTTGACTTTAAAAATATACTATTATTTAATGAACTGTGTGTAATGATTTTGAAAGAGTCAGCAGTGCCTTGTGCCAGTAATTTCTTGTAGGCTTAGTTTTAGGATCAATTACTTGTCAAAATATTTTCTTCCAAGAATTTGCTGTATTAGTGCTTTGATAATGATTTTAACACTGTGTACCATTATAGTCTTCATATAAAAGCTTACTTTCAGATAATTCAGTTTGTAGATCATTGATTTCCAGTGGTTCTCAATGGTGGCAATAGCCAAACAGACAAGCACATGGAGACTGTGACTTCACTTAAGTAAATGATTATGCTAAACGTTTAAAGAGATGATTGTTGCTTTTTCTATTCTAAACTGTATTTCTTTTGTTTAAAAAAAATCTGAAGGGAAGCAATTAGTAAATGGTTGATCATTATAAAAATGTTTAATGTCCATTTTAACGGCATATATTTTTTGTCTAAAACACTTTTAAGTCTGCTATTTTTCCATAGGAAGAAAAGGAGTTAGGAGAGAGGAGAGCTGCTGAACTTACTCGCCTCACTGGGCTCTTTATCCTGAGAAGAACCCAAGAAGTCATAAATAAATATCTCCCACCTAAAATAGAGAATGTAGTCTTTTGCCGACCAGGAGCCCTGCAGGTTACACTTTATCGAAAACTGTTGACTTCTCAGGCTGTCAGATTCTGTCTTCAAGGATTGTTGGAAAATAGTTCTCATCTAATATGTATTGGAGCTCTTAAAAAACTGTGCAATCACCCCTGCCTTTTGTTCAGCTCAATAAAGGTAAGTAGTGTGTGAGACTGTGTCAGGAATATGAGCTGAGGAGGGTTCTATGTCATATGAATTTAAGAGGGCAGATTAGCCTAATCCCTAGGGTTGCATTTGTGGGTTTTCCAAAAGCTGTGCAGCCTCTCTAGCGTGATTCTTCTCTAGAGCTTATGCAGCCTTCTACTTGTTCTTCAGAGCGTGCCCATGTTCGTAGAGCTGAATGAGGGAGGAAATGGGCTTGAGGCTCTGCCTTCTAGAGTTTGTGCCCCCCACCCTTCGGTGCCTCATCTAATGCTTGGTCCTGGTTTCCCTTCCTATTTTGTATTAATATAGCCAGTCAGTTTGGAGCTAACAAATATGAAATTTACCATTAAGAAATGTAATTTTTTTCCTCATTATAAAAGTAATACGTGATTGTTGTGTGAAATTTATAAAATTCAGAAAATCACAAAGAAGAAAATAAAGATCACCTACTAGTTAGAATGTAAATGGGTACAACTGGGAGACACTTGGCAATATGTATCAAGAAACCTTATAATTTTGTATATCTTGTGACCTGGCAATACCACTCTGAATAATTTGTTATAAAGAGATAAATCTCTCCAGCCAGAGAAAACCACATTTGGCATTAATAATAATAATCTTAGTTAACATTTGTTAAACACTTACCATGTACCAAACACTAAGTGCTTTTCTAGTATTATTTTATTTATTCTTCATAAAATTCTGTGGAATAAATACTTTTGTTACCATCCCCATTTTTTTGGTGAGTAAACAGGGACTCAGATATGCGTACGTAGTTTTTTTCTAGAGGAACTTAATTCTATTGATGCTATGCTTATTATTTTAAAATCTACTATTTTTTAACTAAATAAATTGTGGATATTTCCCCATATTAGATGCCTTCTACAAGTATGATTTTTAATGGCTACATAGTAGCTGATCATGTGGTTATGTAATGAACATAAGTCAGTTTGAGGTACAGTGAGAGTTTTCTATTTTGGAGTTGGAACTAGGTATCAGTCCCTATTATACTACTTATTTAACTAAAGGCAAGTTTAATCATGGCCAGTTTATGTCTGTGAGTCTTAACTGAAAGACAGAGACAATAATAACTTCCCGATAATGTCATTATGGCAATTTGATGACATAGTAAGGAAAGAACCTAGCAGAATGCCTGGCCATGGAAGTTTTTTGGTAACTATTAATACCCTATTATCCCCAACTCACCTTTAGTTTTTATTCTTTTATTTTTCCTTTAAACAGTAAATGAATCATAAGAAAAACTGTGGGTGCTACATTATGCTTGGGGTCATTAATTATGTACTTAGGAAATGTAGCATTCTACCAGAATTCTCCATGTTTACTCTTACAGTGGACTATATTTACATAGTTTATCATAGGGGAAGTCAGCTTTCTTTAACTCTGCAGTACACAAGATTATAACAATTTATTAGGCAACTTTTAAAGAAACAGATTCTATACACAGTGATAAAAATTAAACTCTTTGGGCATGATGCCTAGCAAAAAAGAAGCCAGAATTCTTCCTTAAAAGAAAAGAAGGCCATCATCTAGGCTGTGATGGCCCAGAACATACCACTTTAATAATAGGCATAGGATACTGCAAACTTAAGTAGAGTACATAATTTATGATGAGACTTTCTCAGTAAAGCCTTTCCTCTAACATCATACCAAATAAGGATGGCTGAAATGAGCCTTTCACATATATAAGTAACTTTTAAGCAATGGTTTATAAATGTGTTCCAACTGAAACTAGATTGTTTCCCAAGTTCAATCAAGATGAGTTTCTCTTCAGGAAAGGTGAGTGAGATATAACCAATAAAAATATTACAACTCATGTCTTAAGAGTATTGGGTTGCATAAGTCAGAGAAGAGATTGCCCTGTCTAGTTGATATAAGAAGTCTAACTGCTAAATCTCTGTGATGCACCTCCATGCATCAGGCTGTCACAGCATAAAGATATTATCTGTTAGTTGATTCTTAACTAGGAGTATACATTACAGTCTTCAGGGAAGCTTTTAAGACTACATTTGTCCAGCCTAGACACATATGAGCCGATTCAGATTCTCTGAGAGTAGGACGCAGTCATGAAGATTTTGAAAAAACTCTCCCAGGTGATTCTGATTATGTGTTCCTGGCTAAGAACTTTGCATTAAGATCATTCATCTCCCTTGTATTTTGATTTAATATTCACCAGACAACTTCCTGCTAATGATTTGGCATCCCCAAGGACCTTTCATAGGACAGAATGCATAGACCAGTTGGTTTAAATAGGCAGGTCTCATTTTATAGATCAATACATTTATATTCTGACTTATTCAGTCTCTTAATTTGGTTAGTATGGCTCATTTCCCAGAGCTTAAGCATATGCAAGTTTCTGAGCATGAAAAGCTGTGGATTAGACCCTGGGTCTGTGGGCCTTTGATAACCTCGCCAATGTTGTAGGCATTTTAGGAAACCTAACCCAAAGCAGCCTCTCATATATATCCCAGTTATGTAAGAATCTTAAGGTTCTAAGTATTTTTAATTAAGTGACTTTACCCAAATATTGCTGTGTTTTGGGAATAAGCCAAATTAAAATTAGTACTTTGTGCCCAGCATTTTATACTACATGATGCACTGCCCTTAAGATGTTTTTAGTATTATTAAAGAAGGATTACAACATACATTAAAACATTAGGGAATTATAAAAAAGTATATAGTTAGGGGACTTCCCTGGTGGTCCAGTGGTTGAGACTTTGCCTTCCAATGCAGGGGGTGCAGGTTTGATCCCTGGTTTGAGAGCTAGGATCCCATATGCCTTGCGGCCAAAAAACCAAAACATAAAACAAAAAAAAATTGTAACAAATTCAATAAAGACTTCAAAAAAAAAAAAATGGTCCACATAAAAATAAAAATCTCTAAAAAGTTGTATAAAAATTTGAAAAATTTAAAAAAGTATGTAGTTAATTGTACAGTTAAATAAATTCAAAGTTGAAATGTACTGTGTAATTATAAAGGTTAAGACTCAGTGCCCCCAAAAAAGTGGCTGGTGAGTAATCAGGTGGAATTTGCACTGGGTCCTCAAGTATTTATAGGATTGGGATAATTGGGCAGAAAAAATGACAGAGCGTTGCAGGCAGGGGGAGTAGGTTGAACAAAGTTTCAAGAACAGTGATAAATCTGGTAAATGTGGGAGAGAGTGAGAACTGCCAATCCCAGAAATTTAATCTAAAAAAGTGATGTGGTCATTAACAAATGTAATCTCCAGTTATGTGTTCACATGTCAGCTAGGCGGTTTTGAAGGGGGAATTTCAGAGGTGGTGATAATCTCTTTGGAATAAAATTATATAACAGCTATTAGTAAAAACCCAAAATATTATAAGTAACAATAAATTTCTGTGTTAACTTCTTGGCAGAATTGTTCCTTCTTGTAGAAGAAATTGGTAAGATTGAGTCATCTATTGTGCTTGTGTTCTGAGAATCACCTGGGAGATGCTGTGTAAGCCCGCAGATTGGAAGAGAAAAATAATAGGGAGGGAAGGAGGGAAGAAGAGAGAAAAGAGGTAGCAATGATGAAAAGTCTCAGGGTTTTGGAGACGATAGATTTCTTAGCACTGTTTGCCCTCTATTTTCCTCCAGTTTATTTCTCTGCTACCTGCCTCCCCCTCAATCACACATCAGCAATGATACTGTGCTTGTGGGGTTCAGGGAGCAGGCCTTTGGAGACAGCATTAGAACTGCTCTGTAATAAAAAATGACCAAATTGTGACCTATGAAGATTTGCATACCAATTAGATTGGGCTTTTCAGGTAGCTGTTAATCTTCAGTTTTTTCCCCATAATTTTAGCATTTTTTCCCTCCCTATTAAAAAAACATGAACCAGGGACTTCCTAGGTGGCGCAGTGGCTAAGAATCCTCCTGCCAATGCAGGGGACAGGGGTTCAATCCCTGCTCCAGGAAGATCCCACATGCCGTGGAGCAGCTAAGCCCATGTGCCACAACTACTGAGCCTGTGTGCCACAGCTACTGAAGCCCGAGTGCCTAGAGCCTGTGCTCCACAACAAGAGAAGCCACCGCAGTGAGGAGCCTTCCCATCACAACGAAGAGTAGCCCCTGCTCGCCACAACTAGAGGAAGCCTGTGTGCAGCAACGAAGACCAAATGCAGCCAATAAATAAATAAATTTATCAAAAAACAAACAAACAAACCCAAAACATGAACTAATGTTGCCCATCATCCTTTTGAACAGGAAAAAGAGTGCAGCTCAACTTGGGATGAGAGTGAAGAAAGGAATCTGTATGAAAGTTTGATAGAAGTGTTCCCCACTGATTACAACCCGCTCATGTTTACTGAAGAAGAGTCAGGAAAACTACAGGTGCTGTCAAAGCTCTTAGCCGTTATCCATGAACTCCGTCCTGCTGAAAAGTAAGAGGTCAATTTAATAAACTACTTGTAAGTGCACGTGGAATTTCAGCTTAAACTATGTCCTTATTCCCTCCCCTCAATGCCTCTTTTTCTTTTTTGTTTTTTCTTTTTTTTTTTTAATATTTATTTATTAATTTATTGACTGTGTTGGATCTTCGCTGCTGCACGCAGGCTTTCTCTAGTTGTGGTGAGCGGAGGCCACTCTTTTGTTGTTGTGCGCGGGCCTCTTACTGCCGTGGCCCCCCTGCCCCAGAGCACGGGCTATAGGCACATGGGCTTCAGTAGTTGTGGCACGTGGGCTCAATAGTTGTGGCTCACGGACTCTAGAGCACTGGCTCAGTAGTTGTGGCGCACGGGCCCAGTTGCTCCGTGGCACGTGGGATCCTCCTGGCTCAGGGACTGAACCGGTATCCCCTGCATTGGCAGGCGGATTCTTAACCACTGTGCCACCAGGGAAGCCCAATGCCTCTTTTTGAAAAGGAGAAAACGTTAAAAATAAGTTTTCTTCTCTGGGGGTATGGTTAGCTCCCAGTCTTTTGTAAACTTACCATTAACAACGTGTCTGTAAGTTTTTATTAAGAAAAACTAAATGTTAATATGTATATTTTAAAAACTCTAGAGATGTCTTTTGATATATAATACCTAACTCGTTTCTTTATCTCGGAATCCTTTCTTCTTTTTCTGTCCTTAAATGTTGATACTCCTGAGGGCTTTCTCTTCAGCCTCCTTCTCACTCTAAATACCCTTCCAGGCTTAGCTCTACTCCCCATAGTGTCAAGTATCATCCATATAGTGTTGATTCCAAATCTGTATCTCTAGTCCAAGCCTCTCTTCTAGTTTCCACATCCTTCTTTCTATTTAATGGACATCTAAATCTGTCTGGACCTCAACCTTCTCATGTACCAAACCATCTTCGTCATTTGCCATGGCAAGCCTAAGCCTTTTTCAATATTCCTTGGCTTGATGAATGGTACCATAATGCAAGCAGAAAACCCTCATCATTCTAGACTCACTTTTCTCCTTCGCTTTCCCAGCGTCAGTCAGTTACTGCATTCTGTTGATGTTATTTCTTAATCTCAGGAATCCATTTCCTTTCTGGTACCAAGATTTTTTTTTTTTAGTAACTATTTTAAATTTTATTTAAGAATGTTTTTTGTATTTTGGGTTTTTCTTTTTGTTATTTTTATATTTTTGTGTTAATTACCACTATACAGCACCAAGATTTTTGTTTTGATTCTTGTAATTACTGATTGGGTTCTGGCGGTCTCTTATAAACTATGTCCCTCTTACTTTCAACCCCATTGCATGTCAATATTGCCCTAAATTATATTTTTTAAATACAAATGTGAACACGTCACTCCTTTATTTGAAAATCATTCCAAGAGTCCCCGTTGCCTTCTAGAAATTTCTAAACTCTGTAGTACTTTGGGCAAGACTCTTCATGACCTGTGTGGTGCCTCCTTTTCCAGCCCCTTGACTCCTTCTCATTTGTCATGTGGTCCAGTCATACCAGATTATTTGCAGAACCTGTAATTTGCTCTACTTCTCACCCTCTGTTCTTACCTGTAGCAGGTTTCTATTTCTGGCATGCCTCCACTTCTCATTCTTCTAGCCAGCTTTCTCTTCGTTAAGACTCAGCTCTGGTGCTCTCTCCTCTTGGAAGCCCCTGGCCTCGTATTGAGTTAGATACCCCTCTTCTGTATGCCCTCAGCATCCTGTACCTCCCTCTCATGGAGCTCTTCTCACGTTATATTGTAACCATTAGTTCTCTTCTATGTCAGCACCTATAGTGCAGGGACTATGCCTCAATTATTCTTGTAGGAGGTATTCAGACTGTTTTTGAATTAAGGCAAAAATACAGAGAAAAGATTGCAAAATAATAATTATATTTAATTGTCAAGGAGTCTATTTAGCCTCTTTGGAGCATTAATAGTATCATTGACATGCAAACTTTTAGATTTATTTTTCATAATAATGAAATGACTAAAATAAGGAAACTTTCTATGAACTCTTTGATACAGTTTGATTAAAATGTTTTATTAGATAATATTATATATATATGAATGTGTAATATATGCAGATTGTGACCCAGTTTGAACTTAGAGTATAAACTTTTAGTTAGACTTTTTTATATGTATCTTCTCTTTACTTGATTCTGTTTTTCCCTTTTTTCTGATCATGGAATAGTTGGTTATTGTTGGACAAGGAATATGAGTGAACAGAATTTTAGAGGAGATGAGAAGAAATAAAGTGTGATTGTAGGTATGAGAATTTATCCTTGAAGACGTTCTAGGGGAAAGTTCCCCTCTTGTGATGGGAAGGAAGGAATGAGAAGGAAAAATATAATTTGGGGATAGGGGTTGGGATGGAGTCATTTTGACTGCTTGTGAATCCTAAGAAAACTGAAACCTGCCTCGTCCCATGAAAGAAGAAATAGCACTTCCGTCAGTGGCACAGACTGAGTATTTGTTCTGTTGCTTCACATTATCTGAAGAGATGGACATTTCTTTTCTGTTTTATTTTTTTTAATTGTGGTAAAATACACATAACATAAATTTACTATCTTAATTATTTCTAAGTGTGTTGTTCATTAGTGTTAGGTACACTCACATTGTTGTGCAACCAATCTCCAGTACTCTTTTCATCTTTCAAAACTGAGCTGTACCCATTAAATAACAACTCCCCATTCCTGCCTTTCCCAACCACTGGCAACCAGCAGTCTACTTTCTGTCTCCATGAATCTGACTACAGTAGGTACCTTATATATGTGAAATCATATGATATTTCGTCTTTTTATGACTAGCTTATTCTTCTTAGCATAATGTCCTCAAAAAGTTCATCCATGTTGTAACATGTGCCAGAATTTCTTTCCTTTTTAAGGCTGAATAATGTTGCACTGTATGTGTATAACATTTTGTGTATCCTTTCATCTGTCTGTGGACAGTTGGGTTTCTTCCACCTTTGGCTATTGTGAATAATGTTGCTGTGAACATAGGTGTACCAATACCTTTTTGAGACCATGTTTTCAATTCCTTTGGATATATGTCCAGAAGTAGGATTGTTGGATCATATGATAATTCTCTTTTTAATTTTTTGAGGAACCTCCATACTCTTTTTCACAGTGGCCATGCCATTTTGCATTCTTACCAACAGTGCACGAGGGTTCTAATTTCTCAGCAAGCTCACCAACATTGCTATTTTGTGTTCTGCTTTGTTTTGTTTTTGACAGAAGCCATCCTGATGGGTGTGAGATGATATCTCATTGTGGTTTTGATTTGTATTTCCCTAGTAATTGGTAACATTGGGCATCTTTTGATGTACTTGTTGACCATTTGTATATTTTCTTTGGAAGATGTCTGATCAAGTCCTTTGTCCATTTTTAAATTGGGTTGTTTTTTGTTGTTGAATTGTAGCTCCCCCCACCTTTTTTTTTTTTTTTTCTTTTTTTTTTTAATATGGCCAATTGGGTACAGAGGCCAGGTTTTCCACAGCTGATCTGCCTATGCACAAACATCTAAACCTTTAAAATATGTAGCTAGAAATTGCTCACAATGTTTGATTTCAGGGATAGTATTACCGTCAACACTTGATCAACTGTGTTATCATTAACTAGAACTAGATAGTCCTATTTTAGGTCTATAGGCAGAGCTCTTCCACAGTGCTTTTGTGCATATTAAGATGAATTAGAACTGGGTGGAGGCATATCTGAGAACTCCTGGCTTGTCTAGCTAGTGGCCCTTTTATGGAATTTTTAAAAAGGATACTTCAAAATTTTAAAAGTTCCTCTTCCCTCCTGGTTGTTGCATTCATGCACTAGGCTTCATGGCTTGGTGAGCAGACTTCATGCTGAATTCCAACCCCATGCATCTCTTGGTTGGACATGCTCGTGCTGGATGTGGCTTGCACTCTGCCTGGCATGGCAGCCTTGCCTACAGATTTCAACTGCTTTCAGGGACGGCATAATGACCATAAAAATAATAGCCTTGTTTGAAAGTGGTATGTATGTGTGCGGGGGGCTCTAGACCTCTGAAAGGGGATTGTCCAAGACTCCTTACCAAGACAGTCACTTATCCCACCAATCTACATCTAGCATTGTAGGAACTTGTTGGGGGAAAATATTCTAAAGCCGGATTTCCTCCAGTAAAGTTGTACCAGAAAACCTATGTTTAGTTAATGTTATTCATCCCCATAATAGTATATAAAAGGAAGGAAAAAAATGACTGAAATATTAGTATAGGAATTTTGGTAGATTGCAAAAATGGTCTTAAATTCTCCCTCCCTATATCCATGTACCTTTGCTGGGAAACTTTGGGTGATCTCCCTTTCTGACTCTGAGTTCAGCCATGTGACTTGGATTGGCCCATTAGATACTGGCAAACGTGGCACAAAAGGAGGCTTGAAAGATCTTGTGCAATGGGGCTTGTCCTCCTTTGTGGTTCCTGGAGCCTTTTTGTCACCATGTAAATAAGCCTGGGCTAGCCTGCTAGAGGATGAGAGACATGAGAATCTCAGATGAGGCTTCCCAGCTGAGGCCCCTCGCCAATCAGCCAGTCCCCAGTCCACTTGGCAGCTGACTGCAGATGCTTGAGTCAGCACAGCCACGACCAGCAGAGGAACCTTCTAGCTAAGCCCAGCCTAAATTGCCAACCCATGGAATTGTGGGCTGAATATAAAGTAAATGGTTGTCGTTTTAAGCCACGGAGTTTTGGGAGTGGTTTGTTATATAGCAAAAGGTAACTGATACAGGAATACAAATATACATTATTGTTGGATTATCTTTATCTTGTTAGCATAGGTAATTAAGAGAATTGTAACTTAAAATTTGCTTTATTTTTTAAAATTTCTGGTGCTAATATTTATCCCACTAGTTATAAAATTTATAGGAAATATTCTTGATCTGTTTTTTATTTTTTGGTTAATTATCAAACTTTAGCTATTATATAAATTCTGGTTTTACTTTTTATCTTAATTTATTGTTTACAGTTTTATTTTATCAAAATGTTAAGGGGCTTATCATAAAAACAAAACAAAACAGGAGTTCATAGTTCAGTCTTTCCCTCTTTGCATCCTGTTTCTCAGAGGCAGTCACCAGCTCCCCTAGTATGCTGCCAGACCATGTGCTTATACAGCTATCTCTTGTCTCTTCCATATTTTCTTCATGAAAACTCTAGCAGTTTTTCTTCATTCTTTATACATTGAGTTATAATCTTTTTTTAGAGAAACATACTTTGCTTTTATTATTTATTTATTTATTTATTTATTTATTTATTTATTTATTTTAAGCTCTTTATTGGAATATAATTGCTTTACACTCTTGTACCAGTTTTTGAGGTACACCAAAGTCAGCTGTATTTATACTCATATCCCCATATTTATAATCTTTTTTTAATATGATAATGCCTTTTAATAGCTTCCCATGACTATTTTATTTTTCCTTTCATTTCACTTTAATTTTATTTTATGCCGCACTGCATGCCGTGTGGAACTTCCCTGACCAAGGATCGAACCCATGCCCCTTTCAGTGAAAGTGCAGAATCTTAAACCCTGGACCACTAGGGAAGTCCTGAGTTATAATCTTAATGTGCCTTAATATGGATCACGTTTTCATTTATTGAGCTGGAAACTTTATAGTAAGTCCTTTTAATCTGAAGACCCCATGTCTGGGAAATAGTCTCTTTCTCAAAACAGTTTTGTTTTCTTTGGAATTTGTCAGATATATATTGAACTTCTTGGATTGTTTCTCTAATTCTTTTATCTTTTCTCTCCTGTTGGTCATCACTTTTTCTTTTTAATCTATTTCCTGGAAGATTCTCTTTTTTCCTTCCAGATCTCCTATTAAATTTTTATTTTGGCCATCGTTTAAAACATTTCCAAGATAATTTTCTTATTCTTGATTGTCTTTTATTGCCACCTCTTCTTGTGAATGCTGTTTCTTATTTGAGGGTATTAATTATTTCTCTAAAATTATCATCTGTTTCCTCCATTGCTCTGTTTTATTTATGTTTCTTTTTTTCTGTTTATTTGTCTTGGTTTCTATTTTTTGTATTGGAGGCTGGCCTCAAATAGCTGGTGGCCCTTGGTGTTCATTTATACTTAAGAGTAAGGCAGTAAAACGCCAACTGAATGTTCTATGTGCACAGGCAGAGCTGGCTTTTTTATTTGGGGATTCCCTATCTGTGGACCTTTTCTCTGGGGACATTCAAATAAGTCATTCCAGAGATGAATCTTCCAATAATACCTTTCTTGGGGTGTGGAATGTGAGGCATGCTTGGCTGCTGGTGTGCTGGGAGTTGGCAGAAAAAGGGGACTGGGGTCTTACCGTCCATTATACAGACTTTCATTTTGGTTTGTCACCTACATCCCTGCCTTTTAGAATTCCCTGGTCTAAGTTCTTTGGTTTACTTTCTCCAGAGAATAAACATTCTAGTTGAGGAAGAAAAGTCAACTAGTTACATGGGATTAGGGCCTAGGATCTACTTACCAGTGCTATTGTAATAGTTTTAGTCTAAACTCCTTTCTTCTGAGCTGCCTTTATGAGATTCTATGGTGTGAATGAACTTGTACTTGTTTCTTATTGGAATCTTTCTCTTTGGGCACTTAGGTTTCACTTTCTCTGTACTCCTTAGCAGGTCACCATTCCACTATTCTCTGTTTTCATATACAGATGTCTCCTTGTTTCATCAAAGGTATTTCTATTTCTTATTCTCTTGCTGTTCTTAGGGTGACTTAAGAGAGGTAAAGACAGCAGAAAGGTCTTTACTCTGTACTATCTTGATGCTGGAAGTCTCTTAGATGTTGACTTTTTTTTTTGTTAAAATCACGAGGCTTGTGGGATCCCAGCTCCCTGACCAGGGATTGAACCTGCACCCTCAGCAGTGAAAGTGCACAGTCCTAACCACCAGACCACTCGGGAATTCCCTCTTAGATATTGATTTTAAAATTGAATTTGAAGGAGAATTTGTGTTTTATTTGTATAAGGTCATTGTTGGATATTCTATAAATATCAGTGATAATATTATTGTGGTATTTTCCTTCAATCAAAAAAATCTAATATTGCTTTTAAATCACATATAAAGATTTTTTCTTTTTGATTGACAGGGTGGTGTTGGTATCCAACTATACACAAACCTTGAATATTTTACAAGAAGTATGCAAGCGTCATGGATATGCTTATACAAGACTTGATGGACAAACACCAATCTCTCAAAGGCAGCAAATTGTTGATGGCTTTAATAGTAAATACTCTTCTGATTTTATATTTTTGTTAAGTTCAAAAGCTGGTGGTGTGGGACTTAACCTTATTGGAGGATCTCACTTAATTCTCTATGACATTGATTGGAATCCAGCCACTGATATCCAGGTAGGACTGTTTATGTATTAAACAAACATTATAGAATGCCTATAGGGGATACGATACCTGCTGGGGATACGAGGATGTTGATGATGTGTAATACCTGCTGCATATTGAGCCCTTATTTTGTATTAGGCACTCTGGTAAGTGCTTTACATCTTTTTTAAACTTCACAATAATTCTACAACAATCCTGTGGGTAATCTAAGCCCTATTTTACAGATGAAGATATGGAAGCTTGTTCTAGGTCACACAGCTTATAAGAGGCAGAGCCAGGATTCATACCCAAACCTGTATGTCTCCAGGCTCTAATTTACTGTGTAGTTGGGCCTTCAGGATGCTCCTGACCATTGGGGAAGACAATAAAGTGTTATAGGTGCTATGATCAGTGTTTGTGCAGGGTATAGTAAATATGTAAAATTAGTTTATTTAGGGAAATATTTCAGGAGCAGCCTTTGGTTTTTCTTTAGAATGAAGTCCATCTTCATGTATTTTGTGATTTTTACCTATAGATTTGCACCTCATCTGGTATCCGTGTTAGGGGACCTAGGGACAACCCTCAAGTTCAGTGATTCACTAGAAGGACTCACAGAATCAAGAAAAACAGCTATATTCATAGTTAAGGTTTATTACAGTGAATGGATGAATAGGGCAGAGTCCAGAAGAGACCAGGCACAAGCTCCAGTTGTCCTTTTCCACTGGAGTTGTATGGAACAACACTTAATTTTCCCAGCATTAATGAGTGACAACATAAATGGAATGGTGTCCAGAGTTTTTGTTGGAGGTCAGTCATGTAGGAATGGATACCTGTGTGACTGACCTTCCTTGCTTAGTCTTCAAGCCCTGCAGAGGTCAAACTGGCCCAAGTCCCCACCTAAATCACATTGTTAGCATAAACTACTTGGTGTGGCCCAAGGCTCCAGGTAAACTAAGATGCTCTTATGGGGCAGGATGTTTCAGGGGTTTCTGGGAGCTGGTTGAAGGCCAGACTTTTCTTTGGAATGTGCAGGGTTTGAACATCAGCCTTTTACTGTACAGTATCATTGATAAGTTCTAAAACCACAGGGATCTACCTAGATCCTGAGCTGACTGCAGGTGTCCTAGGGATTCCTTAGGGGTGAATCATTAGCCTCTTGGACTGAGAATAAACCCTCCATGCCATGCTATACTTGATTCTTTGCATTCTTACTGTCCAAACTTGCTGTCCCATTTTTGGATGCAGATAGACGCTGTCATTGTTGCATGGCACCCTGCAGTTATTTTACAGTATCACAGTGAATGTTCATTCATCCCTTTATCCCGGGAAAAAAATTTGAAGTGGAGAATGCTTAGGTATGCCTGGGCTTTGTTTTTTGAAGCTGTAAGTGAAATCTAGAATTCCTAATTTTAAATGTATTAATGCAAGTTGCTTATGTGGAAAGCGTTAATAGTTTCTATTTGTACTCTCAGAATTCTGATTTATTTTCTATAGGCAATGTCTAGAGTGTGGAGAGATGGTCAGAAACATCCCGTACATATTTACAGACTCCTAACCACAGGTAATAACCCTTCAGTGTGACAAAAATGTATTCCCTTTGAATAATTAAAGGTTTTTTTTTTTGTTACTCTGTGCTTCAATATCAGGACTATTGTTACTTTGTTAGCTAGTAGACTAATAAACATGTTTTATCCTACAAAAATAACAGATGTAAAGATCTGAAGGAAATCTAATGAATGTTTTCTCTTCAGGAACAATAGAAGAAAAAATCTATCAAAGGCAGATCAGTAAGCAAGGTCTTTCTGGGGCAGTTGTAGACCTAACCAAGACATCTGATCATATTCAGTTTTCAGTAGAAGAACTTAAAAATTTGTTCACATTACATGAAAATTCACATTGTGTTACTCATGACCTGCTTGACTGTGAATGTACAGGAGAAAATCATACAGGTTAGTTGTATTTTACTTATTATGATGGTGAAGTTAATTGGTCTTTAGTAGTTGAAAATATTTAACTACAGAGTAACTAAAATATTTACCACTTGCATTTTCTTTTTTCCTCAGATCATAGGGCAGCTGCCACATGGGTATTTGAGAAAATTTTTAATTAGAACCTTATTAGTTCTCTCAATTTAGCTTCTTATTTCTGAATCAGTTGTGAAAAATTTGGCTTGTTTAGTAAAATCTTTCAAATCCTGATATAATAACTTCAGAATTAGAGAAATGTTTTTAATCCTTATTTCTGTTTCACAAAAAACATACACTTGACAGAATAATCCTGTTATTTATTTTGTGTAGAAATTATTCCTCACGAGGTCATATTTGCTGGGGCAGGTAGCATGGGCCACCATACTTCTCAGAACTTGATGCAGTGCTCGTGCTGCTTAAATGAGGCTGAAAGCCTCAAACCTCCAGAATTAACACCATTCCAGTAGGAACTGGATCAGGAGTAGGACTTGAGCAAGCAATGTCCAGTAGTTGGAAGTTACTTGATAAATTGTATTGAGATGGGTTTAAGAAGTGAAACTGTACAAGACTAACATGGAAGAATTTATATTTTATATAATCCACATTGATCTTCTCTATTGTATGTTTTTCCATTTTATTAATTTCTGCTCTTATTATTTCTTCTCTTTTCCCCTGTATTTATCTAATTTTTTTTTCTTATTTTCTAAAGTTGAATCCTTAACTTAATGGTTCTCAGTCTTCTTTTCTAAAATGGGAATTTAAGGCTGAATCATAATTTTGATATGCAGTCTTTTTATTATTCAGTTCTAAATATTTTTTATTTTCCATTATGATTTATTCTTTGGCTCATGAGGTATTTAAAAGTATGTTTTAAAATGTGCTTTCGTTTTTGTTACTGAATTTTGGCTACTGCACTGTAGTCACAAATATGATCAGCATGATGTTGATTCTTTGGTGACTACAGAGACTTGGTGTGGGGCCTGGTGTGTTCACTTCGTAAATGTTTCTCTTGCACATGAAAATCATGTGTATTCTCCTAATTACTTAAAGTATTGCCATGTTAGTCAAATTTTATTACCAAATTAGTTTTTTCTTCTTTTACAGATTTAAAAATTTACTAATTTAACTGAAAAATTGGTAATATATTTACGTATCTCAACTATTTAAAAATATAAAATGTATATGGTGAAAACTCTTCCTCCCATAATGTACTCATCTACCTAGTTCCTAGTCCTGCTGCCCTGTAAGAAACCACTATGTTAGTTTTTTGTGTATCCTTCTAGATATATTTTTATGCATTTGCAAGGAACTCTTGCCCAGTTTTTCCCCCAATAAAGGGTAATGTAATCTGTGTATAGTTCTGTACCTTTTTCATATAATAGTATCTTGAGATCTTTCTGTGTCATTACAGAGTTTCCTCATTCTTTTTTTCCCCTCAGCTATATAATCCTCCCTTGTATGAATATACCATAATTTATTCATTTAACCTTACAGTTGTATGATTAGGTTCTTTCCCGTCAGTATATATCTTTATTCATACATCTTTTTCCATATATTCAGATATCTCTATAAGGTAAATTATCAGTGTTGCTGTGTCAAAGAATATGTGCATTTGTAGTTTTGATAGCTCTTGCTAAGGTGCCTTCTACTGCGGGTTGTATCATTTATACCCCACCAATAGTATACTCTTTCCCCACAGTTTTACCAATTTAGGATTATCAAATGTTTGGGTTTTTGCCACTCTGATAGTAAAAAATGGTATATTGGTCTAGTTTTAATTTAATTTAGTTTTCTTTTATTATGAGTGAAGTTGAGCATATTTGCCTATGGTTTATTACCATATTGCAGTATATCCTTTATGTGAACCATCTGCTCATATCATTTGCCCATATTTCTATTGATAACCTAATTCTTTGCTAGACATATCTGTTATTGAAGAAAGGTGTTACGATCTTACAGTATGACAGTGGATTTGTCACTTTCTCATTATTTTGTCAATTTTTGCTTTATATATTTTGTATCTTCTTTGTGAAATTATTTTTCATTATTTATTTTATTATTATGTAGTGATTGCTTTATCCCTAATGTCTTTCGCTTTCATTTTGTCTTAAGTTAATATATTACACTGACTTTTTAAAAAAATTTAAAATTTAAAAAAATTTTTTTATTGGATAGTGGATTTGCAATGTTGTGTTAGTTTCAGGTGTACAGCAAATACACTGACTTTCTTAGTTTTTGTCTGGTACATCTTTTTCCATTCTTTTACCTTAAATCATTCTGTGTCCATATGTTCTAGGTATCTTTCATGTAAATAGCATGAGGCTGGATTTTCTTTTTATCCAGCCTGATGTTCTCTTTTAACTAGAGCATTTAGTTTGTTTACCGTAATTATAATTATTGATATATTTTGATTCATTTCTACTGTCCTTTCATTTTGTTTGTTTGTTTTTTCCCCCCAGCAAGGGCCTAGTAGTGGTTAAGTCTCTCAGTCTGTTATTTTTCAGAGTGTATTTGTTTTTTCTCTTTCTTAAATGCTGTCTGGGCTGGGTGTACAATTCTAGTTGATAGGGTTTAAAATTTTTTTTTTAATTGGTCAGAACTTTCAAGGTATTAGTCTGCTGTCTTCTAGATTCTCAAAGCAATCTCAGTTTTTGTATCTTTAGCTCTGTTTGGTTTTTGTTTATATTTTCTAAGTCTTTGTTAAACATCCTCCTATGTTCAT
This sequence comes from Hippopotamus amphibius kiboko, assembly GCF_030028045.1. Classification (NCBI taxonomy): domain Eukaryota; kingdom Metazoa; phylum Chordata; class Mammalia; order Artiodactyla; family Hippopotamidae; genus Hippopotamus; species Hippopotamus amphibius. The sequence goes on along the minus strand of NC_080190.1, from coordinate 132,406,303 downwards.
CCATTCTTCTCCCAAGCTTGTTGAGCATTTTTATGATTATTACCTTGAACTCTTTATTGGGCAGATTGCTTATCTCTACTTCTCTTAGTACTTCTGGGGTTTTGTCTTATTCCTTTGTTTGGAACATATTCTTCTGTCTTCTTATTTTGCCTCTTTTTATTTTTATGTATTAAATAGTTTGGGTTTTTCCCGATCTTGGGGAAATGGCCTTATGTAGGAGACATCCACTGGGGCCCAACAGCACACTGTCCTCTGGTCACCATAGCTATATGCTCTAGGGGTGGCCCCTGTGGGCCCCTTCTGTTGTGCTGGGGCAGACTTTGTGGGTGCCCTGGTAGATGGGGCTGGCCCCTGGCCTGGTTGGCTGCCAGACTCGTCTCATGCTGTGGCTCTGGTCCATTGATTGGCAGTGCCAGGTCCTAGTTCAGCTGGCTGTGTGGCCAGGGGGACATAGAGCTGGTGCCGGCCTGCTGGTGGTGGGCTGCGTTCCTGCTTGTCTGGCTGCTCGGCCCATGGTTTCTGGGACTGGTGTTGGTCTGTTGGTGAGTGGGTTATCCCCCGGTTCTGACAGGCTGGAGGAAGGCCTCCAGAATGGTGCTTGCCAACATCCGTGTCCTTGTGGAAGAGTGAGCTCCCCAAAATGGCTGTTCCCATAGGGAATCCAGTTGCCTCCTGCTTCTCCAGGAGGCTTTCCAAGATCAGCAAGTGGGTGTGACCCAGGTTCTTCTCAAATTACTGCCTCTACCCTGGGATTTGGAACATGTGAGATTTTGCATAAGCCTTTTGTTGTTGTTGTTAAATTCATGTGACTCACTTTATTGTGATATTTGGCCTTGCCGCACAGCTTGTGGGATCTTAGTTCTCCAATCAGGGATTGAACCCAGGTCACCATAGTGAAAGTGCCAAGTCCTTAACCACTGGACCACCAGGGAATTCCCTGCGAACCTTTTAAGTGTGGCGTCTTTGTTTCCTGTAGTCCTCTGGCTTTCCCATATGCAAGTCTCACTGGCCTTCAAAGCCAGACGTTCTAGGGGCTCATCTTCCCTGTGCAGGACCCCCAGGCCGGAGAGCTTGATGTAGGGCTCAGGCCCCTCGCGCCTTGGGGAGAGCCTCAGCAATTGTGATTATCCTCCTATTTGTGGGTCACCTACCCAGGGGTGTGGGTCTTATCTGCATCTCTGCCCCTCCTACCCATTTTGTTGTGGTTCTTTCTTTTTATGTTTAGTTGTGGAAAATCTTTTCTGTTGGTCTTCACATCCTTCTCATAGAAAGTAGCAATTTGTAACAATTACACAGTTGTAATTTTGGTGTGCCCATGGGAGAAGGTGAGCTCTGGGTCTTCCTACTTTGCCATTGTGGCCACTCCCTCATCCTTCAGATCTTAATAAAATAGGTCAGCTTCTCTCGTTATACATGCTTATAGTCCCCTGTGTCTTAGCTTCATACCCTTAGCTCTATTTTGTAATATAGTTCCACAGTTCCTTATCTCCAGTTTTGAAATCTAGAAAGCTTGAGAGATCAAGTTTTTTTTTTCCTTCATAAATTTGGAACAATCTTATTTGGTGGCAAAAACCTTAGCTGAATTTATGTGAATTTATTGATGGTCTTTATTTCATACAACTATTCTTACTGCAGAATATTAATGAGTTTGATTATGGTGTGTTATCCTACATTGTTACAGTTATATTCTGAATTTGAAACATATCTGGTCCCACAGGCTTTTAGATAAGGGATTGTGGACCTGTAATACATCTCTTTGGGATGATTATTTGTTTAATGTGTATTTCTCCCACTAGACCATAAGGTCCTTGAAATCAGAGACCATGTCTATTTTTGTTCACCATTTTGGCCCCTGTTGCTCAAATCAGCACATTGTAAACAATTTATAAATATTTGTAGAGGGAATGAATTAATTGAATTTGCTTATTTTAACATGAACCATGGTGATCAAGTGTAATAAATCATATAAACTCATTATATAATAAAAAAGTCTTGTATATAATAGGATATTGACTGGCCTAAGGATTTTCTCATTGTTTTACTTATTTCAGGTGATTCATCGGAAAAACTCCCTATCTCTAGAAATTGTCAGCTGGGTCCACATCAACAGAAGTCTAACTCCTTGAAACCTCTCTCCATGTCACAGCTGAAGCAATGGAAACATTTTTCTGGAGATCATTTAAATCTTACGGATCCTTTTCTTGAAAGAATAAGAGAAAATGTGTCATTCTTTTTTCAGAATATAACCAATCAAACTATTGCTATATAACCCCCTTTAAACAATTAATCTAATAAGTAAATGTAATTTTGGAAAACAAATAGAATTATTTTAATTATAATAATATATTTTGTTGCAAAATGTATTGTAGTTTTGATATAATAGTCAAACCTAATTGTTTAATTTTTTGTATATATTCTTAAATATTGAAACATTAAAGACATACTTCTATCATCCTATGTTTATTGATAATTCTGTAATTCATGCTCTTTTATTAAGTACTTTCTAAGGAATTTTCATAAGGAATATTAAAAGGCAAAATGCCCAATTTCTATCTTTAGGAAATCTAAACTGATTAGGAATATATGGTTTCTAATCTGGGATTTCAGACTGTAAAGCCATGTCCACCAAGCATTGTTTGTACACTGGATAATGGTTCAGCTACCATCATGTTGTGGGGTTTCTGTAGTAATTTTTGACATTAAATAGAGAGCTTTAATATACAGAGCAAGCTTTAGAAGACTGAAGTCTGCAAAGAGAAAGGAATTAGTTACTCATTTAATCTCCAGTTGGGGTTTCTGTAATCAGCTTTTGCTTCCTTTTAGGGAAATTTCTTTTAGACTGAATATTGTCTTGAGGTGTTGAATAAAAACTCAATTATGTATCATCGAATCTGAGTTCTTTAGACCTGTAGTGCTCTGCCTGGGCATTTGCACATCTAGGATTCATGAACCAGCAGTTTGGGAACCAAGTTTGTCAGTAAGGAAGCAGTTAACTAATACAAAGCAAAAATGATGTTTCTTGGCTCTATGTATATGCCTCTTATATAAGGCTTTACGGATAAAACTTCTTTCAGTGTGTATCTTGCATCACATATTCTCAGGTGTAAAATCTTAACAAAAATGGTAAGAGGCTAGCAACTTTATTGTCTATCTTAACTGTAGTGGATACTAGGGTGTACTGCCCAGATGGCCCCCTTCAGGACCAATGTGCTCACTACCCAGCTGTTGGGAGTGTTGCCTGTGACCACTCATGGCCAGATCTCTCCCTAAGAATAGCCCACCGCTGAAAGGAGCTGCCTCGCTCAAGGTTACCCTCCCTCCTCGGGGTGGCTGGCATCCAGTGACTGGTTGATGCAGGGTAGAAAGGCCCAGCCCCCTTGCCTCAATTTGGGACAGCACTTCAGGACCATTCCAGCTCCAGAGCTCCTCAGTTGAGGCCCGTGTTTCAGCTTCATTGCAGTTCTGTTTCTCTCTCTTGCCAGTCCTGCTTCCTTCAGGGCCTTACAGATATCGTTCCTAGGAGCACTTCCTAGCAAACTTCCTGCATGCAAATGTGCCTCAGTCTGTTTTCCAGGGAACCTGACCTAAGACACTACCCACAGGGGTATCACTGAGGAAAAGCATTTTACACATGATCTTAGCCAAAAGGCCGAGAAGCGATGGAAAAGCATTTTAATAACTATAATTGATGGTATCCAATGATAAATATTTGTTGGCAGAATAATCATTGAATGGAATGAGCAGATAACATGAAAAAAATTTTTAATGTATTATAAGTTTTGCTTTATATACATTTGAAAAATAGACCATGACAAAATGAATTAGTGTTTGTACATTCACAGTGTTGTACAATCATCACCCCTATCCATTTTCAGAAGAGAGTTCTCTTCTTAATGTCTTGCTTCCCAACACTCAAGGCCTCTATCCCAATGACTCCCTAGTTGACAAATGCAGTGAACACTTTTCAGTCTTTATCTTGATTTCTGTTCACATTAGGTATTGGTGAACTTCTTGAAATTCTTGCCTTCCTTGATTTTGATTCAATGGTTTAATTCATTTGTCATTCCACAGATAATTGTTGAGTACCTAGTACATGTTGGGCATTGTTTTAGGGGTTATGCAAATAACAATTAAATAAGCAAAGTCTCTGCCCTCATTGTGCTTTCATTCTAGCACCATGAGAATAACATACATATGTAATATTGCACATGGTGATAAGTGCTATGAAGAAAAATAAGCAGAATAAGGGAGATATTAAACAAAGTGGTGATGGGGGTTGCTATTTATATAGGGTTTATGCAAAGACCTGAAAAAAGTGAGGGATTGAGAACCATGACATTCTCTGGGAAAAAGTGTTCCAGACAGAAGGAACCACAAGTGCAAAGGTCCTGAGACAGGTAGAGTGTTTGTTTGACATATCTGAGAAGCAGTCAGAGGCTTCCTTGGAGAGAGTAAGAAGCATAGTAAGAGATGAGGTGAAAGAGGTAATTGCAATGGGGGAGATGAAATGTTACAGGGCATTGAAGACCATTTTGAGGGCTTTCGTTTTACTCTGAGGGAAGATGGAAAACCTCTGGGAACTCAGCCAAGGAAAGTCACAATCTGAGTTGCTCTGTGATGAGAACAGACTGTGGTGGAACATGGGATGGAAACAATGAGATGAGTTAGGAGGCTGTTGCCATAATCCAGTCAAGAAGTGTTTGTGATTTAGACCAAGTGGTAGCAGGGCGGTGTTGAATTCTGGATATTTTTGAAGGCAGAGTCAACAAGGTAGCTGAATGGATTGAATGTAAGGTATAAGAAAAAGAGAAAAATCAAGAGTGATTTTGGAATCATTTGGAATGATCCAGGGTTTCTGGCCTGAGCCAAAGGAGAGATGGAGTTACCAGTTAGTGAGATAAGACTGCGAGAGGAGAGGTTTGTGCATTCAGGTTTGATTATGTCAAGTTTGAAATGCCTATTAGATATCCAGTGGAGGTGTCAAATAAGCACTTTGGTGTATGAGTTGTGTTCAGAAACATGGTCAAGGCTGAAGATAAATTTAGGGTTTGTCAGCATGTAGAAAAATGTCAGCACTTAATAAAGTCATGATATTGGAGTATATTACCTAGGTAGTAAGTGTAGCTACAAAAGAGATAAAATGAATATTATGGTGATAAAAATAATAATGGCTAACATTTACTAAGTGTTTTATTACTGTGTTCTAAATGCCGAGTGCTTTCCCATGCATTGGCAATCTATGACATATAGTTAGTGTTGTCTTAGATGAACTGAGTTTTCCTATCTGTTCAATGATATGTCCAAACTGTGAAGCTTAAATGAAATAATATATGGTAGAGAAATATTATCTTTTTATTTTTTATTTTTTTATTGAAGTATACTTGGTTTACAATGTTGTATTCGTTTCAGGTGTACAACAAAGTGATTCAGTTATACATATATATCTATTCTTTCTCAGATTCTTTACCATTGTAGACTATGATAAGATATTGAATATAGTTCCCTGTGCTATACAGTAGGTCCTTGTTTATCTATTTTATACATAGTCGTGTGTATCTGTTGATCCCGAACTCCTAAATTATCCCTTCCCTCCCCCTTTCCCCTTTGGTAACCATAAAGACGTTTTCTATGTCTGTGGAGAAATATTACCTTGACTGCTTGCATTAGAATTCCTCTTAGACTTTATTTGAAAAACACGTGTTAAAACTTGGGTGAGCCTTTCAAGACTGTGAGTGTTGGTTGCTGTCAAAGTGTAATAGAGGAAGAAAAATTTGGAATTTTGGAGACCATCTGATGGGGAGGGTGAGGGGAGAGAGAAATGAGAATGTGGAGGGAGGCAGGGACTGGGTTAGATAAGGGAAACTCCCTGTGATGAGATCCAGGGAGGATATTTGAATTATAGTTGTTCTCCATCTTTGCTGAGTAGTGTGGAAAGCAACTTTCCCTTCATCTCTGCCCCACCCTGAAATCTTGCCATAATTTCAGAAGAGAGGCTGAGTTTGGTGAGGGAATCCATGTGATGTGGGACAAAGGCAGGGTGCATGACACAGGAGCCCAGAGGCTGAGAAGCACGGTGCTCGGACTCTGACAGGCCGGGGATTTGTGGGGGTTCAAACTCATTGAATCCAGGTGTTAAAGAGTATGTGTTAACATCTAGGTTGCACATACAAAGCGCCTTTTCTGTGGTAGATACTCAATTTATAGAAAATTCTCTTCCTTTGTGCATTATCTACTCTTAGTCCATAGCTCTGCTATGTAGCACTTAACATAGTTTATTTACCTGGCTCCCTCTCACGCCAGGCTGAATTGCTTAAGGGAGGGATTTTATCTTATTCATCCTAGAATCTCAGTACCTTGTATGGTGCTGGCACAAGACAGCTATCTTTAAGTAAGAAATGAATGAATGAATGAGATACTTTGTTTTTCACCCCCCCTTAACCGCCCCTAATCAGGTTCCTTGCTCAGAGAGCTCAGTTTCAGGGTATTTTTTAAGTCGATTCCTGAACGTGGAGCTGTACTCGACACTGATGAGGGCAGAGCTAGCAGTTCTTTCTTCCCTCTGGCAGCGTGGAGACTTCTCTTTTTGCTTCCATGATTTCCATCGATCTGCTGCCCGAGCTGACAAAAGCTGTCAGCGCGAAGGGTATTATTCGAGTCACATACGTGATTCATTTCTAATTATGCAAATACACCTTTGACACATATTCATGTGAAAATCTTCTTGCTCTAAATGACAACATAAATACATTTTAATCACGTTCTCGTTAGGACTGAATCACTAATGATGAATTAAAACGTGAGCAGCTCTGATCTGAAGAATTCAACTTCCCGACAGCCTAACCATCTATTGAACAGGGTGTATGATAAAGAAATAAGTCAAAAAACCCTGCTGTCATTTTGTTTCTGAGTGTTGCAGTGAAGGCCTACATCACATTGCCTGGCAGCTTAAGTGTTTGTAATATTAATGTTGGCAAGATTGAAATTCTGTGCCTTGCAGCAAACAACATGTATTATCAGCAGATGGCACTGTTTCTCTGAGTTGGTTCCAAATTAGTCTGTTGGGCCTTAGAGAGGTTTGTAGACATGCTATTTTTGTTGTTGAAGGAAGGACTCAACAAAGGGATATTCTTTTCTCTTACCTTGTATGACACAGGGTTTTTGTTTTTGTTTTTTTGGTTTAGAATAGCCTCCTGTGGCACTCTTCTGTAGCTGGCCTGTGTTCTTTGCTTCAAGCCATTACACACTTTCATCCCTAAGAGCCTTTATTGTCCACAAAATCAATACCAGTTCAGCATACAGCTTTTATGATGAAAAAAACTGTGGGAAAAAAGTCTTTATTGATGCAGACAGCATGATTTGTTGGAGTTTGTTACACTTGAAAACCTAAAGTGTTAAATGTAATTTAATCTTTACTAAAAAATTTTTAGATAAAAAAATGATAAACCTCTTTGAGTAAGAGATAATGAAAATCCAACAAAGCAGACCAAACAATTCCTTTATTTTTATTTTTTTGAGGAAGCGTCAGAAAATACTAAAGACATTTTTGAGTATGTATAATGTCACAGGTAGGGACATAGCATGGGCTGAGGGGGGAAGCTTATTTCAAGCTCTTATCCCTCATCTTTGCTGTTATCTTTATTTTTACCTTGATGGAAATATTTGGTCCACATAGATGCTCATAGGGTCACAGAACAGTGTAGAAATGATGTTTTACTGTCGATGCAGTTGATTTGATTGTACCACCTGCTCAGGTTGTTCAGATTGACAAACTCACAGGACACGGTAGGCTGTATCCAGCTTTAGGTTTACTTATATTCAGGACAGGGAACAAGAAGGCATGTATTTTAAAAGCAGAGTAGAAGTTTCCCAGCACCAGGCAAGGCTTCCAAATGTCCCAGCCACTCTGCACGTGGGGTACGCATGGTCATGGGAAACAAGAGTAGGTGTGGATAACCTCAGTTACTGGGAGCCATCAGCTCTGGGGTCCTGCAGCCTTTATACCGTGTTCAGGTTGGGAAATAAAGAGGCCAAGATATCTCTTTCATTATTGACAACAGCTTGGTGGACTTGGCTTGAGGTCTGTTACTGGAGTGAGCGTGGTACTGAACTCTATCCTGCCCACAAGGAAACGCTTCCTTGGGAAAGCGACAACATGGAGACACTAGGAGAGCTTGTGCTTTCTATAAGCATGCTCAAAGCTCTTGTCAAGGAGGAAGGAGGTAGAAAATTTTTTTATTGAGGTAAAATTCACATAACATAAAATTCATCATTGAAAATAATTTATTGGGGACTTCCCTGGTGGTCCAGTGGTTAAGACCCCACATTTCCACTGCAGGGGGCATGGGTTCAATTCCTGGTCAGGGAACTAAGATCCTGCATGCTGCAAGGCACAGCCAAAAAAAAAAAAAATTTATTGAGGTGAGGTTCACATAACATTAATCATTTTAAAGTGAATAATTCCGTGTCATTTATTATGTTCAAAATGTTGCTTAGCCATCACCGCTCTTATTCTAGAACATTTTCGTCACCCCAAAAAGAAACACTATGCCTACAAGGCTTTACTCCCAGTGCTGGGGTAGACTTCTGCTCTAAATCAGTGGCAAGGGAAGGAGGGTGACTGAACATTTGAGGTCCTGGAGAGGTTATTCCTCAGGGCAGCTGTGGGAGGAGAGGAGGGATGGGGAGTGATGGTGTGCTGAGCAAGGCTTCCAGTCTGACTACTCTGGTCCCTCCTCCCTCCTCCCAGATGTCAACAAACACATTCCAGTGGCTTCTAGCGCAGGTTTATGTTAACTTTCCATTTGTATTAGTGCTCTCTAGAGAAACAATCAGTACAGGATCAGTCTATCATCTCTATCTATCATCCATCTACCTATCTATCATCTAACATCTATCTATCTATCTATCATCCATCTATCACCTATATATCATCTATCTATCATCTATCTATCTGTCTATCTATATCTATCTATCATCTATCTATATCATCTATCTATCATCTATCTCTATCTATCTATCTATCTATCTATCTATCTATCTATATCAATCATCTATCTATCTCTATCTATCTATCTGCCTATCTATCATCTATCTATATCATCTATCTATCATCTATCTATATCTATCTATCATCTATCTATCTATCTATCTACCTATCTATCTATCATCTATCTATCTCTATCTATCTATCTGCCTATCTATCATCTATCTAATATCTGTCTATTTTAAGGGGTTAACTCATGTGACTGAAGGGGCTGGTGGGGCAAGCCAAAATCTGGAGGGCGAGCCAGCAGCCTGGAAAAGCAGGCAGAATCTCTATGTTGCAGTTTTGAGGCAGAATTCCTACTTCTTTAGGGAACCTTAGTTTTTGCTCTTAACGCCATCAATTCTCCCACGTTATGGAGGATAATCTACGTTACTGTTGGAGAGGGTGTGGAGAAAAGGGAACTCTCCTGCACTGTTGGTGGGAATGTACGTTGGTACAGCCACTATAGAAAACAGTTTGGAGGGTCCTTAAAAAGCTAAAGATAGAACTACCATATGATCCGGTAATCCCACTCCTGGGCATATACCCAAAGAAAACCATAATCCCCAAAGAAACATGTACCATCATGTTTATTGCAGCCCTATTTACAATAGCCAGGACATGGAAGCAACCGAAATGCCCATCAACAAATGAATGGATACAGAAGATGTGGCATATATATACAATGGAATATTACTCAGCTATAAAAAGGAATGAGATGGAGCTACACGTAATGAGGTGGATAGACCTAGAGTCTGTCGTACAGAATGAAGTAAGTCAGAAAGAGAAAGACAAGTATTGTATGCTAACTCACATATACGGAATCTAAAAATGGTACTGATGAACTCAGTGACAAGAACAAGGACGCAGATGCAGAGAATGGACTGGAGAACTCGAGGTTTGGGAGGGGGCGGGGGGTGAAGGGGAAGCTGAGACGAAGCGAGAGAGTAGCACAGACATATATATACTACCAACTGTAAAATAGTCAGTGGGAAGTTGTTGTATAACAAAGGGAGTCCAACTCGAGGATGGAAGATGCCTTAGAGGACTGGGGCGGGGAGGGTGGGGGGAGCCGAGGGAGGGAGGGAATATGTGTATAAATACAGATGATTGAACTTGGTGTACCTCAAAAAAAAAATCTACGTTACTTATAGTCATCTGATTGTAAATCTTTAATCATATCTAAATTATACCCTCACCACAAACTCTAGACTAGTGTTTTACTAAATAACTGGGCACCATAGCCTAGCCAACTTGACACAAAATTAACCATCACACCATTCATTCTTATTTATTTTTAGCTAGTAGCACCTTTGTAGTATTTACTGTGTGCTAGGGACTTTTCTAAGTGCTTTATAAATATTCACTCATTTAGTGTACTTATGCTGATTAATGAGGATCCATTATAAGTCTGCATGGATACAAATCTTGTGGGTGAATATAGAGCATGACTTGTTAGACTGTTCCCCAAATATGTTTCCCACCCTCCACCCTTCATCTATATTCTGTTCACCCTTGATCACTTCACTCTTTCATTTGGGCTTATTGACTGAGTGTCCTTCGCCTGGGCTGCATGTCCCCCTGCCCCTGCGTTCCTAGACTCTGCTGCCATTCTGTGGCTGTAACTGTCAGAGAATCCAAAACCACAGGAGCTAAAATGAGGCAGAAGTTTATTTCTTAAGTTGAAAGTCTAGGTTGGTAGTCCAGGCTGGTGTGGTAATTTCAGTCATCAGGGACCCAGGCTCCCAGCTTACTGCTGCCCCTCTGTTCTTGCTCTGCAGCTTCCACCTTGCAGTCCGGATTGGCTCTAGCAATCGTCTCTGTATTTCAGCAGACGGGAAGGAGAAGGACGAGCCCTTCACTCGAGCGCCCATGCTTGAAATTGCATGCCCCACGTTCACTTACATTGGTCAGAACACATATGTCAAGGTGGAGTTATTCTTGACAAATGCACCAATCAGATAAGTCAGCCCTTCTCCCAAGGATTATGGAATAAAGGAGCAAAGAGAGGCAGGAGTTACATTAATTGAGCTCTCGTCACTGGAGTGTTGGGAAAGAAGCACATCCCCCTGATAATGCTCAGTCCGCACAATCCTTTTTTTTTAAAGCTCTTTATTGGTATATAATTGCTTTACACAATTGTACAACAAAGTGAATCAGCTGTATTCATACATATATCCCCATATCCCCTCCCTCCCAAAACTCCTTCCCACCCTCCTTAGCCCAGCCCTCTAAGTCATCACCCATCATCCAGTTGATCTCCTTGTGTCATGCAGCAGCTTCCCGCTAGCCATCTCTCTTACATTTGGTAGCCGCACAATCTTAATGAGCATCGACACGTGGAGAGCCATTCACTAGGCAACTGGGGATGATGAGGAGTGTGGTCCCCAATAAGCTGTGAAAAAGTAGCTTGTAAGAGGGCTTTGTGAAGAAGGCTGGTGTACATATAGGCTAAGATTTTTTTAGGCATTGTTGAATTTATTTTCAAGTTTTGGACGGAGTGTGATTATTTATATGATTGCTATTTAATCTGTCATAACGAGAACAGCAGTCATGCTAATAGCCTGTGGCTTATATCAACGCTTGGAAATGTTAACACAGTAATGACTATTTTCTACTGTTAGCAATAACCATCACAATAGAGTGTCACATTAACCTTTATTCTCTGAATCCTGTTTATATTTTAAAATTCAATCACTGGCAAAGTGGACACTTGCCAGCTTCATTATAGGAAACCAGAGCCGTTGTCTGTCTCCCTTTATTCATTCACACCTTCTCAACCACAGGAGGGAACTGTCAAGGAGAAACTTCTTGTTTGCTTCACGAGGCCTCCTTAAACACGGTCAGGGTGGAAATGTAGCCGTAATTTTCCCCAGGGTTGGTTTTGAAAATCAGTTTCTAACTCGGGGCCAGCAAAAAAAATGTAGCACTGAGGCCACTGTGGGTGACACTTTTTTCTTTCCTCTTGACCTTTATGTGCTCTTCTGCTCAGGGGCGAAGCTAAGTTAAGACAGTTCACGGTACACTAGCGTCCGTAGGCTGTGAGGAGGGGCCCGTGGCTCTGGCGTCTCGGCTGAAACAAGGGACGTCGCTCATCCCACGGGACAGCTACTGTCGTGCTCACTCTTACAGTGGACGAGAAGTTCCTGGAGAGGAGATTTGGAAACGTAGGAAGGGTGGGCAAATGTAAGAGAGCAAGGGGAATGTGACTGATGTGGGGCCGAAGCCCGTGTTCAGATCCCAGTCCACGGGCTACTTTGTAAGACTAGGCGATGGTCCACTCTGAACATTTGGTTCAATCCCTCAGTGCCTCGGGGTGTCTGTGGAAGCCCCTGTGACGATGCCCACGGTGGTGGGGGCATGGTACCTAATACTGGGGCATCCATTTTTAATCAATTGATAATTTTGCTCTTACCAATAAAGGAAAAAAATGTCTACTTTTTCCTTCCAAACCTCATTCTTATCTCAGTGAGAGTCTAAATCCTAACAATGGCCTCAGGCAGACACGATCTGGCCACATTACCTTTATGACCTCATCTCCCCTCAGTGACCCCACTCCATGCCCACCATCCTCCTCGCTGTTCCTTGAATGCCAAGCAGGCTCCTGTCCAGGTGCCTTGGGGCCTGGCCCATAGTTAGTAGATTCTCAGCAACTGATTGGGAACTTGAATTGAAGGAAGGAGGGTCCGATGGTGTCTAACCTTTTCTATGGAGACAAAATTCTTAGGTGTGGCTATACCCTTGAAGGTAACTACAAAAGAACTGCATGATTGAGAAGCTGGTCAGATGCCAAAGACCGTTGATGTTTATTTTTTTCTTATACACTAGGACCCACTATCAGTTGTGGAGAATTAGAGCCTTAAAAAACACAGTAAGCAGTAAAGAAGGCCCTGGTGCCTGTGCACCGAGATTAGATAGAGATCAATAGCGAGAGTTTTCTATCATTTGCTAAAGATCCATGACCCTTTCTAAACTCTCTAGTCTAATAGTGTTGGTTTAAGAAGCAAATCCTGTAAATTCCCTCTCTAGTCCTGGAATGCACTCACCTCCAGCATTTAATCTCCAAAGTGTGCAAAAAACCTTTGGAAATCCTTGGTTAGAATGCATTTGCAGACAGGAATAATTAATATATAATTTAAATTTGATAAGACAGCAAATCCAGAATGACTACTGTTCAAGTAGAAAGAATCTAATTGCAGGGTAATATTTTAAGAACTTTGACATCTCTGGTCTTCTGCAGCTCCTGACTCCATGATATTTTAGAGCGAGGCTAGATGGGAATTCACATTGTCCCGTATTGTAATTACACAGAAGCTCCCCAGTGAGACATCCAAGGAATCAGTCCCAACCAGTGTCAGGCAAGGAGGCTGTGTGGCTTTGCTTGCTCTCTTGGCCTAGACTAGAAATCATTTCCACTAATTGCACTGGGAAGCAACCCTCTTGGTTACACGCCACCATGAATATATTTAATGGTGTTGCTTGACAGAAACAAATAACAGATAGGTGCTTTATTTCTCTGAAACTCATCAAAAGGAAATTTCAAAATTTGGAGAGAAATCATATGTACTCGTATCTTGTAAGAAATATTACCACGGAAACACCACTTCTGTCATCCATTGGGAAGAAAGCTGTTATCAAGTGTTAGTGGGACATCCACTGGACATAATGGTTTGTATAGTTCTGGGCCTATCAAGGACTTCAATTTTTGCAAATGATGCTTGCAGCACTTTTGTGCCTATCTCAAGGGGACCAGAGCCTTAAAATTAATTGAACAAATATAAAGTCGGCATCAGAGCAGTGTGATGGTCAGAGCTCTGGCTTGGGAGTCCACCATCTGGAGGTCTAGGCAGAACTGTCTCATTTGGCTTCTGATCGTACAGAAGTCACTTATTTAGAATACAAGGGGAAAAGCTAGACCTATTTCCAAAAGAAAAAAAAAAGGCTATGTATAGTAGATTTTAAAAACTTACTTGTTGCTGAGGATACCCATGAAAGAGATTTGTTATTAGGTAATAAATATCCTGATTAAAGAACCTGGTGTTCAAGAAATAACTGTATGTGAGTTGGAAACAAAGCCAAGAGCAAAGAGGAAACTATCATTTTGTGAGAATGACCTGCTGGTGGCAGCAACAGATCACAATTGTCCCTTGTGTTAGGAATTCCGGGCACGTCTTAAAGCACGAGCTTCCTGTTTTTATAAGATTTCAAATCACAGGCGGCTGTTATGATAGCTATAAAAATTGGCAAATCATTCTAGCTATCAATATGACTGACAGGATTATTTTCTAGAACATTTTCTATTACCAGAGTTTACATTCATTTTCTTTCCCAGTAGGCTGTGATTTTGTTGTAAGATGAATGAAGGTTTGATAAACTGACTTTCACACAGGATGAAAGATATGTTGTTTTACTGAGAATGTTTTGAGAGAGCTCCAGTGATAGTTTTCCAGTTCTCGTTTATAAAAATTATTAAGAAATTCTTTGACCGTCAGATGGCTTTGAAAACATGAAGGCATTAATGTTTATTCCGTAAATAGTAGAAGATAAATGAGTATTTGGGGTGCTCTATTTATACCTGAGGAAGTGCTCATAAAAAGAAATTGAAGATGTCTGCAGTTTCTGAGCTTTGATGAAGGCCAGCCTGGGGTCTTACTCCCATCCAGGCCTTGGAGGCCCAGATGTAGAAGGTTCTCACGGTCAGACAGTGATGCTTTGACCTGGACATTGCTTTCTCTCTGAATGGCTTAGACCCACAGGTCTTGCTACCTCTGAGCCTGGTTTCTGATTCTGGAGTCCTCCTGGGGAGGAGGAGATAGAAGAGCCAGGCTTTTTATTAGTAAGATGTCAGCAGACCACATTCAGGCTCCTCTAGGAAGGAACAAATACTGAGACTAAGAGGATGCTGAGTACCTCGTAGATAGAAGGAGATTTGCCCCAAATTTGGACCTGGAGGGAGCCCTTTGACAGGAGAAATAGGATCATCCTGGAAGGACACACTGAGCTTTCAGTCATTCCTGTACCCTGAGATATAGAGGGCACCAAGCAAGTGAGCAATGCGTGTGAGTTAAATGAAGAAATGAATGAATAAGACAAATAATAGAATGCAAGAGGACTCCTTTCATTTCTTCAATAATGAGCCTAGGTCTATCTCATTCATTTATTCATTCATCTGCTGTACATTATTTGTACGTATGATAACCTAGGTTTTTTGTTAAACAGCTAGATTCAGAGATGCTCATTTTCATTTCTGTAGGTTTTGTCATCTGCAATTTTGATGTGAGGAGTGAGTCAGGAATCTAAGTTTTAGAAAAAACTTGGATTTTTTTTTTTTGTTGGCCAGTTGTAAGAACAACACTTGAATAATCCATTTTCCCCCATTGATGTTATATGTCACACATACAATATTTCTTTGGTTATTCTATATCAATTATTTTTCTGGATGAATCTTAAAATTATTTTGCCTGTTGATTTGGGGGAAGAATGATATATTTACAGTATTTGTCCTGGAATATGGGATGTCTCTCTAGATATTCATATCTTCCTTATGTTCCTAGAAAATGTTGTATTTTTTTTTTTAATGTGGAAGGAAACAGCAAACATTGCTGGCTCCCTTAATTAGTTCACTTCTCTGCTCAGAAGTCACCTCCTCGGAGTGGCTTTCCTAACCTCACTTTTTTTGTGAAAAATTGAAATATAGTTGATTTACAGTGTTGTGTTAGTTTCTGGTGTACAGCAAAGTGATCCAGTTGTATGTGTGTATATATATATATATATATATATATATATATATATATATTCTTTTCCAGATTCTTTTCCACTATAGTTTGTTACAAGATATTGAATATAGTTCCCTGTTTTATACATTAGGTCCTTGTTGTTTATCTCCTTTATATTTAGTTGTTTGTATCTGCTAATCCCAAACTCCTAAAATGAAAAATTGTATAATGGAATATATACATGTGTATATATACATATACACACACATATACACACACAGTGGGATTGCTGGATTATATAGAAACTCTATTTTTAGTTTTTTAAGAAACCTCGATACTGTTTTCCATAGTGACTGCACCAATTTACATTCCCACCAACAGTGAAGGTAGGGTTTCCTTTTCTCCACACCTTCTCCAGCATTTATGATTTGTAGACTTTTTGATGATGGCCATTCTGACTGGTGTGAAGTGATACCTCATTGTGGTTTGATTTGCCTTTCCCTAATAAGTAGTGATGTTGAGCATCTTTTCATGTGCCTATTGGTCATCTGTGTCTTCTTTGGAGAAATGTCTGTTTAGGTCTTCTGCCCATTTTTTGATTGTTTTTTTTTTTTTTTGTTACTTTTTATTTTTTTAAGAACTTGTATTGAGATACAATTGACATACAATAAACTGCATATATTAAAGTGTACAATTTGATATTTTTTTAGTAGTAATATATATGTGGCAATCCCAATCTCCCAATTCATCCCACCCCAATCCCTCCCAGTTTCCCCACTTGGTGTCCATGTGTTTGTTCTCTACATCTGTGTCTCTTTTTCTGCCTTGCAAACTGGTTGATTTGTACCATTTTTCTATATTCCACATATATGTGTTATTATACGACATTTATTTTTCTCTTTCTGACTCACTTCACTCTGTATGACAGACTCTAGGTCCATCCATGTCTCTACAAATGTCCCAATTTTGTTCCTTTTAAAGGCTAAGTAATATTCCATTGTATATATGTACCACATCTTCTTTATCCATTCCTCTGTTGATGGACACTTAGGTTGCTTCCATGACCTGGCTATTGTAAACAGTGCTGCAGTGAACATTGGGGTGCATGTGTCTTTTTGAATTATGGTTTTCTGTGGGTATATGCCCAGTAGTGGGATTGCTGGGTCATAGGTAACTCCATTTTTAGTTTTTCAAGAAACCTCCATAATGTTCTCCATAGTGGCTGTACCAATTTACATTCCCACCAACAGAGCAAGAGAGTTCCCTTTTCTCCACACCCTCTCCAGCATTTACTGTTTGTAGATTTTCTGATGATCCCCATTCTAACTGGTGTGAGGTGATACGTCATTGTAGTTTTGATTTGCATTTCTCTAATGATTAGTGATGTTGAGTAGCTTTTCACGTGCCTCTTGGCCATCTGTATGTCTTCTTTGGAGAAATGCCTATTTAGGTCTTCTGCCCATTTTTTGATTGGGTTGTTTGTTTTTTTTAATACTGAGCTGCATGAACTGTTTATATATTTTGGAGATTAAACCTTTGTCTGTTGATTCATTTGCAAATATTTTCTCCCATTCTGAGGGTTGTCTTTTCATCTTGCTTATAGTTTCCTTTGCTCTGCAGAAGCTTTTAAGTTTCATTAGGTCCCGCTTATTTATTTTTGTTTTTATTTCCATTACACTAGGAGATAGGTCAAAAAAGATCTTGCTGTAATTAATGTCAAAGAGTGTTCTTCCTATGTTTTCCTCTAGGAGTTTTATAATGTCTGGCCTTACATTTAGGTCTTGAATCCATTTGGAGTTTATTTTTGTGTATGGTGTTAGGGAGTGTTCTAATTTCATTCTTTTACATGTGGCTGTCCAGTTTTCCCAGGACCACTTATTGAAGAGGCTGCCTTTTCTCCATTGTATATCTTTGCCTCCTTTGTCATAGATTAGCTGACTGTAGTTTATCTCTGGGCTTTCTATCCTGTTCCATTGATCTATATTTCTGTTTTTGTGCCAGTACCACATTGTCTTGATTACTGTGGCTTTGTAGTATAGTCTGAAGTTAGGGAGTCTGATTTCTCCAGCTCCATTTTTTCCCCTCAAGATTGCTTTGGCTATTCGGAGTCTTTTGTGTCTCCATACAAATTTTAGGATTTTTTGTTCTAGTTCTGTAAAAAATGCCATTGGTAATTTGATGGGGATTGCATTGAATCTGTAGATTGCTTTGGGTAGTATAGTCATTTTCACAATGTTGATTCTTACAATCCAAGAACATGGTCTATCTCTCCATCTGTTTGTGTCATCTTTGATTTCTTTCATCAGTGTCTTATAGTTTTCTGAGTACAGGTCTTTTACCTCCTTGGTTAGGTTTATTCCTAGATATTTTATTCTTTTTTGTTGCAATGGTGAATGGGATGGTTTCCTTAATTTCTCTTTCTGATCTTTCATTGTTAGTGCATAGGAATGCAAGAGATTTCTATGTGTATCCTTGCAACTTTAACAAATTCATTGATTAGTTCAAGTAGTTTTCTGGTGGCATCTTTAGGATTTCTTATGTATAGTGTCATGTCATCTGCGAACAGTGACAGTTTTACTTCTTTTCCAATTTGGATTCCTTTTATTTTTATTTATTTATTTTAAGCTCTTTATTGGAACATATTTGCTTTACACTCTTGTACCAGTTTTTGAGGTATACCAAAGTGAATCAGCTGCATCCATACATATATCCTCATATCCCCTCTCTCCCGCGACTCCCTCCCACCCTCCCTGTCCCGGCCCTCTAAAACATCACCCATCATTGAGTTGATTTCCCTTTGTTATATAGTAACGTCCCACTAGCTATCTATTTTACAGTTGGTAGCGTATCTATGTCTATGCTACTCTCTCACTTCATCCCAGCTTCCCCTTCGCCCCCCACCCGCCACCCCAGCCCCATGTCTGCAAGTCCATTCTCTACATCTACATCTCCACTCTTGCCCTGTCACTGGGTTCATCTGTACCATTTCTTCAGATTCCATATATATGAGTTAGCATACGGTATTTGTTTTTCTCTTTCTGGCTTACTTTGCTCTGTATAACAGTCTCTCTCATTACACCTAGTTCAATTTCATTCCCTTTTATGACTGAGTAGTATCCCATTGTATATATGTGCTGCATCTTCTTTATCTATTCATCTGTTGATGAGCATTTAGGTTGCTTCCACATGTCCTGGCTGTTGTAAATAGTGCTGCAATAAACATTACAGTATATGTTTCTTTTTGGATTATGGTTTTCTCTGGGTATATGCCCAGTAGTGGGATTACTGGGTCATATGGTAGTTCTATTTTTAGTTTTTTAAGGACCCTCCAAACTGCTTTCCATAGTGGCTGTACCAACTTACATTCCCACCAACAGTGCAGGAGAGTTCCCTTTTCTCCACACCCTCTCCAACATTTATTGTTTCTAGATGTTTTGATGATGGCCATTCTGATCGGTGTGAGGTGATACCTCCTTGTGGCTTTGACTTGCATTTCTCTAATGATTAGTGATGTCGAACATCTTTTCATGTGTTTGTTAGCCATCTGCATGTCTTCTTTGGAGAAATGTCTATTTAGGTCTTCCGCCCATTTGTGGATTGGGTTATTTGCTTTTTTGGTATTAAGCTGCATGAGCTGCTTGTATATTTTGGAGATTAATCCTTTGTCCATTGCTTCATTGGCAAGTATTTTCTTCCTTTCTGAGGGTTTTCTTCTCGTCTTGTTTATGGTTTCTTTCACTGTGCAAAAACTTTTAAGTTTCATGAGGTCCCATTTGTTTATTCTTGATTTTATTTCCATTATTCTAGGAGGTGGGTCAAAAAGGATCTTGCTTTGATGGATGCAATAGAGTGTTCTGCCTATGTTTTCCTCTAGGAGTTTTATAGTGTCTGGCCTTACATGTAGGTCTTTAATCCATTTGGAGTTTATTTTTGTGTATTGTGTTAGGAAGTGTTCTAATTTCATTCTTTTACATGTTGCTGTCCAATTTTCCCAGCACTACTTGTTGAAGAGGCTGTCTTTTTTCCACTGTATATTCTTGCCTCCTTTGTCAAAGATAAGGTGCCCATATGTGCTTGGGTTTACCTCTGAGATCTCTATTCTGTTGCATTGATCTACCTTTCTATTTTTGTGCCAGTATCATACTGTCTTGATCACTGTGGCCTTATAGTATAGTTTGAAGTCAGGAAGCTTAATTCCACCAACTCCATCTTTTCTTCTCAAGATTGCTTTGGCTATTTGGGGTCTTTTGTGTTTCCATGCAAACCGTCAGATTTCTTGTTCTAGTTCTGTGAAAAATGCCATTGGTAATTCGATAGGGATTGCTTTGAATCTGTAAATTGCTTTGGGTAAGATAGTCATTTTCACAATATTGATTCTTCCAATCCAAGAACATGGTATGTCCCTCCATCTGTTTGTATCATATTTGATTTCTTTCATGAGTGTCTTATAGTTTTCTGCATACAGATCTTTTGCCTCCTTAGGCAGGTTTATTCCTAGGTATTTTATTCTTTTTGTTGCGGTGGTAAATGGGAGAGTTTCCTTAATTTCTCTTTTTGCTCTTCTGTTGTTAGTGTATAGGAATGCAAGAGATTTCTGTGCATTAATTTTATATCCTGCTACTTTACTAAATTCATCAATTAGTGCTAGCAGTTTTCTGGTAGAATCTTTAGGGTTTTCTGTGTATAATATCATGTCATCTGCAAAGAGTGACAATTTTACTTCTTTTCCAATTTGGATTCCTTTTATTTCTTTTTCTTCTCTAATTCCTGTGGCAAGGACTTCCAAAACTATATTGAATTGTAGTGGAGAGAGTGGACATCCTTGTCTTGTTCCTCATCTTAGAGGGAATGCTTTCAATTTTTCACCATTGAGGATGATGTTTGCTGTGGATTTGTTGTATATGACCTTTATTATGTTGAGGTAGGTTCCTTCTATGCCCACCTTCTCAGAACTTTTATCATAAATGGGTGTTGAATTTTTTGTCAAAATCTTCTTCTGCATCTATTGAGATGATAATGTGGCTTTTATCCTTCAATTTGTTAATATGGTGTATCACATTGATTGATTTGCGTACATTGAAGAATCCTTGCATTCCAGGGATAAACCCCACTTGATTATGGTGTATGAGCCTTTTAATGTGTTGTTGGATTTTGTTTACTAGTATTTGGTTGAGGATTTTTGCATCTAAATTCATCAGTGATATTGGTCTGTAATTTTCTTTTTTTGTAGTATCTTTGTCTGGTTTTGGTATCAGGGTGTTGTAGCCTCATAAAATAAGTTGGGAGTGTTCCTTCCTCTGCAATTTTTTGGAAGAGTTTGAGAAGGATGGTGTTAGTTCCTCTCTAAATGTTTGATAGAATTCACCTGTGAAGCCATCTGGTCCTGGACTTTTGTTTGTTGGAAGCTTTTTAATCACAGTTTCAATTTCATTACTTGTGATTGGTCTGTTCATATTTTCTATTTCTTCCTGATTCAGTCTTGAAAGAATCTGTCCATTTCTTCCATGTTGTCCACTTTATTGTCATACAATTGCTTGTAGTAATCTCTTATGGTGCTTTTTACTTCTACAGTGTACATTGTAACTTCTCCTGTTCCATTTCTAATTTTATTGATTTGAGTCCTCTCCCTCTTTTGCTTGATGAGTCTTGCTAAACGTTTATTAATTTTGTTTATCTTCTCAAAGAACCAGCTTTTAGTTTTATTGATTGTTGCTATTGTTTTCTTTGTTTCTATGTCATTTATTTCTGCTCTGATCTTTATGATTTCTCTCCTTTGACTAATTTTGGGTTTTATTTGCTCTTCTTTCTCTAGTTTCTTTAGGTGTAAGATTAGATTGTTTATTTGGAATTTTTCTTGTTTCTTGAGGTAGGATTGTTTTGCTATAAACTTTCCTCTTAGAACTGCTTTTGCTGCATCCCATAGGTTTTGGATTGTTGTGTTTTCAGAAAACTACAGACCAATATCACTGATGAATATAGATGCAAAAATCCTCAACAAAATACTAGCTAACAGACTGCAACAGCACATTAAAAAAATCATACACCACGATCAAGTGGGGTTTATCCCTGGGATGCAAGGATTCTTCAATATACGCAAATCAATCAACGTGATACATCATATCAACAAATTGAAGGATAAAAACCATATGATCATTTCAATAGATGCAGAAAAAGCTTTTGACAAAGTTCAACATCCATTTATGATAAAAGCTCTCCAGAAAATGGGCATAGAAGGAAATTACCTCAACATCATAAAAGCTATATATGACAAACCAAAAGCCAACATTGTTCTCAATGGAGAAAAACTGGAAGAATTCCCTCTAAGAACAGGAACAAGACAAGGGTGTCCACTCTCACCACTGTCTCTAGGTATTTTTTGATTTCCTCTTTGATTTCTTCAGTGATCTCTTGGTTATTTGGTATCCTATTGTTTAGCCTTCATGTGTTTGTGTTTTTTACAGTTTTTTTCCTGTAATTGATTTCTAATCTCATAGCTTTGTGGTCAGAAAAGATGCTTGATACAATTTCAATTTTCTTAAATTTACTAAGGCTTGATTTGTGACCCAAAATGTGATCTATCCTGAAGAATGTTCCATGTGCAGTTGAGAAGAAAGTGTAATCCGCTGTTTTTGGATGTAATGTCCTGTAGATATCTATTAAATCTAGCTGGTTTATTCTGCCATTTAAAGCTTGTGTTTCCTTATTAATTTTCTGTCTGGGTAATCTGTCCACTGGTGTAAGTAGGGTGTTAAAGTCCCCCACTATTATTGTGTTACTGTTGATTTCCTCTTTTATGCTTGTTAGCATTTGCCTTATGTATTGAGGTGCTCCTATATTGGGTGCATATATATTTATAATTGTTATCTCCTCTTCTTGGACTGATCGCTTGATCATTATGTAGTGTCCTTCCTTGTCTCTTGCAACATTCTTTATTTTAAAGTCTATTTTATCTGATATGAGTATCACTACTCCAGCTTTCTTTTGATTTCCATTTGCATGGAATATCTTTTTCCATGCCCTCACTTTCAGTCTGTATGTGTCCCTAGGTCTGAAGTGGGTCTCTTATAGACAGCATATATATGGGTCTTGTTTTTGTATCCATTCAGCCAGTCTGTGTCTTTTGGTTGGGGCATTTAGTCCATTTACATTCAAGGTAATTATCGATACATATGTTCCTATTACCATTTTCTTTCTCTGTTGAATCTGAATGAGATCCTTGCTGGGTAGAGTATTCTTGGTTGTAGGTTCTTCCCTTTCATTGCTTTAAATATATCATGCCACTCCCTTCTGGCTTGCAGAGTTGATTTCTGTTGAGAAATTAACTGTTAACCTTATGGGAGTTCCCTGGGATGTTATTTGTCATTTTTCCCTTGTTGCTTTTAATAATTTTTCTTTCTCTTTAATTTTTTCAGTTTCACTACTGTGTGTCTTGTTGTGTTTCTCCTTGGGTTTATCCTGCTTGGGACTCTCTGCACTTCCTGGACTTGGGTGGCTATTTCCTTTCTCATGTTAGGGAAGTTTTCAACTATAATCTCTTCCAATATTTTCTCAGGTCCTTTCTCTCTCTCGTCTCCTTCTGGGATCCCTATAATGTGAATGTTGATGCGTTTAACATTGTCCCAGAGGTCTCTTAGGCTGTCTTCATTTCTTTTCATTCTTTTTTCTTTATTCTTTTCCACATCAGTGATTTTCACCATCTGTCTTTCAGGTCACTTATTCATTCTTCTGCCTCAGTTATTCTGCTATTGTTTCCTTCTAGCATATTTTTCATTTCAGTTATTGTATTGTTTATCTCTGTTTGTTTGTTTTTTAATTCTTCTAGGTATTTGTTAAACTTTTCTTGCATCTTTTCGATCTTTGCATCCAGTCTTTTTTCAAAGTCCTGGATCATCTTCACCATCATTATTCTGAATTTTTTTTCTGAAAGGGTGTCTATCTCCACTTCATTTAGTTGTTTTTCTGGGGTTTTATCTTGTCCCTTCATCTGGTACAAAGTCCTCTGCCTTTTCATTTTTTCTATGTTTCTGTGACTGTGGTTTTTAGTTCCACACAATGAAATACTGCTGGTATTGCTTGATACTGTTCTGTGCCCTTTTCTAGAGGAAGGTATCTAAGATGCTTGTGCATGCTTCCTGATGGGAGGGACTGGTGTTGGGTAGGGCTGGGTGTTGCTTTGGTCGGTGGAGCTCAGTAAAACTTTAATCTGCTTGTCTGCCAATGGGTGAGGCTGTGTTCCCACCCTATTGGTTGTTTGGCCTGAGGTGACCCAACACTGGAGCTTACAGGCTCTTTGGCTGGGCTAATGGCAGACTCTGGGATGGCTCACACTAATGAGCACTTCCCAGAACCCCTGCCTCCAGTGTCCCTGTCCCTGTGGTGATCCACAGTTGCTCCCCACCTCTTCAGGCAACCCTCCAACACCAGCAGGTACATCTGGTTCAGTCTCCTATGGGGTCACTGCTCCTTCCTCCTGGGTCCTGGTACACACATTACTTTTTGTGTACCCTCCATGAGTGGAGTCTCTGTTTCCCCCAGTCCTGTGGCGGTCCTGCAATCAAATCCTACTGGCCTTCAAAATCTGAATCTCTGGGGATTCCTCCTCCCATTGCCAGACCCCCAGGTTGGGAAGCCTGACATGGGGTTCAGAACCTTCACTCCAGTGGATGGACTTCTGTGGTATAACTGTTCTCCAGTTTGTGAGTTGCCCACCCAGTGGTTATGGGGTTTGATTTTATTGCAGTTGTGCCCCTCCTACCATCTCATTGAGGCTTGTCCTTTGTCTCTGGATGTGAGGGGTCTTTTTTGGTGAGTTCCAGTGTCTTTCTGTCGATGGTTGTTCAGCAGGCTGTTGTAATTCTGGTGCTCCTGCAAAAGGGAATGAGTGCACCTCCTTCTCCTCTGCCATCTTGAACTGTCTCTGGTTTTTTTTTGTTATTGGGTTGTATGAGCTGTTTGTATATTTTGAAAGTTAAGCCCTCGTCAGTCACATCATTTGCAAATATTTTCTCCCATTTCATAGGTTATATTTTCACTTTGTTTATGGTTTCTTTTGCTGTGCAAAACTTATAAGTTTGATTAGGTCCCATTGTTTATTTTTGCTTTTATTTCTGTTGCCTTGGGAGACAGACCTAAGAAAACATTGCTATGATTTATGTCAGAAAATGCGTTGCCTACGTTCTCCTCTAGGAGTTTTATGGTATCAAGTCTCGTATTTAAGTCTGTAAGCCATTTTGAGTTTATTTTGGGGTATGGTGTGAATGTTCTAACTTCATTAGTTTACATGCAGCTATCTAGTTTTCCCAGCACCACTTACTGAAGAGACTGTCTTTTCTGCATTGTATATTCTTGCCTCCTTTGTCAAAGATTAATTGACTGTAGGTGTGTATAACCTCACATTTTAAATACTATCCCACTTTCATAACTTTTTATTTAGCTTTATTTTTCTTTATAGCACTTTATCTGACATAAATATTTATTTTATATTTATGTGGTCTGTCTCCTGCTATGGATTGTAAGTTTTGTGTTGGGGGTGACTTGACTGTCCTGTTCATGCTGTTTCCTCACCTGCAGTGGTGCCTAGCACATTCTATATGAATATTTGTTGGATGAATTGTACCCACTGCCCATCTCTTTCAAATCTTAGCATTTTGCCATATTTTTTGCAGATTTTTTTAAAAGAAAGAAAACAGTACAGATATTGTTGAAGCCTGCTCTCTATCTGCCTCTAATCCTATTCCTCCTTTTCTCTCTTTGAGTCAAAATTTGAAGTTTAACGTTTGTATAAACGTTCATTTGCCTTTAGTTCATATTTATGTAACATAGACACTATCTTTTCACTAAGAGAACTATTTTCTCTTATTTTAATATTTCATGGGAAATATGTGTATATAAGAATAAGTAAATATATGTATGTGTATATACGTATATATATGTGTGTGTGTGTATATGCATGTTTGCAAATTGTCTTTTTTTCCCTCAAAAATATGTTTTAGGGATTTACCCATGCTGACAATATGTATCTCTTGTTCTTTCATCTTAACTTTGGGTTAACAGATCTATTCTCTTGTTGGTAAATGTTTAGGTTGTTTCTAATTCTTCTGCAATTACATACATTTCTGCATTGAAAATAGTAGTAAATACTAGATGTAAAAATTCTAGAAGTGGATTGGCCTCACATCTTCATCTTTATTAGATGTTGCCAGATTTGCTCTGGAGAGTAGGTGTAGTCCTGCAGCAAGGTACAAGAACTCTTGTTGTTCCACAGCCTTGTCAACACTTGGCACTGACAGACAGTATTTGTCATCCAAGCTACTGTAACAAACTACCATAGACTGGGTGGCTTATAAACAACAGACATTTATTTCTCACAGTTCTGGAGGCTAGAAATCTGAGATCAGGGTGCCAGCATGGTTGATTTCTGTGAGGGGCCTCTTTGGGATTGTGGGGCTTCTCACTGTACTCTCATGTGGTAGAGAGCAGAGAACTCTGTGTGGTCTCTGATAAGGGCACTAATCCCATTTGTAGGGGCTCCATCCTCATGACCTAATCACTCCCAAAGGCTCCACCTCCTAATATGAAGTTTAGAATTTCAACATATGAATTTTGGAGAATACAAACATTCAGTCCATAGCACAGATTTTGAAGTTTCTAGTCTAATGAGTGTTAACTGAAGTCTTGTTTCATTTTAGAATTTCCTTGTTACCATTTAGGATAGATATATTTTCATACATTTAATAGGACATTTGAATTTCCTCTTCTGTACATTGCCTGTTCATTATATTGTCCATTTCCTTATTGTTTTTCTTTCTCTTACTGATATGTAAGATTGTAAATACTCAGGTTGATTTAATTATTTAATATTAACATTGACTTAATATTTAATATTAGTTTAATATTTAAGCTTTTGGTTTGTTACTAATCTTTTGTCAACTGTATGAGTTACAAGTACATATTCTTCTAGCAATCTTTGTTTCTCTGTGTATAGAATTCTCAAGTTTTAAAGTAGCCAAATTTATATTTTCTTTTTAGAGTATGTGATTTCTTATTTTTTTTTTGCTTATTTGTTCATTTATTGAAGAAATTCTTTCTTGCCCTGAAGTCATAAGAGATTCTATAATTTCTCCTAAAGTTTTAAGTTTCATGTTTTCCATTTAGGTCTTTAATTCACCTGGAATTTATTTTTGCAAGTGATGTGAGATAAGAATCTATGTTTTTTTATAATTGCATAATTAATTGTCCTAATATTATTTGTTGAACAAATTTATCCCTTTGATACTAGAATGTAATGTCACCTTGGTCATAGTTCAAGTTTCCACAGTTGCATGGATAAGTTCTGCGTTTTGTATTCTTTTATGTTGGTTTGTTAGCCTAACTCTGAAGAAATACTACCTTCTTTTAACGAACATAACTGTGTAATAAATCTTGACATATGAATGGAAAGCTCATCCACTTGGCTTAAAATTTGTGCTGACTTGTTTTTGATTTTCTGCTCTTTTCCATTAATTTTGGTTTCAGCTTGTAAACTATGTAAAGCCATTGACATTGTTTTTTGGTTATTTTCTATTTAGTCCATTTTAGTAACAATACAAAAGTATTAAGAAAAAATTGAAAAGAAGATCTTATCGCTCCAGAAAACCACTATAATTTTTTAATAACAAGCCTGGTTTATGTCTTCTTGGCTAGGACAGTTTCTTCTCCCCATCCCCTCACTCTGTACTGTTGTCCCTGACCCTCTTCCTTTTCTTCTTTTTGCACCAATCTTTGAATATCTTCTAACAACTCAGCCCCTTTCTAAATCATATTAAGAAACCCCAGTTTGCAGCTAATTAAATACAGTCTTTCTAAAAAATGGCCCGTGTCCATCTTCATCCCTCAATCTTAGTTGTAATGTTTTGTTCCTTTGAGCTGACATCTTTAGGCTTAGTTTTTTGCCCACACCTTTCCAAATCTTAAGTAAAACAATGTCAATGGTTCTGCGATTTCTCACATCTTGGAGGAATGTTTATTCCTTTTCTCTGGAGGGTTTTCTCTGGAGGGTAAGATATGTTTCTTCTTATCTGAGATGCTATAATTCTATTGTTTCTTTGGCTGTTAACAGGCCTGCTAGCTGGATACATCCATAAAACGCCATAAAACAGCTTAAGATTTCTACTTTGCTGAAAGTGCCAATGGGTCATTTTGTGTTCTAGGTTTTTTGTACATTTCAGTTTTAAGTATTTTCTACCTCCAGGAAATAAAAATGCAATTTTAACTGATGTTTGGAATATACTTTATAATGTAGATAAAATCCATGGAAACCTGGAAACATAAACAAATCCTGGCAAGATGTTTCTAGACAATACCAAATTTGAATTTAGCATGGGGGGCAGTGTGCGGAGTGGGGTGTTCTCTGTAGGAGATAAACTCTTCTCCTGGAATTCAGAGCTTCACTTGCTTCTACTGAGAACTGTAAGTGCTCTGATAATTAGATTGGCTCAGGTTCACTCCATCTCAGAGAGGATTTCGGTGTCTCCCATGGAACTAATCCCCTAATAGCCAGAACAGAATCCAATTTTCTCCTTCTTGCAGCACTGCCAGAATGTATTCCTTCACCACTGACTCAGAAATTTCAGAGTGCTGTGCCATCAACCACAGTTTGAGAAGCACTGCCATGCCCCATGGCCATGAGCAGAACTCTTGGTCAACAGAGATCCTTTTGTCTGAACCCCAGGCTAGCAGAGCTGATTAACTAATACCTATGTAAAGAACTTTGATGGTTCCTGGACTCGGGACATCTCTCCTATGAGTAAAAAGAATGGGATTTAAATTTAATGTTGATAAACGGACTGTTTGCTTCTTCTTCCATCCCCAACCCTGTGAAAGACATGCCATTAGCCATTAGATGATAGTGCCCAGTAGCCATCTCTGTTGCTGTCACCCACCCTTCCTAGTTACATGTATGCATTCACATGTCTTCAATCATTAATGATTTGATCACCTGGGTCACTCTCTTTTTCCTCAGCATTACTTCTGTCACCAGACTATTATTCAGTATCTGTTTATACAACCTTTTTCTTTTTAAAATTATGATATACTTTAAACCTACAAAAAAGTATATAGTACAATATCATAATAACTACCTCTGTATATATCACAGAACTTTACACTATCATAACATTTTGCTGTGTTTGCTTTAGATATTTTTTCATTAAGAAATAAAATCTACATTAAAAAAATAAATGAAATAAAAATAAAAGAAATAAAATCTAATACAGTGAACCCTACTCTGACCTCATTCCTGTTCCCAGAAATAATTAATATCCTGAATTTGTCCATAAAGTTTTTATAGTATTGTTTTGGGGGCTGTAAAACTTTGTGTAAGTGTTATAGTCCTGTGAGTATTCTTTCAACCTACTCTTTCTACTCTACAGATTAAAAAAAATATATACATGCTGATATAAGTAGCTCTGTTTTTTTATTTTAAATGCTGAGTAGTATTCATAGAATGAGCATATCACAATTCATTTTTTTCCTATTGATAAACATTTAGACTGTTTCCAATTTTTTTCTCTATAAACAATAATCCTAAATTTATTCTTGTGCATGTCTCTTTGTACACGTGAGCAAGATTTTGTCTTGAAGTGGAATTGGTCAGCCATAAGCTATTCCATCCTTATGGGAAAATTACTCTCCAAGTAGTTTTTGCCAGTCTCTGTGGGAGTGAAATTGTACCTTTTTAAGAAAATAAATTTATTTATTTATTGGCTACATTGGGTCTTCGTTGCTGTACGCGGCTTTCTGTAGTTGCTGAGAACGGGGGCTACTCTTCATTGCAGTGTGCAGGCTTCTTATTGTTATTGCGGTGGCTTCTCTTGTTGCAGAGCATGGGCTCTAGGCACATGGGCTTCAGTAGTTGCAGTGCGTGGGCTCAGTAGTTGCAGTGCATGAGCTTAGTTGCTCGGGCTTAGTTGCTCCTCCAAGACATGTGGGCTCTTCCCCGCCATTGGCAGGCAGAGTCTTAACCGCTGCGCCACCAGGGAAGCCCCTGAAATTGTATCTTAGTGAAATTGTATTTAACTACAAGTGGAACAAAGTATATTGTCATATTTTTATTGACCAGTTGGGACTTTTTCCTCTGAGAATTGTCCACTTTACACATTGGACTTTCTGCTTTTCTTATTTTTTGGGTATGAACTCTACATGTTCTGGACACTAATCTTTTGCAATTGCATGGCAAGCATCTTCTCTGAAGTAGTTTGTATTATTTTATTACTAGTATGCTTTGATGTACGGAAGTTTTTTATTTGTTTGTTTCTTACTTTAATTTGCTTAATAAATATTTTTAATTTAATTTTTAAAAATTTATTGGAGTATAGTTGATTTATAATGTTGTGTTAGTTTCAGGTGTACAGTAAAGTGATTCAGTTGTACAGAGGTGTTTAAATTCAGTCTTTCCTTATGGTTTATATCTTGTGTTTTGGCTAAAAAAATCCTTCCTTACCCTAAAATCATAAGTACATTTTTTCTATATTTTAGTTTAAAGGCTTTAATGTTTTCCTTTTCACATTTAAGTGTTTAATCTACCTGAAATGTATTTTTTGTGTATGCTGTTTAATTGGGATCTAATTTTACTTTTTTTCCCTTATGGATCACTACTTATTCCAACACTATTTATTGACTATTTGATATTTTCACCATGACTTTTAGTGCTGTCTTTGAAAATATCAAGTTTTTATATTTGTGGTTCTGTTTCTGGGCTCTCTGTTATCTCTCATGGATATACTGTACTTGGCTGCCCCTGTACCAGTCCTAAGCTGTATTAATCACTATAGCTTAATATCCAAATGTGTTCTTCTTCAAAATGCTTTGGCTGTTTCTGGCCCTTTGCTTTTCCTATAAATTTCAGAATTAGCTTGTCAAGATGCACAAAGAACTATCTTGGTATTTTGATTGGATTTGCACTGACTTCTCTAGATTCATTTTGGGAGACTCCCTCTCTTAATGATCTTTCCAGCTATGGATATCATATCTTTTTCCATTTATTTAATCCTTCAGTTGTGTCCTTTAGTATTGTTTTATGACCTTTTCCACAAAAATATTTCACATAAATCGTAGGTTTAGTTCTTGGCATAGGTGGTATTTATTTTTTGTGAAAAACATGCAATTAAAAATTACTACTTATTTGTTGCTGGTGCATAGAAAAGTAGTTGATTTTTGCCTATTGATCTTGTATCCCAACAACTTGCTGAACTCTAATAGTTTGTAAGTTCTCTTGGTTTGTCTGTTGACATATCATCTGTGAGTAATGACAGTTTTGTTAGGCCTTCCAGTACAATGTAGGATAGAATCAGTGATGATGGACACTCTACTTTAAAGACAATAAATCTAACATTTACCATCAAATAGATGTTTGAATTTGGTTGATTTCCTTTCTCAGATTAAGAATATTCTTTTCTATTCTTATTTTTCTATGATTGAAAAAATTATGAGTGGGTTTTCAGTTGTATCAATGCATTTTCTGCAACTATTGAAAGACTCAATTTTTTTGCTTTGTTAATGAGGTAAAGTACATTAATAAAATTTTAAATTATAAACCATATTTTTATCATAGAATAAACACAATTTAGTCAAGAGGAATTTTTTAATATACTCAGGTTTTAAGAAGCATTTTATTTAGGACTTTTGCATTTATATTGATAAATGATATTAGCCTATAATTTCCCTTTTTCATACTCTCCTTATTTTGTTTTAGTATAATGGTCATATTAACTTTGTTAAATGAACCATAGAATTTGTCTTTTCTATGCTCTGGAACATAAGACTGAGATTGTCTATACTTTGAGTATTTGCTAGAACTTGCCTGTGAAACTCTAGGTTTGGCGTTTGTGGTATGTGTGTGCATGTGTTCAAGAGGGGTAGATGTTTAAAACACTGAAACACTTTCTTTAATTGTTGTTAGTTTATTTAGGTTTAAAAAAATTTCTCCTTAGGTCAGTTTTGGTAAGTAAAATTTTTCTAACAGTGTCATTTTCAAGTATATTGGCATAAAGTTGTACGAGGGTGAGTCAAAAATCTGCACTCTGGCTGTAGAATTTATTTTTTTTTTTATTGATTTTTTTTTTGTAGAATTTATTTTAATTAACTTTTAGAAAAGACAAATACATCATTTTCCAACATAATCTCCTTGCTTTCTTTTAAAATTTATTTGTTTATTTATTTACTGGCTGTGTTGGGTCTCGATGCACACAGGTGAGCGGGGGCTACTCTTCATTGTGGTGTGTGGGCTCCTCATTTTGGTGACTTCTCTTGTTGCAGAGCATGAGCTCTAGTTGTGGCACATAGGCTCAATAGTTGTGGCTCATGGGCTCTAGAGTGCAGGCTCAGTAGTTGTGGCACACAGGCTCAATAGTTGTGGCTCATGGGCTCTAGAGTGCAGGCTCAGTAGTTGTGGCACATGGGCTTTGTTGCTCTGAGGCATGGGAGATCTTCCTGGAGCAGGGATTGAACCCACGTCCCCTACACTGGCAGGTGGATTCTTAACCACTGAGCCACCTAGGAAGTCCCTCCTTGCTTTTCAGTACACTTTGTCCATCTGTCAACAAGCTTTTGTATTTTCTCATTAAAAAATGTAGGCTGAGCTGCGAGCCATGAATGCACTGCTGTCTTCACTTCATCAGAAGTGAATCTCCATCCTCATAGAGCTGCTTTCAGGGGACCAAACAGGTGAAAGTCCGATGGAGCAAGATCAGGACTATTGGGAGGATGCTTTAACACCTCAAAATGAAGTTTTTGCAGAGTGTCAACAATGTGGGCAGAAGTGTGCGGACATGCACACCCTCAGACCACAAAAAATGAATCACTGCATGCTGCTCTTCTTTCATGCAAGTCACAAGTGGGGCATCCAGTTTTTGCTCACACCACAGTTACAAATGAACTGATGTAACACATTCACACCTGCACAGCAGTGACTGGGGAGACAGTAGCCTTGAAGGGAAAGCGCTAATTAGACATTGCAGCCAACAGAAGGTTTTTGGTTTTTTTTTTTTTAAGATTTATTATTTATTTATTGGCTGTGTTGGGCCTTTGTTGCTGCACATGGGCTTTCTCTAGTTGTGGCAAGCAGGGGCTACTCTTTGTTGCAGAGCATGGGCTTCTCAGTGTGGTGGCTTCTCTTGTTGTGGAGCATGGACTCTAGGTGTGTTGGCTTCAGTAGTTGCAGCACATGGACTCAATAGTTGTGGCTCCCGGGCTCTAGAGCGCAAGCTCAGTAGTTGTGGTTCATGGGCTTAGTTGCTCCGTGGCATTTGGGATCTTCCCAGACTAGGGATCAAACCTGTGCCCCCTGCATTGGCAGGTGGATTCTTAACCACTGCGCCACCAGGGAAGTCCCCAGAAGTTCTAATATAACCAGAGTGCAAATAATTTTTGACTCACACTTGTAAATTTCTTGTGATTTTTGATAATCTACTTTCTTTATAGTTCTGTCCCCCTTTTCATTCCTAGTATGTTTGTTTTTTACTTTTCTTCTTTTTCTTATAAATCTTGCCAGATTCTGTTTACTTTATCACTTATTTTGTCAAGGTATATTATTGATGTCATTGTTTTAACAAGTGCTGAGTTAATTATTAAGGTATATTCCACATATAGTAAACTGCACATACATAAAATGTACAATTTGATGAGTTTTGACATATGTATATAACCATGAAACCATTACCATAATCAAAATGGTGAATCTATCACCCCCAAATGTTTTCTCATGTCCCTTGGCAATCCCTCTTTCCCTACCCTCTTCCGCCTCCCAGCACCTCATCTTCAGGCAACAACTGATTTACCTTCTATCACTGAAAAATAGTTTGCATTTTCTAGAATTTTATTTAAGTGAAAGGATAAAAGTATTTACTCCTTTTTGTCTGGATTCTTTCACTCAGCATAGTTACCTTAAGACTCATCCATGTTGTTGCATATGTCAGTAGTTCATTCCTTTTTAAAAGTGAGTAGCACTCCATCCTGTATATATGCCCAAAATTTGTTTATCCATTCAAGTCTTGATAGACATCTGGATTGTTTCCAGTTTTGGGCTCTTACAAATAAAACTGCTATGAACATTCATGTAAAAATCTTTGTGTGGGCACATACTTTTATTCCTCTTTGGCAAGTATCTAGGAGTGGAATATTTGGATCCTATGGTAGGTATGTGTTGAAAAATATTTTGCCTTGTTGTCCTTAAGAGGACAGTCAATTGAATTACCTAAGTTATTATTACAAGAAGTAGAAGTTCCCTAAATTTTTCCCTGTACTTTTGTGGTTTCTTTTCTTATTTTCTCTCCTTCTCCTTCTCCTTCTCTTCTCCTTCTCCTTCTCCTTCGTCTTCTTTTTTATATTTAAGTGCCTGGTTCCACGGGAATTTATTTTAGTGTAAGGAGTGAGGTATCTAATTAATTTTTCTCCAGATGGTCAGTTAATTATCCCAACACATACATTTGATAGCATTGTAAATAAATTGATACTGGAAGTATACTCTTAAATCTCATTACAATACTGGCTGAAGATTTGGAAATCTTGTTAACCAAAATAAACAGAAACAGAGGCCTGTGGGATGCTTGGAAAGTCAACAGGCAAGTGAACCATTCCCAATGAAACATTAATTATGGTTACTTTGAGGATATTTTTTGCCGTACTTAATAGAAGAACAGAAAACAAGACATTTTAACTTCAAATATTTACCTCACACAATTACTTCATGTAGTCTGTAATTTTTCCTCAGTAACAATTATGTAATTTAAGAAAATACAGTTGTTATTTTGGATTTTAATCGTGTTAGTTAAGTGTGAAATGAGGATAAAAAATGAAATAGTCAAATAGACCAGTGTGAAAAGATATAAAACACAGAGTTTCTGAAGTTTTCTCATATGATTCATAGTCTAGAAATGAACATTTCTCCTTATTTTGATTTCCTGATGACTTCTTAAGTTAAGATAAATCATCCATGAAGGGGCCAAATTGACATTTCTCCACTGGAAAAAGAAGCTACTATGGTTAGTTCTTTTAGATGTCTCTTGATTCCCAAAATATATGTAATGTGATTTTTTTTAAATACTTTTATTTTTATTTTATTTATTCATTTATTTATTTGGTTTCACTGGGTCTTAGTTGCAGTAGGCAGCCTCCTTAGTTGTGGCTTACAGGCTCCTTAGTTGTGGCTTGCTGGCTCCTTAGTTGTGACAAGTGGGCTCTTTAGTTGTGGCATGAGAACTCTGAGTTGTGGCATGTATGTGGGATCTAGTTCCCTGACTAGGGATCAAACCTGGGCCCCCTGCATTGGAAGCTTGCAGTCTTCACCACTGCGACACCAGGAAGTCCCTGGTGTGACATTTTGATTACTATGTTAATAAGATAATTCTCAAATATTTTTATTTTAGATTGCAAACATTGTAATTACTATAGAGGAAGGATAATAACTCTTGCTCAAGAATTGTGGATTGCAACTGGGATTTGAAATATTGAACATTTTGATAGAAAATGAGTTTAATATAACGCATGACATGCAAAATATGAATGTGCTTTTAAGATGATTACGTGAACTCAGTTTCAAAAATTACAAACTGTTATAAACCTTTTTTCTGTGTGACTTCTCTAAGCTTTGAGCTATCTTAATCCAGAAGTATTTTGATTTGTTTATTCAGCTAATATTTGTGTACTCACTTATCTGACAGATGTTTATTGGTACTATGAATGAGGCCTAGGCACTCTCCTAGATGTTGAGGATACAGTGTGGGAGAAAGATGGACAAGGTCCCTGATTTCATACAGTTTAGGTTCTAGCAGGACAAACAGACAACACACACAGGAATACACAAATAAGAAAACTGTAGGTAACAAAAGACACTGTGAAGAAAATTAACTGTGGCATAAGGGAGCCATGCGAGCGCATGGCTCACTAATGTGTACTGAGCACCCGTGCCAGGCCCTCTGGACTCTGTGAATCCAAAATGGTGCCTGAGATCTGGGCTTTGGAGAAGAGTAGAGCAGATTAAGTCCCATCTCTGCCCAGAGGCAGACATCATGAGCTAATAGTGGTTCACCTAGAGCCCGTCCCTATTACAGCCCCCCCGTGAGTGAAGGGAGTTGCAGAGTGTTCTAGATGGTGAGGGGTAGCCAGGTAGCAACTAGGGAGCATTTTCTACATAAGTGTTTCAGGGAAATCGTCCAAAACCATCTCAGAAGAAAGAGACTTGCGTACCTAGGACTCAAGTAATTAGTTGCGGTTTCTATTTTCATTTTGAATATTCACTGTCATATCTAATTTTGTGTTTGTATATTTGAATTCTTTTTCTTTAAGAGAGCCTCCCTATTCCAGCCTGTATAAGCTTCAAGTCCTGCAGAACCTGGCTTTGTTTCTGTCTTAGCCTTTGTCTATCTGTATGACTCTGGGTAAGAGATTTAAATTCCCAGTTTCCTTATTTCTAAAATGGGAATAGTACCTCAGTCATCAGGTTGTCTGAGGATTAAATGAAATTAAATAGTATTTCACATGTTATGCACAGCGCCTGGCACATAGTTAGTGCTTAATAAGTTGGAGCTATTACTATTATTACTACTAATAGTATTGTAATTATAAACCCCCTAAGGATTTATAATTCTGGTGGAGAAACAAAATCAACAGTCACAGATCTACAGGACACGTTTATACAGAACAGTATAGAAGCTGAGGATGTGGGCTCTGGAGTCAGATAAATCTATTTAAATTCTAGTTCTGTAACTTATTTGCCATGTGACCTTAAGCTGGTTAACTTCTCAGAGCCTCAGATTCCTCGTTTGTAAAATGGGGATAATATTAGCTACCTAAAAGATTTGTTTTAGTAATACAGTGCCCAGTGCATGGGAAATCTTCAATAACACTTAGATACTTAAACTAGAGAAATTCTCAAACATAAGCACAAGGAGACCTACATAAGAATGCCCATTACTTCTTTGTTTGCAACAGAGAAAAACTGAAAACAACCCAATTTTTAAAACAAGTTGTGTTGCTCATAAAATGGAATGTACAGTGATTAAAATGAATGAACTAGATCTATGGATTTAATGTTAATAAACCTAAAAGCATAATGTTGACTAAGAAAAAGCAAATTTCAGAATGTTACATACACCAACACTCATGTTAAAAAAAGCCACATAAAATAATATTGTTTATGAACACATATGTTCCGTTCATCTATTGCTTTATAACAAACCACCCTAAAACGTAGTAGCTTAAATCAGTAAACATTTTATTTGGCTACAATTCTGCAGCCTGGGCTCAGCTCGGCTGGGCAGTTCTGCTGGCCAGTCACTTGGTGGCTGGCAGGTCTCTGGAGCTGGAGTCAGCAGGGCTCAGGACAGCTGGGCTTTCTCTTTCCGTGTTGTTTTGGGGCTTCACCCTCTGTATGTAAGCCACTACACATGGTATCTACACATGGTCTCTCAGGCCGGGTTTCTTACATGTGGGTCAGGACTCCCAAAAGTGCAAAAGCGGAGACAGCTGGACATTCTTAAAGCTCAGACATGGAAACGGCCCAGTATCATTCCTCCAACGTACAGGCCAGCTTGGATTCAAGGGAGGGGTCTACTGAATGGTGTGAATTCTGAAAGATGTTTTTCATCAGAGGCAACTAACGTTAACAGAGATCCACTCGTGTGTGTGTGTGTGTGTGTGTGTGTGTGTGTGTAAAATGTACATAAACAACATGGTGAGGATACACACAAATTCATGATATTAGTTGCCAGTGGCTATGGAGGGGGAGGGATGGGACTAGGGATACATCTATAACATTATTTTCTCTAAAAACTCAATCTGAAATAAATATGACAAGTATTCTAACGTTGTCCTCTTTACTTCTCTTTTTTAAAATCAAAAGATTCAATAAACATAGCTATTATTAATATGTAGGGAGGTTTAGGTTAATAACCCGATAATCTGGCATGCATTGTTTCTAGGAACATTATGTTTCCTTTCTACCAAGGTTCTTCTTGGCTTGGGGCACATCTCCTCTGATTAACACAGAAACAGGCAGCCTCAAGGTCAAAGTTCTAAATATGCTGATAGAATGTACCTTCATAAATACTTGGTATGATATTGAGAATTGAGTTTGGTGGTGTGCTGAAAGCGAATATGCTCATAATTATTAAACTCATGCAAGATCTCCTTGCATCACTGGAGAAGAGCAGAAAGTGGCATAAATCAACTGAGGCTGTTACAAATATGGGGAGAAGAGGGAGATCAGTTGCAAACATCAGCAAAAGCTCTAGGAGGATGTGTGATGTGAACTAGACCTTGATGGACAGCTGGATCAGGTGGCAGAGGGGAAGGGAAATGTTCTGAAGCATGAAATCCAAGTATAAGAGGTTGGGTGGGGGAAAGCATGGAGGTCCTTAAAAAGAACCTTAATGAAGTGTTGAAGAGTCATAAAAGCATTCTGACAATAACTAAAAATTTGAAGTTTCATTTAAATGAAAAATCTGATTTATATTGAAAAATTATTTTAAAATTTTGTCTCTGTTACTAGTTCACTTTGCATTCCAGCTGCCTAAGCTTTTGTCCCTAAGCCCACAAAGAAGAGAAAGCAACTCCACCACGTTGGCACCGAACCCTTGAGTCACAAGTCTGAGAGGTGACTTAGTCAGTGATGACTTGTCCAAATAATTAAGGCCAGCGCTGACTCATTAGTGGCCTTTTATTAATAATGGTTATTCAGCTAACAGAAAGGGAATATTTCCCAGATGACGAGTGTGTCCAGAAACCAGCTTTAATGAGCCTTGGGCAGCCTTGAAAGCTGGGGCAAACACTGCCCATGGGAGTGAGGGTGTCTACCACACTCTAAGCAGTTGTAGACAAAAGACACTGTACGCAGTTTGTGCCTGGGTGGCTGGAAAGGGGAATGAGAAGCTTTAATAATGAAGTGAAGGAGATTTTAAAAATATATAATATTTAACAAAAAGCATTCCTCTGAGGAGAAGATCTCAGGTAACTGCTCTGTTTGGGCAATTTGAATTAATGTCCTACGGCCCGACACAAGCCTGGGGCATCCTTGGGGCCCCCAGTCATGACTTAACACCTCTTTAAGGAATAGACAAGCCATGTGCAGCACCGTGGATGGACCTAGAGAATATTACACTTAGTGAAATAAGTCAAACAGAGAAAGACAAATACTTATATGTGGAATATAAAATATAGTACAAATAAATGTATATGCAAAACGGAAACAGACTCCCAGATATAGAAAATAAACTAGTGGTTACCAGAGGTGAAAGGAAAAGAGCAGGGACAAAATATGGGTGTGGGATTAAGGGATACAAACTACTATGTGTACAATAGATAAGTAACAAGGATATATTGTACAGCACAGGGAATTACAGCCATTATCTTGTAATAACTTTTAATGGACTGTAATCTGTAAAAATACTGAATCACTGTGCTGTACACCTGAAGCTAATATAATATTGTAACTCAACTATATTTTAATAAAAAAAAAAACAATGGACAAGCAAAGCGCAGCAGAACATAACATAAACAGCCTCAGGAGCTAAGAGCCAAGGACCATGTGCAGGTCAGAGTCAAGGATGAGGCCAGCAGAAAAAGAGAGCAGCAAAACAGACACCCGGCCATAGAAATGTTATAGAAACGTTTGTCAGGGTACATGAGCTGATGAAGTTACTCTCTTCAGATTTAAACAGTTTTAATCCCCTGGTTCCCTCCCTCCCCCTCCCCTCCCCTCCCCTCATAAGTGTAATAAAGGTATCAGAACTTCTAAAGCTGTATATGCAGCTTTTATGTGAGGAACTCTGATTACAGATCCAAAGTAATGAAGCTGAAATGTCATGATAAGTTTTGGATATAAGTATAATGGGAAATTGTGACATTAAATATGCAATTTAAGCCAATGATCTCTAAACATTTTTGATTACATACATTGTAATTCCATCATGATTTTTGGGTATGCATCCCCCGTATATAGAATTTATTTATTTATACACTATATACATTTACTGTTGTACTAATTGAAGTCCTAATATTTTTTCCCATACCCTAATGGATCAACTTGTGTACTTTTTGAGGTGCATGAATCACCTCTGCCTCCCCTAATCACATCAACTTCACATAATGGTTTAAATAATTACTTCACTAGTTTAAAGAGAGAGGTTTTTTTTAAAAAAATATTCTCTTTATCTAATCACAGGAAGGGAAATGACCTATAATTTTCAGGATTTAATCTTTGCTGTCAGTATTGTGCTTTCTGAGCTTACCCTTTATTTCATCAAAGCAATAAATAAGACCTCGGGAAACAGTATGAGTTGGAGTAGGGGGCTGCTGGAAGGTGGTGCAGGGCAAGAGGTCAGGGGCAGAGGAGAAATTCTTTTTTAATTTAATTTTTTATGTTATTGGGTATCTATGTGTGCCAGGCATGAGGGACACCAAATTATAGAAGAAATTGTCTCACTCCTTAAGTTGTTTATAAAAGTCTTAGTAACTTAGAGAGATTTATCTGTTGGGCAGGAAGAGCCAGATAGCCCCAACTATGCAAGCATCAGTTTAATCCACATGAGAGGAAACAATGGGTAGAAACAGAAAAGCTATTCCCTCTGGTCAATGAATATTAGTTAAACACCTATTCTGGGCTGGGCTCTTTTATATGTTATCTCATTTAATGTTCTCAGGAATTCTCTAAGAGAGCCATCGTTATCATCTTTTACAGAGGAGAAAATGGAAGCTTGGATGGACGGAGTTGTTTGTACAAGGGCAACATCTGGTAAATGGTCTAGCTAGGATTCCAACCTGATATAGTTACCATTTATGGGGTGTTTCAGGCAGGGATAAGCTCATTCAATTTCCATTAAATTAAACAACCCTATCAATTACTGTTATTTTGCCCAGTTTACAGATGAGGAATTTGGGACTTGAACACTTGCTCATGGCGTACAAGTACCAAGTGGCAGGAGAGTCATCTGACACCTTTCTCTGACTGTGCTTCCTGCGGCACTGGGACAAAGTGTCAGGGCAAGGGAGAGGCAGACCAAGACGCTGAGGAGCAGCCTGTGACACAAAGTGAAAGATTCCAGGGGTCAAAATTGCTTGCTTACAGGCTTATGTACAGCCATAACAATATAGGATATATGTAAATAGTTGGGTATGCTTTAGCTAAATGTTCAATAAATTTGCTTTTAGTCTTATCCATAGATCACGAGTATTACATCTTTCCTGTAATAAACTCCTGGGTATAAAAGCCCAATTTAAGAACAATGGCAAGAGACTTGATTGTGTCTGGCATAACTCCTACTGACCCTGGTGCCCTCCTCACAGGTGCCCTGGCTGACAGAAACCCCCAGACTGGATCTTATCTTTCTCCTTAGAAGGATGATGTTAATAGAATTTTTTTCCCAGCCTGTTGTCGAAAATTACCATTGCTGTTCACTCTCATTATCCTCTCTAAGGTCTTCTGAATCATCTCACCTGAAGGTCTTAGCTCTGCTTTATTTCAGGAGCTGTGGGCAACTGCATAGCTAAATAATGGTTTTATTCTTCTCTGATCTCATAAATGTAGAATTGTGACTCAGTTACATTCTCCAGAGAACCAGAGTTATACTCATATGTGTCCAGACAAGGAATTAGACACACAAACAGTGTGGGTTGCTAAGCAATATAATACACACTTTATTAGTTGTAGCAGTGGTGTTGTTTGCTCTCAGTGTCATGATTTGTGGGGGATTCCAGCTAAAGTCCTGAGGACATAGGTACAGTGAGGTACGGAAGGGTCATATGTGGTATTATTTGGTTGAATCCCATATTCTCCCTTCTCCCTCGCAATCCCTTTGGATCGATGTCACACTTCGTAATCAGAAGTAGAATAAGACATGTCCGAGCAGGAGAGAGGGCTGATGAACTGTTTAGTGCTGAGTATGCCAGTTAGCTGAGATGTCAGCATACCTGGGCTTTCCCTCTGTGTGTGTGTGTGTGTGTGTGTGTGTGTGTGCGCGCGCGCGCACGCGTGAAATACAATACTTCAACTCGACAAACACCTGCATCTAACTTCTACTGGTTCTTTAGGTTTCAGCTTCAATATCTCTTCTTTCCAAAAGCCATCCAAGCCCGAGTGAGGCGTCTCCAGGCATTTGTTGCTGTTTGTGGTTATTAACATCCGAAAACCCTACTGAATTTGGGGAAGGCTGCCCTCATGGGTAGTATTTGCGGTAACGCTTATTCCTCTTCCCGCTGAGGAATCTGGATGGGGGGAGATTCCCCTCCCACTCGCTGGCAGTCCAAGAATCACCCAATCAGATTCTGCTTTCTGAAAATTTGGAGCATGAGTGAATAACAGAAAGACAAAAGAGACGGCTAGAGTTCATTTCTTGTTTCCAGCGGCAGGGGCAGCTGCCTCCTGGGAGGACTGTTCCTCCCACTGGGCATTTGAAACCTTCTGGGGTCCTTCCCATTTTCTGAGCTTGCTGCTCCAGCCCTTCTAGATTCTATGTCTCCTACGAAAGCTCCCCACCCCCCCGGTCCCCACTGTAGCCTTCCAGGAAATCTTTTTTGCCTAAACCAGCCACAAGTAGTTCCCAAGCTTGACCCAGGAACCCTGAATGAACCACGCTCCCTTGAACTCACAGAATATCTGTATTAGTTTCTTACAGCTGTCCTAACAAATTATCACAAATTTTGTGGGTGGACTAGAACAACAGAAATTTATTCCCTCACAGTTCTAGAAGTTCAACGTCCAAAACCAGTATCAAAATCAGGCCAAAATCAAAGTGTTGGCAAGGTCGTGCTCCCTTCAGAGGCTCTAAGGGAGAATCTGTTTCTTGCTTCTTCCAGCTTCCAGCTTCTGCTGACTGCCATCGTTCCTTGGCTAGTGGTTTGTAGTTTCATCACTCCATCCTCTGCCTCTGTGATCACATTGTCTTCTGTGTGTCAGATCTCCCTCTGTCCCCCTTTTATACATGTGATTGCAGTTGGGGCCCACCCAGATAACCTAGAATAATCTCCCCATCTCAAGATCCCTAACTTAATCACATCTGCAAAGAGCTTTTTTTTTTTTTTTTTGCCATATAAGTTAACATTCACAGGTTCCAGGAATTGGGTCATGGTTATCTTTGGGCCATTTTCAGCCAATCGCAGTTTCCTCAGTATACTCCTCTGTAGTTCTTGTGGTCAGTTTACTTGTCCATCTCCCTTACTAGACTGTGAACTCCTGGGGCTCAGGAGCATTTGTCTTGCCTATCCTTCCTCCCTCCCTCCTTTCTCTCTCTCTCTCTTTCTTCCAATAAATTTTATTATATATTTATTTATTTATTGGCTATGTTAGGTCTTTGTTGCTGTGCACAGACCTTCTCTAGTTGCAGAGAGCAGGGGCTACTCTTCATTGTGGTGTGCAGGCTTGTCTTGTTGTGGATCACGGGCTCTAGGTGCGTGGGCTTCAGTAGTTGTGGCACATGGGCTCAGTAGTTGTGGCTCATGGGCTTAGTTGCTCCACGGCATGTGGGATCTTCCCAGACCAGGGATTGGACCCGTGTCCCCTGCATTGGCAGGCAGATTCTTAACCACTGCGCTACCAGGGAAGTCCCACCTATCATTTTCTGGCAGGCACACAAAGGTATTCATTGAATGAATCAACAAACAAGTTAAATCCAAGATATAATCATTATTCCATCTTTTTTTCAGCACAAGGTTTGAAATTTAAAAATTTAGTGGCAAACTTTATCTCATAATAGGCTTGATATGAGCACTACCTCTCTGTTTAATCATTAG
Source organism: Hippopotamus amphibius kiboko (assembly GCF_030028045.1). NCBI lineage: Eukaryota > Metazoa > Chordata > Mammalia > Artiodactyla > Hippopotamidae > Hippopotamus > Hippopotamus amphibius. The sequence continues at coordinate 132,362,806 of NC_080190.1, read as the reverse complement.
CTTTGCTTTCAGACATCTAATGGTGCTCCTTACTTTAGGACTAAGCCAATAGACATGAAACATGCGTCACCATTCAACTCCCAGGACAGACATTGCTAATCAATCACAGCTCTTTCTTAAAAGCCCAAACACTGCCTTAGAATCCTTGACACATTGTTCCAGGCAGCTGCTCCCTACTGAGCAAAGTTGGCCTGCAAGATAAAAATTTTCACGTCATCATAGTTAGAGGATAAACAACCAGCCTCTTCAGTCTGGTGCCACTTTCCCATTTCCAGCATTCACTCTGTACTTCAACCAGAATCAAGTACCATATTCATTCTCTAAGTTCATAATGTTCTTCTCCTCTCTCTCCTACCCAACTTGTAACCCCCCTTCAGATTCCAAAGCAAGTCCACACTTCAAACAGAAGAGATTTTTCTTTAACCTTGACACATATAATCATTTCTTTTCATGCTGCCAGATGCAATTTGTTTTCTCCAATTATAATTACACCTACTTACCCCAGTAAGTTTCCTTTACTTACTCCATCAAACTAACGTTTAATTGATTCTCTCTCCCCAAAATACAGTATGTTAAACACTTCGCTTCTTTTCTGGGTTTCTCAGAGGAGAAACCTGACAAATGGCTCTATCAGTTGTCATGTGGTGCTGATATGGCCCCAGCTACATCATATCTGGTTAGAGGACTGTTCCAGGTGTATGTGGTTCTCACCAACTGGAACCTGAACTCTGTTTCTGGGTCAAGTTGGGAGGATCCACAATCCTTTACCTTCCCGACCCGGTGATTTCAATGGCAAAGTGAATGATCACACTTCTAATACAAACAGTGTAACCACTAATCAGTACACTCTTTCCTTGCCCTCAGCATGGAGAATATAGCAGATGTTTCCCCACAATGTTTTCTAGTGTGTTATGTGCCATGAAACCCACTTAACCTCAGAGAAACAACAGTGTGCAAATAAGTTATCAAGCTATTGTCTTTCTTCAGTTATGGTTCTAGTTATCAGATATATAATATTATATATCTTTTCATACAGGAAGATAAACCCAAAGTGAGACATAGGACCTAAACCTGCTTTATAAAACAAGCATGTTTTGAAGGTACATCATTAAACATTTTTTTAATCAACCAAGGCTGCTCTGGTTTGGATGTAGTTATTCTTTTCTTTTAAAGTATAGTTGATTTATAATATGTTAGTTTTAGGTGTATAGCATAGTAATTCAGTGATTCAGATATCTATCTATCTGAATATATATATTCATACATATATATACACACATATATACACATATACATTCAGATATATATATACACATCTGAATATATACATTCAGATCTGAATATATATTCAGATGTGTATATATATTCAGATATATATACACATACACACATATGTGTATATATTTGTGTGTGTGTATATATACTCTTTTTCAGATGCTTTTCTCTTATAGGTTATTACAAAATATTGAGTATAGTTGCTAGTTGTTCTTTTTTTTTGGCAATTGTTGGGAATCTGGGATCAATTTGATAGGTTAATGTGGCTGTTCATGTGACACATAGATGGCAGCAGAGTCAGTCTCTGCTGGGAATGGCTCTTGTAGCTGGTGATGGGAATCTAGGCTGCAAGAACTGTCCCTCATCCAATGTCATAGCTTGAGTGTGTATTTCTTCAAATCTTGGGAAGTAAAACTAGGGCCATGAGAGGCACATCGTGTCCTTTTCATGGTGTGTGGCAGACATCACAAGGGCCTTATATCATCACGCTGCTCTCTGGCTACTATATTTGGAGCAGCCTCATCTGGTGTCCACAGATGGTCAACCATGGCTAACCTGTCCCAGCTCCAGACCATCTCCTCCCTTTCCTCCCCCTTTTCCAGCTTTTGTCTCCATGAATTTGGCTTGAAAGCCCCAGCAACCATGAATTCATTCTTTATCTTCCCACAATAACCGTAAGTAAGGCAATAAATGAAAAATCTTCTTACATTTTTGCAGAGTTTAGAAAATTCTTTATACTTCTCACGTTGGAAAGAGTGAACAAGTGTACTTTTGTATCCATTTCTAAAGTTTTCTTAAACTTGGCTCAGAGTTCATCTGCCAGCCTATATTGAATCCCTCTATGAGTTTGACTTTTCTGACTCAGGGAGCAGCATCACATAAAAAATGGCAACACTGTCCACTATGGTCCCCAGACCTCCCGAGGAATAGAGACTTAATCAACCCAGCTTTGGTAACCTTTCCTTTCTCTTGCTCCTCTTTTGGAGTGTCGATGAAGGAAAAAATGATCAAAATGAAGATACCCATGGGCCCAAAGAAAGGTAGGTGTGAACCCTGGGCTGGATTGCCACACTGAGTAACAGAGGCGGACAGGACTCTTTAACTGTGTTGCCTAACACAGCGGGGTCATGCTAAAACAATGCAGTGCTTTCTAAACAGTTTTGTTGTTTAGGGACAGTCAAAATCTCCAACGCGATTGAGATCACATCTCTTAAGAGTAAAGTAAGAATTTTAGAGTAAAAATTGCAAGGAAAAACTTCTATTATGTAGATATTTGAGGTTCATGTTCAATGCCAGTCCCTTTTGGGGGGAGGGGGCAGCCTTTAGCTCCTGCAACTAACAGTCCCCAAAGCAGCATCCAAAATCCAATTTCTGCTTGTCCTCCCAGCCAGAAACGGAGCAACAAGGAAGCAGGCCTCTGCGGTATCACTCACTTTGTAGCATCAACATGTGGAAGAGTTGCTCACGTTTGGGTTGTTTTCTCGCGCACACGGCCACCCAGCTGATATCTGTGCCAAGTGGGATTCCTGAGAGAAGCACCCGTGGGGGCAGCTTACCAACGTGACAGACTGTGGGGAGGCCTCCGGCTACCGTAGATCGGCCGCATTCCTTGGATGCCTGGTATTTCACTCCCGGTTGCAACCTCACATAAACAGCTTCTGGTCAAGGCTTTGAGGCAGGCAGGCAACACTGATTAGTTTACAACCAATAAACCTTAATTTGAAAAAAAGCTACTTGGTTGTTTTTTGTTTTGTTGTGTGTTTCTTTTTTTTCTATTACCCGATTTTAGAAAGCCGAGAATGTTCTCAGAGAAAGGCCTTTTCCTAGCAACTGTTGGCTACATAAAAGATGAAGGCAGGCTAAGAGGTAAGACCTTGCGAGGGCGGGAGACTCACTGTTTGCAGAGTGTTCTAAATTTGTGCCTCTCAAGCTTCGATATGCCCACTAATTTCACACCGCCGTCACAGTTCTGCGGTGGGGCCTCAGATCCCGATCTTTCAGGCAGCGGCCGATGCTGCTGGCCCCAAGGACCCCTCTTTGAGGAGCAAAAGCTTGTATCAGTAGTTCTGATGGGGAGGTAGAGAAGATGTGTGCAAGAGACAGCTGGAGGAATTTCTTTCAGAATACCCCTTCCCCTCTTTCCCCCACAAGGACTTGCAAATTGGGAGTCACAAGGCACATGTATATTTTTTAAAAGCATTATTGAGACATAATTTACATGCCATAAAATTCATACATTTTAAGTGTACATCTCAAGGTTATTAGTATCCGTTGTGCAACCATCACCACAATCTTATTTTAAATGATTTCCATCACCCCAAAAAGAAACCTCCCAGTTGCCATCATTCCCCAGTCCGACCTCCCAGCTCTAGGCAGCTGCTAATCTCCTCCTTGTCTCTATAGATTTAGATTTACCTTCTCTTGAACTTTCGTATAAATGGAATCATCCACTATGGAGTCTTTGGTGTCTGGCTTCACATTTTTAAGATTCGTCTACATTGTAGCATGTGTTAGTACTTTGATCCTTTTTATGGGCACATGTGCTGGCAAAAAGCTCAGGGTGATTCTGTGGTCTCCTGGTTGAGGACCACTATATTCTTTCAAAAATCATCAGTTAGTTTTCAAAATGAGGAAGCAGAGAGGCCAAACTTCTTTATGCAATTAATAATTGAAACCAATATCTTTTGACTTCAATCCCAAGGCTCTTTCCCTGATGCACACTCTAGGAACCCAGTAGATAACAGTTCTGAGGTCACCTCTGGCATAACATGCTCTTCCAAAGTGCACCAGAATGCAACCGTGGTGCCTTTGCAACAGGCTTTAACAAAGGGTGGCATTCAAAGAAACACTTCCAGAAACACTTCAAGAAAACCTTGGAAAGGGATTTACGTCTTTATTGAACTCCCAGGCTGGGGCACGTTACCCCTCATGATGCATACTGAAACAGCAGTCCTCTCAGCGGAGTGTCACATAGCCTCCAAATTGCACCAAGTACCCAGTTATGCCTGCTGTGCCCTCCCCCGTCTTTGCTCTCCCTTAGCCTTCTTCTCCCTCAGACTCTGGCTCGTGATGACTGGCTGGCCTTCTGCTTCCTCCTCCAGGAAGGAGTTGTTTTCTTTGGTCCATAGTCCTTGCCTTTTTAATGTAAGTCCTCTTAGTCATTCTGGGCTAGTCTCTCCTTCTCCATTTCTCTCGGAGTGGCACTAAGAATATGTGAGGGCAGAGAAGGCCATGACTAGTTTGGAATATTTTCTGTCCTTCTTTACAAGTGCTGGGGGTGGGTGTGTCCTGGGCTACCCGGCCCACCTTTTGAAAAGGCTTCCAGGGGACCAGGCATCCATGCGGCCGGGTTGATGTCCAGAGAAACGAGGGATAAAACGCCACCCTCTTCTTGTCTGCTCCTCCTTGGCGTGCTGCCTTCCTAGGCGCCTATCTCCAGTTTTGGGCCAGAATCAACCTTCTTGGTAAAGACCTTGTGACAGAATAGCTCCCTAAAGAACCTGGAGCCTTCTATCGGTTTTGTTCCCTGCTTCCTCTCAGTAGGATACTTTTCCTGCTGTTCTGGACACGCGCAGAGCATCTCCTGCAACTCGGGCTACTACCTGCTGCGCACGGAAAAAAGCAACTCA